>NC_090279.1:166040417-166411667 GCF_040414725.1 Anabrus simplex | reverse complement strand
AAGTACTCATCAATGTCGACACCTTATTTCACTGCTTCAACCAATGGAAAATGTCCTGTGTTCCTTGCACGCAACTGGTTTTCTCACAAAATCAATTTTCATTTGAACTCTTGAATTTCTTCCACCAAATAGCAGATATTGTGCTTTTCGCCCTGAAGCGATTTTTTTTTTTTTTTGCTATTAGCTTTACGTCGCACCGACACAGATATGTCTTTATGGCAACGATGGGGCAGGAAAGGGCTAGGACTGCGAAGGAAGCGGCCGTGGCCTTAATTAAGGTACAGCCCCAACATTTGTGTGAAAATGGGAGACCACGGAAAACAATCTTCAGGGCTACCGACAGAGGGGTTCGAACCTACTATCTCCCGAATACTGGATACTGGTCGCACTTAAGCGACTGCAGCTATCGAGCTCGGTAAGCGAAGTGTTCAAGGTATTCAGATGGACAGTAATGTCACTTAAAAAGGGCCAGTCCGCCACCCACTTAGGATTACGCAAAATAATTTCGGGCCGCCGTTTCATGTCATAAAAGGTATCTGTTGCATTCCGCAAGCAAAAAACTCGATGAAGCACCTTCGCCTTGCTCAGCCATCTTTCTTCTGCATGGTACGGGATATCCGGATACTCCACTTCGATGTCATCCAAGAACTCTTTGACTTTTTTTTGTTGCTGCCGTGGCCTTTAACGTACTAATTAAGGTTCACCCCAGCATTTGCCCGGTGTGAAAATGGGAAACCACGGAAAACCATCTTCAGGGCTGCCAACAGTGGGCTTCGAACCCACTATCTCCCGAATGCCAGCTCACAGCTGTGCGCCCCTAAGTGCACGGCCAACTCGCCCGGTACTCTTTGAATTGACGGTGCGTGAGTCCATGGGATCGAATAAAATTTACCACTCGCACAACTGTTCCGATTACGTCTTTAAGTTTGGCGACTTTTGCACAGATTGCCTCCCGGTGTATTAAGCACTGGATCGCCGCCATTAGGGTAGTACCGCTCTCAGTCATTTTTAATTTTACATAGCTGAGGAACCCCGTGCGTAGACTACGTAATGCAGGAGCTCCATCCGTCGTTACACTCGTGAACCGCTCCCATTTTAATCCCATTGACAAAAAAACACACTCCACTGCTTTGAAAATATCGAAACCGGTAGTGGTGTCTTTGAGAGCTACCAAGTCTAGGAAATCCTCGGTGAGCCGAATATCGTCATCAACCCTCAAATGAAAATAACGATCTAAGCTGTGTCCGCAATGTAGGTTGATTCATCGAGGGCGATGGAAAAGGATACAAAATTTGCTGCATTCTCCATTAATTGTTGTTCCATATCAACGGCCATATTGTCTATTCTGCGAGGTACAGTGTGAGGAGAAAGAGAGATTTTGTGAAATTTCTCAACTAGCTCCATAGGACAAATACATGCCGCCGCGTCCATTAGGCACTCCTTGATTACATTCCCTTCCGCAAGGGGTTTCCCAGCTTTGGCAATTTGCGACGAACATTTGTAGCTTGTTCGTAAAGTGGGTCCACCAACCTCACTCTCCTCAATCTCCTGTCAGACAAAAATACGGCAAGTCACAACTTTAGTGTTCTTCAGATAATTCAATCAGTTATTTATTCCCGTTTGTAAACAAGCATTTAAAAATTAAGACAATAATATCTACCGAACAGTGCTGCTTGAAATTTTCTTTCAATTCTTCCAACTTCGATTAGCGACTGGCGTCTGTCAAATCACCGTAATAATCCCTGTGGTTGGCACTGTAATGTCGTTACAAATTGTGTTTTTTTAAACATAAAATCTCAGTGGCACACTAAAAAATCGGCTGCTCTCTTCGGCCCGGCGGGCAGACCGCTCGCTCAGCTAGCCAAGCTCCTCCCACCACTACCGAAACTACCTTCCCTCAAAGCGCTCGGAGCACTGGCTTGGAGCGCGGCCAGAGCGCTAGCGCTCGGGGAGCGCTGTTTGGATGGCCCTGCACTAGAGGCATGTACTCTTGGTAAACAATGCTGTATGTATTTCTGTGGGACACTGGGATTATTGAATAACATGTTATCTTTATCGGTATTCATTAAGCAGTAGAAGCGGTTTCGCGGTAATGTCGATTAGAGATTGAAAACTCTTGTATATATGGTTTTAGATAGTGATTATGGCAGTAAATACGTTTCGGAAAATGAATTCGACTTCGACGATAAGGGTAGAAACAGTGAAAGTTATTGAAGTGAGTAGAATATTGAAGAAAGTGCGAGTGAAAATGCCGCGCGAGGTTCTTCCAAACGCTCGCGGCTGGTGATACAAAGGAAATTGGAGAAAAAGGACGATAATCCTGATATAAATAAGCATTTCGTTGATACAGCGGTGTTTCAGAAATACGAAAAATATATATTTATTTATTTATTTATTTATTTATTTATTTATTTATTTATTTATTTATTTATTTATTTATTTATTTATTTATTTATTTATTTATTTATTTATTTATTTATTTATTTATTTATTTATTTATTTATTTATTTATTTATTTATTTATTTATTTATTTATTTATTTATTTATTCAGGATCAGCAACAGCATAACGCCGAATTACAACGATCTGAGCTATGTACAATAGATATGAATCTAAAATTAAAGATATATAAATACTTACAAAGGACACGAATATACACAATAAAAACTGTACAATCATATACAATACATATTTACATAAACAACGTTATTAACAAAGAAAAATACATTTACAGTAAATACAGGAGCAGAACGGGAAAGAACAAGAAGGAAAATTAAGTTATATGATAAATATCATGACAGAAGGAAGGAAACGTTACGAAGAGATCTAGGTTGTTGTTGGTAGATAATGTATAAAACATTGCTGGAAATTGCTTTGTTTTCAAAAACACGGATCCGCATTTCTTTTTAATGATTTCAAATGAAACATTTGTGCCACAGCCAGCAGTCACTCAAGAAATGGAGAATTGGTAAGTGGCATGAATACGAAATTTCAGTGAATTATCTGCATTCGATTTTATTTGTGTGACAGGTACGCTCAAACTACGAGGGGGAGAATTGAATCTGATTCCGCAGTCAACAATGTGGCCATTTATTTTGACTTGAATGGGCTAATGGAGGATCGAAGATTCAGACTTGTTTGACCTCATTTGACAAACTGGCAGAGAGTGCTGGAAGAAAGGGCATTGAAAAGAAATCTGGACAGAGTTCTACTCGACCGAGGCCATGATGAATAAAGCATGGATGGACGCGAATCAGAGCTTATAGTGTACAACTTTTTTTCATAAAATGTGCACGACAAAATCATACCATAATCCAAACTCAAATTATGTCTGCGAATTATGTGACAGAATTTGTGAACGTTACCGCGTTCGTAAGTGTGTGAATCGAGGAAAACCTTTCATAGACTATGCATGATCTGAAATGCCCAAACTTAGTCCCAATATGGCGGCTCCATAACTAACATGCGTGTCCTGACCCGTCTGCAGGGTGAAGCGAAATTCGCGCACTCGGGCGTCGCAGCGCGACTCCTCACATGCCAGCAATAAAAAAATGTATCTCACAAAAGTTCGTCCTGCGAGTATATCCGGGAGAAAAAGGAGGTTGAAGAGTGGCAATCTGGCAACACTGTAACCACATGTAGGGTAACTATCTCTGTCAGCACATATTAGCCGTGCTGTACAGTTGGTGCAGTGGATAGAGTTTTCGGTTAGCATGCAGGAGGTCGAAGGGGTCGATCCTGGTTTGAGGCGTATGTTTTTTATTTCGTAAATGTAGTCCAGGTGGTATAGTATCTGGCATCTTAATCTTCAACAGTGATTGCAGCGGGTCCTCTAGAAACCATTTGAACTTACATATTTCTTCTTCTTGATCTGTTTACCCTCCAGGCTCGGTTTTTCCCTCGGACACAGCGAGGGATCCCATCTCTACCGCCTCAAGGGCAGTGTTATGGAGTTTCAGACTCTGGGTTGGGGGATACAACTGGGGAGGATGACCAGTAATTCGCCCAGACGGCCTCACCTGCTATGCTGAATAGGGGTCTTGAGGAGGGATAGGAAAATTAGAAGGGATAGGCAAGGAAGAGGGAAGGAAACAACGGCCGTGGCCTTAAGTTAGGTACCATCACGGCATTTGACTGGAGGAGAAGTGGGAAACCACGGAAACTACTTCCAGGATGGCTGAGGTAGGAATCGAACCCACCTCTACTCAGTTGACCTCCCGAGGCTGAGTGGACCCCGTTCCAGCCCTCGTACCACTTTTCAAATTTCGTGGCAGGGCCGGGAATCGAACCCCGGCCTCCGGGCGTGGCAGCTAATCACACTAACCACTACACCACAGAGTTGGACGCACGAACATGCACGAACATTCGTTTTCATTGGTCAGCTTTGAAAGACGTCCTTTCCACGTCGTGGGCGTGAATTTATTCGCACCACTTCATCTACTAGATGCGTTACAACGTGTTCAGCGTTACTAAATTTTGTAAATGTAGGATAGTCCACCTCTGTGGTGTAGTGGTCCGAGGGAAGAACCAACACTGGAGGGTAAACAGATTAAGAAGAAAAAGAAATGTAGGATACATGTAAACTAAGAAAGGGCGTCTTACTGTATTACAGTATGTAATGTCCGATGGAAATTAGCAAATAAAAATGTGCGCCTCAACCCAGGATCGAACCCTCGATCTCCTGCATGCTAACCCAAAACTCTATGCACTGCACCAACTGTACAGCACGACTGGTATCTGCTGACAGGATAGTTACCCTACATGTGGTTACAGTGTTGCCAGATTGCCACTATTCAACGTTCTTTTTCTGCCGGATACACTCGCAGGACGAACTTTTGTGAGAGAGATGTTTTTTTATTGCTGGCATGTGAGGAGTCGCGCTGCAACACCCGAGTGCGCGAATTTTGCTTCACCGTGTATATAGATCTTGGTTAGTTATTAGGAATACTCTACCATCTGCTGAATATATCTGAGAGCTGGGAAAGGTTAGAAAATCAAAGAGTATCTAGCAGGAAATAGTATTCTTCCGTGATTAGGGAAAGTGTATACTCCCTGGCTTGGCAGGTAGTAATCAAACATGGCTGCATGCAGTAACATTAGTAAGGATGAAGATTACATCATTATATCAGAATATTAATGAAAGTGTTTGTCGCTTAGCAACCTACTAAGTACAGAATGTATTCTGGGTTAGTGTAATCCTTCCCCTGCAATTATTGGAGTGTTAATTTAATGATTTTATGATAACTCAAAGCTGGCTGAACGTAGAGACCTATCAATGTCTCATGATTTACCAGCAGATAATTCTGGAGATAATAAAACAAAATTGAAGTAAATCGGTCCAGTAGAACAGACGGATGGATTTGCCAAAGCCGTTTTTAGTAAACTCTTTTAATGTTGTTGTTTGAGTCATCAGTCCATAGACTGGTTTGATGCAGCCTTCCATGCCACCCTATCCTGTGCTAACCTTTTCATTTCTACGTAACTATTGCATCCTACATCTGCTCTAATCTGCTTGTCATATTCATACCTTGGTCTACCCCTACCGTTCCTACCACCTACACTTCCTTCAAAAATCAACTGAACAAGTCCTATGTGTCTTAAGATGTGTCCTATCGTTCTATCTCTTCTTCTCGTCAAATTTAGCCAAATCGATCTCCTCTCACCGATTCGATTCAGTATCTCTTCATTCGTGATTCGATCTATCCATCTCACCTTCAGCATTCTTCTGTAACACCACACTTCAAAAGCTTCTATTCTCTTTCTTTCTGAGCTAGTTATCGTCCATGTTTCACTTCCATACAATGCCACGCTCCACACGAAAGTCTTCAAAAACATCTTTCTGATTCCGATATCAATGTTTGAAGTGAGCAAATTTCTTTTCTTAAGAAAGCTTTTCCTTGCTTGTGCTAATCTGCATTTTATGTCCTCCTCGTTAGTTATTTTACTACCCAAGTAACAATATTCATCTACTTCATTTAAGACTTCATTTCCTAATCTAATGTTTCCTACATCACCTGCCTTCGTTCGACTGCAACCCATTACTTTTGTTTTGGAGTTATTTATTTTCATCTTGTACTCCTTACCCAAGACTTCATCCATACCAGTCAGCAACTTCTCGAGATCTTCTGCAGTCTCAGACAAAATAACAATATCATCGGCAAATCTCAAGGTTTTGATTTCCTCTCCTTGGACTGAGATTCCCTTTCCAAATTTGTCTTTGATTTCCTTTACTGCCTGTTCTATGTAAACATTGAAAAGGAGTGAGGACAAACTGCAGCCTTGCCTCACTACTTTCTGTATTGCTGCTTCTTTTTCAAAGCCCTCGATTCTTATCACTGCAGACTGATTTTTATACAGATTGTAGATAATTCTTTGTTCTCGGTATCTGATCCCTATCATCTTCAGAATCAGAAATAGCTTGGTCCAATCACCATTATCGAATGCCTTTTCTAGATCTTAACCTTACTGGATTTGGTATCTGTATTTTCTTTTTTTTTTAAGTTTCTTGTTTAGTTTAATACTTTAATATTATAAAAATGTAGTTACTGTTTTCATAAATCTGCATTGTATTATAAGAAGACGCTGCATAAAGGGACTTTTCAGTCTCAGTGGCATGTAAATCATGATCAATAAATTCAATTCAATTCAATTCAATGCCATATACGTGGGCTTGTCCTTCTTGATTCGATCCTCTAAGATCAGACGTAAAGTCAGGATTGCTTCACGTGTCCCTACATTTCTTCTGAAGCTAAATTGATCTTCTCCCAACTCAGCTTCAACTTGTTTTCCATTCTTCTGTAAATAATACGTGTTAAAATTTTGCATGCATGATATACTCGTTTAATATACAGGTGTAATTGTGCCCTGTAAAAAATCGTTTGCCTGAGACCAAACATTTAAGGGCAGGAATCATATTCATGAAATATGCAGGTGTCCTTAAATTTTCATAGGGCCTGTAGTATAGGTTTTCTTCTTATACGTGTGAGGAATTTGTGTTGAAAATTTATCCTTCCTTATTGTTACATCCTGTATATCATGATTGACTTTATGGAAAAAGTTTCAAATTATTATTGTGTACAAAAGCAGGGCTTCTAACCGTAGAGAAATACTTCATACCTAAACATTTTGGAGCATCCAGTGCTATTCAAACGTCACGGGGTCCAATGATCTGTGCTTAAGCAAACTTTATAATTGAGTTTAGATACTTTGTCCTCCTTCATGGACGCTCCGTTGTGCTGTAGGGAAAGTAAACAAATATATAATGAAATGAAAACACTGCTCACTGATATTCGAGGAGGAAGCGATGTATTTGTTACAAAAATATTTTGATTGACGAGAGACAGAGGATCGGAGCTGACACGGGATGCCATGTGACGTGTAATCATGCGCTTCACTGATTGGCTACTCTGGCACGTGGGACAGTCCAACAACTTCACGCGCAAACTTTTCCACTCGCCAACAGACGGCTATGTTTCTATGGAAGGAAGCACGGTCAGAAATTGACTTGGCTAAATACTGCGATTGTAAGATCGCGCAAACCGCAAGAAAGCAGAGTAGTGTATCATAATTAATGGCGCAAATTGAAACAGCTATAAAAACACGTAATAAACCTCCTCCTCCGCCCCCAAACAGTCATCTCCCCCCACCCCCTGGTCTAGGCCCTCCCTCCAGCCCGCTTCAGAACTCAAACCTAGACCCTTCCCTCCTCCTGCGATTAATACTACAACTAATTGCCCTCCAAGCTACCCCTGTCACTCCCACCATGCCTGCCAAGCAATTAATAATAAACTAATCCCGCCATGCACCATGCCAAGATATCTCCCTGCCAACGCCTAAACCAAATAATTCAACCTGCCACGAACCACCTTGCCGAGTTAATCCCTCACTCTCACCCCCCTTTTCCGCTAGCTCAATTCTCCATATTATTCTGACAGTTAAGCAACATTGGGAGTGGTCATTCATTGGATGGGTGACCATCATCCCCTCTCTACTTCTACCGGCCCTGCGCCATTATGAATAACTATCCACTCCCTTTTACGGGAAATTATGAATCCCCTGGACACTACATAGTGGTCCAGGACCTCTTTTTTTTTCTCACCCACACGGGTGCTGGTCATATCCTGACCAGTTCAAATCTCATTCTTTCAGGCCACCACCTCCCACACCACAGTTCTGCTCCTACCACAAATTGTCGAAAGCAGCACTCAAGGCCGATAAGGCCGAAGGGCTAAATTGCTCAAATGGATCTGGGCTCCGCCCACATATCCGTTGAGACGCTTGGTCTACTAAAAACACGATACTAGAAGTAAAAGAGTCTTAGTAAACATAGCTCCGCAAACGAGCCGCTTGCGAGATAACTTAAAAATTACGGTTACCACCCATCACTGATCTGTTTGTGCATAAACGTTGTCGTAACGAATTAGAAGTTTTTAATGGTTGTCCTCGCATGCCACCAAAATCAGGTTCTCGTCCGACTTTTTTCTCAGTATCTCAGGGGTTACCGGATCACGCCCTCTCGCTAACGTCTAACTAATTGTACTAGGCTGAGATTTCGGGGAACATATACTTCCAATGGCAGACATGAATAAGTTTGGAGCTATGCTAAAATAATGGCAACATTTGGCAAATTTAATTTAATTTATTCAAAAGAAAGTCAAAGCAATTAATTTGATGACAACATACTATAATTACAACCAAAACTCATGACATAAACACGAATAGAAATGCACTCAAATTCATCTCACAAATGTCTGGAATTCAATATATATGTGCACTCGAAACTACAAACATAATTAACCGTCGAATATTTGATCACTTAGCCGAAGGATTTGCTTATTTCTCATCACGATCTGCCTATCATCGATGAGTCCCTATTCATGTTTTAGGAGAACACTACAATCTAACCTCATCTACAATATTGTACATCCTTAGTGAATCGTTACCTTATCATCTACACACGCAACATCAATAATAAACATGGATTTTAACCCTCGCGTGGATTTCATTTACCGCACACAATTATTCACAAAGCAACGAATCACAACACAAATTAAAACAAATCAACACGCACAGACCCTTAAGAATATAATGCCACTCCGTTATCACAAATACATTCTCACGTACACTCTCATTCAACGTTAAGCATATCTCCATTCATGCCGATGAAAACTGATAATCATGGCAGAAACTAAACAAACCTACTTCAATCTCACGTTATTGCAGTTATTTCGTGGTCTAAAATACTCGGTTATGGAAATCGATAACTTATACACTATCATCATATAGGCCTCTGCAAATGAGATACTCCTTGAGATCCGTTCAAACACCTTCGCAGTCCAATTGGCACATAACATCAGCTGACAGTGATTACCAATCTCACACATCTCGCAGGACGGGAATTCAAATACACACCTGGAGAACGACGCTCTGTAATAACACACATGTGATCCCAAGGCTTGTCAACATTCTCATACCATCTTACCTCAATGGCTTCTCTGAAAATCCCTATCTCATCATATCAAATGCACACTCTCAATAACATTGCCTAATTGCAGATGACGCTGATTTTACTAAAAGGAAACCTATGCATTTTCCAGTCATCTTGCTAACTTCAACGACGCTCAACAATCACAATGATACTGATATCCATCTCATATCTACTGCAGAACGGTACGTTTCGAAATAACATGCCTTTATCAACTGCACAATCGTTACATTTCATACCCGTGATTAATAAACTAACTAGATTATTCTACCCATGATACAATGCATTACTAATAAATTTCTCTAAGCAACGTTGACTCTGAAATAATAATCACTTCTGTATATAAATCGACTCTTTCATACCAACACAAATTCACTCATGCGTACTACCCTGTATGCATGCATTACAATCAACATTCTCTACGGCTTGACATTATATTCCTTCCCATGTTTGTCTCTGATTTTATCCCTTGACTCCTATAACATTTAAATGTATACTTCCCTGTATTTACATGTAAACTTATCTCACGTGGTCCCCATGCATTTTAACTAAACCACCCGTCATAACACAAGAAGAAGCGAAATGAAATGAAACGAAACCACTCAGTTTACCTTTCTTTACAAATTCCTATCATTTACTGTACCTTAAAGTACGGTTTTCCAAATCTTTATAATAACAAAATCCTACTGTCTAATATTTAAAAAATAAAACGTTCCCTCTAAAACATCTCCGTGAGTTTTTACATGCTGAAAGTTTGTTCTACTCATCCTTCGGCCGTCATCTCTCCTCCAACGTAGGGTATCATTCCCTACTGCTTCTACTCCATCATGATGTCATCGCTGCTTCCCGTTGGATCAATTGCTCCTTGGATGCTGGGCTGGACCATGACATCTCCTGTTCAGGATACGTCACTGCTACTGTCCGTCGCTGATTTGACCGGACTCGTACTGGTTGCACGAATAGCCTGGTAACATCGTGACAGTCTGTAACGTCACTCGGACCTCAATTATTATTTAACATTTGACTTAAGAAGTTATTAATCATTACGAATGGCTATCGTGATCTATTTTATCTTTGTGGATTGTGTTTCTACCACTATTTCCTACTGTCTTTCTATTTTTTATCTTCACTAGCGAACACCGTTTACTGCTTCTAATACCTCGCGATTACACCGTGTCCCTTCTGAATTATCTTTACATGAGCAGTGTGTATACTTTAATATCGTTTTCATACACTGACTGACAGAGCAAATGCAACACCAAGAAGGAGTGGTTCGAAAGGGATGAAAGTTGGGGAAAAAACAGAGTCGGCACGGAAGAATAATTGATGTTTATTTCAAACCGATATGCAGGTTACACAATGCGCACGGCATCGACTCAGTAGGGTGTAGGACCACCGCAAGCGGCGATGCACGCAGAAACACGTCGAGGTACAGAGTCAATAAGAGTGCGGATGGTGTCCTGAGGGATGGTTCTCCATTCTCTGTCAACCATTTGCCACAGTTGGTCGTCCGTACGAGGCTGGGGCAGAGTTTGCAAATGGCGTCCAATGAGATCCCACACGTGTTCGATTGGTGAGAGATCCGGAGAGTACGCTGGCCACGGAAGCATCTTTACACCTCGTAGAGCCTGTTGGGAGATGCGAGGAGTGTGTGGGCGGGCATTATCCTGCTGAAACAGAGCATTGGGCAGCCCCTGAAGGTACGGGAGTGCCACCGGCCGCAGCACATGCTGCACGTAGCGGTGGGCATTTAACGTGCCTTGAATACGCACTAGAGGTGACGTGGAATCATACGCAATAGCGCCCCAAACCATGATGCCGCGTTGTCTAGCGGTAGGGCGCTCCACAGTTACTGCCGGATTTGACCTTTCTCCACACCGACGCCACACTCGTCTGCGGTGACTATCACTGACAGAACAGAAGCGTGACTCATCGGAGAACACGACGTTCCGCCATTCCCTCATCCAAGTCGCTCTAGGCCGGCACCAATCGGCTCCTTCAACCAATCGACGGGAAATTGTTCTGGTCGATATTGGAGCAGCCAGGGTGTCTTGCACATGCTGAAGAATGGCGGTTGACGTGGCGTGCGGGGCTGCCACCGCTTGGCGGCGGATGCGCCGATCCTCGCGTGTTGACGTCTCTCGGGCTGCGCCTGGACCCCTCGCACGTGCCACATGTCCCTGCGCCAACCATCTTCGCCACAGGCGCTGCACCGTGGACACATCCCAATGAGTATCGGCTGCGATTTGACGAAGCGACCAACCTGCCCTTCTCAGCCCGATCACCATACCCCTCGTAAAGTCGTCTGTCTGCTGGAAATGCCTCCGTTGACGGCGGCCTGGCATTCTTAGCTATACACGTGTCCTGTGGCACACGACAACACGTTCTACAATGACTGTCGGCTGAGAAATCACGGTACGAAGTGGGCCATTCGCCAACGCCGTGTCCCATTTATCGTTCGCTACGTGCGCAGCACAGCGGCGCATTTCACATCATGAGCATACCTCAGTGACGTCAGTCTACCCTGCAATTGGCATAAAGTTCTGACCACTCCTTCTTGGTGTTGCATTTGCTCTGTCAGTCAGTGTATTTAACTTATTTCCGAGTGACACTCTCCGTACGGCATAAAATAATTCTAAGTCTGCTTCTGAAACTAAGTTCGAGAATGAGTTCAAAACTTGATTAAGGCTGAGTTAGTAACTGTCTTCGGCGGACGCTACGCACGCATGAATCAACACTACTACTATTAGGAAATGAGATTGACAATTAGAATTTCATTGTGACTACATTCAGAATGTCTCAGAATACTAACAGAATGTTTCCACTGATACGAACTGAATCTCTCTGCCAATACGAACTGAAAGTCTTTTCTCATACGAATACGAATGAATGTCCCGAATACTAAAATTATCTCAGCCATTGTTTTCATAACTCCCGCTCTATCTGGCTTCTCTGTGTCCTCCAATCACATCCATACTTGTTCTTTTGATCCCATCTTATTGGTTTATTACTCTGGCGATGGTATCCCCATCCTTCTCAAGCTCCACTCTCCATATTCGTTCCGCTTGTACCATATATTTTCCAATCTCGTCGTTGATATACCGCCTTCATCACGTCATGGGGTGAGTGTGTCGAATGGCTTAATTCTTCGCAGTCTTTGTCCGGCCCATCTTAAATTTCTTAAAGAAACACTTCCTGACACAACACTCCTTTCAAGATCTCCCTCTTTTTTTGGATTTCTAAATCATTGTCTTCACAGATCGAGTGAACCCTGTATTTCGACAGTCACGGCGTTTTCTAAAGAAGTCTTGCCCAGGCCCTAAAATGTTATAGCCACATTGTCAATGCCCGACAAAGCTTCAACTTTCTACTGTTGACCCTCACTGGCCTGGACCTTCTAAGTCCTTGAGTCTCATTACTACCAATTACAGCACGTATCTTTTACAATTATTTTACTCCCATTCCTCAACATCTATCACATTTTCATGAGCGCGCCAGCATGGGCTCAATTAGAAGCAAAACAGTTTTAGTAAACACAGCTCCACAAACGAGCCGCTTACCAGATAAATTTTAAAAAATAATTACCAGCCATCACTGACTTGCTTGTGTGTAAACGTCGTCGTAACGAATTAGGAGGTTTTAATGGTTGGGTAATTCCACTCTTACAATACTATGCAATTGGTATTCCTTTTTTCTATAATAAAGGGACGTGTTTCCTCTCTCTTATATGATACATCTTCAGTCTTGATACAATTATAATAAAAACATATACAGAAATATTCCTCATAACAAACTAAAACAGTGACGTATCCATAAAGGTAGGTGTCAATATGACTAAGTCAAATCATGCAGAAATATAACCGGGCGAGTTGACCGTGCGGTTAGAGCCGTGCAGTTGTGAGCTTGCATCCGGGAGATAGTGGGTTCGAACCCCACTGTCGGCAGCCCTGAAGATGGTTTTCCGTGGTTTCTAGTTTTCACACCAGACAAATTCTGGGGTTGTACCTTAATTAAGGCACCGACCGCTTCCTTTCAACTCCTAGCCCTTCCATGTCCCATCGTCGCCATAATACCTGTCTGTGTCGGTGCGACGTAAAGCCACTAGCAAAAAAGTTAGAAAAAGGTGCCAATAAAACATAAAGAAAGGTTATTTGATACTTAGGTATAAATGCAGTTTTTTTTTTTTTTTTTGCTAAGGGCTTTACGTCGCACCGACACAGATAGGTCTTATGGCGACGATGGGATAGGAAAGGCCTAGGAGTTGGAAGGAAGCGGCCGTGGCCTTAATTAAGGTACAGCCCCAACATTTGCCTGGTGTGAAAATGGCAAACCACGGAAAACCATCTTCAGGGCTGCCGATAGTGGGATTCGAACCTACTATCTCTCGGATGCAAGCTAACAGCCGCGCGCCTCTACGCGCACGGCCAACTCACCCGGTTGCAGTTGTTTTAATGAACAAGAAGATAGTTCTACAAAGAACGTACAGTGTACGTTTCAAATTGAAACTATGGTTAGGGGTACCAGGTGATCGTCTTATTGGGCAGTACATTTTATTGTTCCAAACAAACTATATGGACGAAATTATCCCCAGTTTCTGCGGCATCATCTTGCGGGATTGCCTGCATCCGCGTACAATGACCGTACAGTGTACGTTTCTAATTGAAAGTGTGGTTAGGGGTACCAGGTGATCGTCTTATTGGGCCGTACATTTTACTGTTCCAAACAAACTGTATGGACGAAATTACCCCAGGTTTCTGCGGCATCATCTTGCAGGATTGCCTGCATACGCGTACAATGACCGTACAATGTACGTTTCTAATTGAAAGTGTGGTTAGGGGTACTAGGTGATCGTCTTATTTGGCCGTACATTTTACTGTTCCAAACAAAGTATATGGACGAAATTATCCCCGCTTTCTGCGGCATCATCTTGCAGGATTGCCTGCATACGCGTACAAGGACCGCACTTTTGAACTCTTCCTTTAACAACGAGTAAGTACTGTAACATTACTAAGTAAGACTGTTTTCTTGTACATTAAAAACAACTGCAATTCTACAGAAGTATCTTATAACTTTTCTTAATGTTGTATTGGTATATTTTCCTATCTAGGATAACGTTTATACAAAATCAAGTCGGTGGCTGGTAACCACAAATTCTAAATTATCTCGCAAACCGCTCGTTTTCGGACCCATGTTTTCTAAGACATTTTATTTTTATTATCGTGTTCTTGCAGCTGTTTCAATTTACACTATATTAGGATACACCCTGTATTACGGAGTCTGGAACGTATTACTTATATTTGGAGAAACGCATCTTGTTTTTGCTATAGGAAACAACAACGCAGATATTCTTAATATCAACTTTCTTGTATGGAGGAAAAATATGTATGCTTTGGCAACTTCTAAAGCTGAAGCAACGTAAATGTCTGGCAATCTGGATCTAGCAGGAAATATGTTTCTCACCATTAATATCAACAGATTTTCGTACTGGTAGTTACTTCCGAACAGAGAAATAATTCCAGCAGGGACTCTGTGAAATTCTAAGAATCACACAAGTAAATGATGGTAACATATGGTTAAATTTGTTCCTAAGTTTGAATCGCATTGAACCTCAATCAACTCGAATTGCATATAATCTAGCATGGCTCTCTGACATCCCAAATACGGCAAGTTCGTCAATCTGAATCGCACCCGGAAATATTTTCTTCACCAATCCGATTCCGCCATTGTTCTTAACATAACACGAAGAGTAGCCCTGATTTTTTGTCAGTATAGTCCTGATACACACTGTGCAGTTCTTCTTTAACCCAGAACAAAAAAATATGGCATAATTTATCCATAATTACATAAAATATTTTAATGTGTAAAATATTTTTAAATTTTTTTCTCTAAAGGTTGAACCTATTGAAGTAATATTTGTTGAGTATAACCACAGGGGTAGTAGGTATATAACAGGTTAAGGATGTCTTGAAAATAAGTGTAATGTTGATCACAAAAATATTAAAGATAAAAGATATCAAAATAATTATGGTGGTTCAAATTTAAAATTCTTATATTAATATAATATCTAACGTAGTACGTAAAACTATGTCTATGAATAATATGTACGTAGTTTAGTTGCCCTCTTAAGGCCACACACTGCAAAAATTGCACCTACAAGAAAATACATTTTAAAAAATAATATATTATATATGAATGTTTAAAAATCTGGAAATGAATGCATAAATCATGCTAATTTTTGTTTTGGCTTAAACTAGAAGTGTATACTCCACGTGTAAAATTTGAGTGTTCTATGGATGGGAGGAAGGTGTCATCATAAAAGCATATAATATTGTGGTTAGCTCCATTCCCAACACTACCCTGTGTCCAAGACATACGAAAAATAAAATTCTGAATATGTCCATCGACTTGATAACACTAAATTCTTATTGAGAAACTTGTTTTTTTGGTTTTTTTGCTAGTTGCTTTACGTCGCACCGACACAGATATGTCTTATGGCGGCGATGGGATAGTAAAGGCCTAGGAAGTGGAAGAAAGTGGTCGTACAGCTCCAGCATTTGCCTGGTGTGAAAATGGGAAACCACGGAAAACCATCTTCAGGGCTGCCGACAGTGGGACACGAACGCACTATCTCCCGAATACTGGATACTGGCCGCATTTAAGCGACTGCAGCTATCGAGCTCGGTGATAAACTTGTGAGTTGTCCACAAAGTAGAGAGTAAATGCTCAAAAAAAATGTAAATATAAGTGCACACAAGTGTATCGAAGGTCTGAGAGGAGATTAAATATGTGACGATTTTCTATTGTTAGCAAAACGTATCAGGGGTGATGAAAAGTTTCCGTTCGATGGCCGTACAGTCCTGAATCGGAATACCAATCAGGCGAAATCGCCGTGAGCACTGAGACACTCATCCCACCGACTCACAAGGTTGAAGATCCCCGTGTGGGCAAACACCGTGTCCTGCTGCGTGAAGAAGTCCGTAACCGACTGCTGCACATCCTCGTGCAACAAGAACCATCGACTCTTCAAGGCGTCATAATCGCATGGGGAGAGGTCAGGACGCTAGGGCGGTAATTATTTTCCGTAATGTATGGGGCTGGCCTCCCAGTTCGACCGGCGTCTTATGTCGGAATGCGACATGCAGGGAATTTGGTGCACCATTCTACAACTGTGCCGGCCCCGTGGTGTAGGGGTAGCGTGCCTGCCTCTTACCTGGAGGCCCCGGGTTCGATTCGCGGCCAGGTCAGGGATTTTTACCTGGACCTGAGGGCTGGTTCGAGGTCCACTCAGCCTACGTGATTAGAATTGAGGAGCTATCCAACGGTGAGGTAGCGGCCCCGGTCTAGGAAGCCAAGAATAATGGCCGAGAGGATTCGTCGTGCTGACCACACGACACCTCGTAATCTGCAGGCCTTCGGGCTGAGCAGCGGTTGCTTGGTAGGCCAAGGCCCTTCAAGGGCTGTAGTGCCATGGGGTTTGGTTTGGTTTGGTTTGGTTTGGTTTGGTTTGGTTTGGTTTGGTTTGGTTTGGTTTGGTTTGGTTTGGTTTGGTTTGGTTTTATTCTACAATTGTGCTTTTCGAAAGATATCTTGCCCCATACACTCTTCATTCTCCGATGGATGTCCACCGCTGTTTGTCCAGTGGCAGCCAAGAACAGACTAACAGGACGTTGGTCCTGCTTGGACGCATTTGATAATTATGTCGCCATAGTTCTCGTGGCCGCATTTTAAGCGCGCACCTCAGTATGACACGACTGTCACACTAATAATAATAATAATAATAATAATAATAATAATAATAATAATAATAGTAATAATAATCGTATGGCCTCAGCTACCGTTTGCAGACATTTCGATATGATGCCACCTGGCTGTCTGCTCGTCAGTTTCGACGTTCCGGTTTACTCTGTCTGCCATCTAGCGGACCTAGAGTAAACCGGATCTCTCTTGAGCGGCTAAGGCTGAGATTTAATTAATTTTGTCGGGTAAATACCAAATGTATCACCAGAGATCTTTTACATGCCGACATCATACGACATGGAGTGTCGAATGAACTTTTTTCGCCCTTCAAAAATCCGACTACCTCTGCCGGGTTATATACCCGCATCGGAGCCACATAACGTTGCATGTCCGTTGAAGCAACACCCCCGAACGGAAACGGAAACGGAAGCAAAAACCATAGATAAATTATAACTACAGTACATAAACACCAGCTGAAAATTCTCAATAGTTGCGACTGTATTTCAGTCTCTTTCTCTCCTAGCACCATATTGGATTTCAACAAGAATACATTTCCTTCGTATATAGCATCACATACTTCAGCGTCTTCTCCTTGATCATATTATTTTACTCTTCTTTTCACAAGCTCACTCTTGCGACAAATATATGCCCACTTGTGCACTCAGGTGCTGACAATGAGCTTTGTAACATCTGGAATGCTACAGACAATTGTTCATATGGAGATCACATCAAAAGAATAAGACGTCAATATTCGCAAATCAGTTCATATGTTAAAATCGTTCAAAGGTAAAAACATTCGTAGCGAAGGGAAGGGAAAGGAATATCAAGTTCGCAGTTTTTTAATATGAACATTTTCGTAGATGTAGAGGGTTTATTGCGCTTTCCGGATAATAATGAGTGATTAACAAGATCAAACACAAATTTACTGATTTTTTTACCCTGTAACTATCTTGACGTATGCAAGGACAATAATGTGTAGGGGTCCTAGTAGGGTTCCCAGGTTGTACGCTTTCCCTTATTTTTTGTTTTTACTGTCAATTTAGCCTTATATTTCTCATTTCTTACGTTGAAAACATTTCTTAGCAGGCAAAGTGCCATACCACAAAAGACGTAAAATTAAGCAATTTCCTCAATTGTGCACAAATTTTAATGGCTAAATGGCCCAGAAAGGTTTCAAATTGTGAGCCTTGGATACCTCTATCAAACTAAATAAAGGAAGGTAGAAAATCACTAACTGCAGTTCCGAAAAAAAGGCCTAAAATCGCTTGTTTCTCTACTCGTTTACTTTTTCATGCAAATCCTAGCCAAATTCTTTCTGTAATGTGTTCCTTGGTTCAATATCCTCACGCGTTGCTTGATTTTTTTTTAATGTCGGCACCGAATGTTGTTATAAGGGCTTAAGTGAAACTGCATTGACTCACATTAGCGCTCGTAGTGGTGCTTAAGTGAAACAATGCATTGACTCACATTAGCGCTCGTAGTGGTGCTTAAGTGAAACAATGCATTGAATCACATTAGCGCTCGTAGTGTTGCTTAAGTGAAACTCTGCATCGACACACATTAACGCTCGTAGCGGTGCTTAAGTGAAACAATGCATTGACTCACATTAGCGATCGTAGTGGTGCTTAAGTGAAACTCTGCATCGACTCACATTAGCGCTCGTAGTGGTGCTTAAATGAAACTCTGCACTGACTCACGTTAGCGCTCGTAGTGGTGCTTAAGTGAAACTCTGTATTGACTCACATTAGCGCTCGTAGTGGTGCTTAAGTGAAACTCTGCATCGACTACATTAGCGCTCGTAGTGGTGATTAAGTGAAACTCTGCACAGACTCACGTTAGCGCTCGTAGTAGTGCTTAAGTGAAACTCTGCATTGACTCACATTAGCGCTCGTAGTGGTGCTTAAGTGAAACTCTGCACTGACTTACATTAGCGCTCGTAGTGGCACTTAAGTGAAACTCTGCACTGACTCACATTAGAGCTCGTAGTGGTGCTTAAGTGAAACACTGCATTGACTCACATTAGCGCTCGTAGTGGTGCTTAAGTGAAACTCTGCATTGACTCACATTAGCGCTCGTAGTGGTGCTTAAGTGAAACTCTGCATTGACTCACATTAGCGCTCGTAGTGGTGCTTAAGTGAAACTCTGCATTGACTCACATTAACGCTTGTACTGATGCTTAAGTGAAACTCTGCATTGACTCACATTAGAGCTCGTAGTGGTGCTTAAGTGAAACTCTACATTGACTCACATTAGAGCTCGTAGTGGTGCTTAAGTGAAACTCTGCATTGACTCACATTAGCGCTCGTAGTGGTGCTTAAGTGAAACTCTGCATTGACTCACATTACCGATCGTAGTGGAGCTTAAGTGAAACTCTGCATTGACTCACATTAGCGCTCGTAGTAGTGCTTAAGTGAAACTCTGCATTGACTCTCATTAGCGCTCGTACAGGTGCTTAAGTGAATCTCTGCATTGACTCACATTAGCGCTCGTACTGGTGCTTAAGTGAAACAATGCATTGACTCACATTAGCGCTCGTAGTGGTGCTTAAGTGAAACTCTGCATTGACTCATATTAGCGCTCGTACTTGTGCTTAAGTGAAACAATGCATTGACTCACATTAGCGCTCGTAGTGGTGCTTAAGTGAAACTCTGCATTGACTCACATTAGCGCTCGTAGTAGTGCTTAAGTGAAACTCTGCATTGACTCACATTAGCGCTCGTAGTGGTGGTTAAGTGAAACTCTGCATTGACTCACATTAGCGCTCGTAGTGGTGCTTAAGTGAAACACTGCATTGACTCACATTAGCGCTCGTAGTAGTGCTTAAGTGAAATTCTGCATTGACTCACATTAGCGTTCGTACTTGTGCTTAAGTGAAACAATGCATTGACTCACATTAGCGCTCGTAGTGGTGCTTAGGTGAAACTCTGCATTGACTCATATTAGCGCTCGTAGTGGTGCTTAAGTGAAACTCTGCATTGACTCACATTAGAGCTCGTAGTGGTGCTTAAGTGGAACTCTGCACTGACTTACATTAGTGCTCGTAGTGGCGCTTAAGTGAAACTCTGCACTGACTCACATTAGAGCTCGTAGTGGTGCTTAAGTGAAACTACATTCACTCATATTAGCGCTCGTACTGGTGCGTAAGTGAAACTCTGCATTGACTCACATTAGCGCTCGTAGTAGTGCTTAAGTGAAACTCTGCATTGATTCACATTAGCGCTTGTACTGTTGCTTACGTCAAACTCTGCATTGACTCACATTAGCGCACGTAGTTGTGCTTAAGTGAAACTGTGCATTGACTCACACTAGCGCTTGTACTGGTGCTTAAGTGAAACTCTGCATTGACTCACATTAGCGCTCGTAGTAGTGCTTAAGTGAAACTCTGCACTGACTCACATTAGCGCTCGTAGTGGTGCTTAAGTGAAACTCTGCATTGACTCTCATTAGCGCTCGTACTGGTGCTTAAGTGAATCTCTGCATTGACTCACATTAGCGCTCGTACTGGTGCTTAGGTGAAACTCTGCATTGACTCACATTAGAGCTCGTAGTGGTGCTTAAGTGAAACTCTGCATTGACTCATATTAGCGCTCGTAGTGGTGCTTAAGTGAAACTCTGCATTGACTCTCATTAGCGCTCGTACTGGTGCTAAAGTGAATCTCTGCATTGACTCACATTAGCGCTCGTACTGGTGCTTAAGTGAAACAATGAATTGAGTCGAATTAGCGCTCGTAGTAGTGCTTAAGTGAAACTCTGCATTGACTCACATTAGCGCTCGTAGTGGTGCTTAAGTGAAACTCAGCATTGACTCACATTAGCGCTCGTAGTGGTGCTTAAGTGAAACTCAGCATTGACTCACATTAGCGCTCGTACTGGTGCTTAAGTGAAACTCTGCATTGACTCACATTAGAGCTCGTAGTGGTGCTTAAATGAAACTCTGCACTGACTTACATTAGCGCTCGTAGTGGCGCTTAAGTGAAACTCTGCACTGACTCACATTACAGCTCGTAGTGGTGCTTAAGTGAAACTCTACATTGACTCACATTAGCGCTCGTACTGGAGCTTAAGTGAAACTCTGCATTGACTCACATTAGCGCTCGTAGTAGTGCTTAAGTGAAACTCTGCACTGACTCACATTAGCGCTCGTACTGGTGCTTAAGTGAAACTCTGTATTGACTCTCATTAGCGCTCGTACTGGTGCTTAAGTGAAACTCTGCATTGACTCACTTTAGCGCTCGTACTGGTGCTTAAGTGAAACTCTGCATTGACTCACATTAGCGCTCGTAGTAGTGCTTAAGTGAAACTCTGCATTGACTCACATTAGCGCTCGTAGTGGTGCTTAAGTGAAACTCTGCATTGACTCACATTAGCGCTCGTAGTGGTGCTTAAGTGAAACTTTGCATTGACTCACATTAGCGCTCGTAGTGGTGCTTAAGTGAAACTCTGCATTGACTCACATTGGCGCTCGTACTGGTGCTTCAGTGAAACTTTGCATTGACTCACATCAGCGCTCGTAGTGGCGCTTAAGTGAAACTCTGCATTGACTCACATTAGAGCTCGTAGTGGTGCTTATGTGAAACTCTGCATTGAATCACATTAGCGCTCGTAGTGGTGCTTAAGTGAAACTCTGCATTGACTCACATTAGCGCTCGTAGTGATGCTTAAGTGAAACTCTGAATTGACTCACATTAGCGTTCGTAGTGATGCTTAAGTGAAACTCTACATTGACTCACATTAGCGCTCGTAGTAGTGCTTAAGTGAAACTCTGCATTGACTCACATTAGCGCTCGTACTTGTGCTTAAGTCAAACAATGCATTGACTCACATTAGCGCTCGTAGTGGTGCTTAAGTGAAACTCTGCATTGACTCACATTAGCGCTCGTAGTGGTGCTTAAGTGAAACTCTGCATTGACTCACATTAGCGCTCGTAGTGGTGCTTAAGTGAAACTCTGCATTGACTCACATTAGCGCTCGTAGTAGTGCTTAAGTGAAACTCTGCATTGACTCACATTAGCGCTCGTACTTGTGCTTAAGTGAAACAATGCATTGACTCACATTAGCGCTCGTACTGGTGCTTAAGTGAAACTCTGCATTGACTCACATTAGCGCTCGTAGCGGTGCTTAAGTGAAACTCTGCATTGACTCACATTAGCGCTCGTAGTAGTGCTTAAGTGAAACTCTGCACTGACTCACATTAGCGCTCGTACTGGTGCTTAAGTGAAACTCTGCATTGACTCTCATTAGCGCTCGTACAGGTGCTTAAGTGAATCTCTGCATTGCCTCACATTAGCGCTCGTAGTGGTGCTTAAGTGAAACTCTGCATTGACTCAGATTAGCGCTCGTAGTAGTGCTTAAGTGAAACTCTGCATTGACTCACATTAGCGCTCGTAGTGGTGCTTAAGTGAAACTCTGCATTGACTCACATTAGCGCTCGTAGTAGTGCTTAAGTGAAACTCTGCATTGACTCACATTAGCGCACGTAGTGGTGCTTAAGTGAAACTCTGCAATGACTCACATTAGCGCTCGTAGTGGTGCTTAAGTGAACCTCTTCATTGACTCACATTAGCGATCGTAGTGGTGCTTAAGTGAAACTCTGCACTGACTTACATTAGTGCTCGTAGTGGCGCTTATGTGAAACTCTGCACTGACTCACATTAGTGCTCGTAGTGGTGCTTAAGTGAAACTACATTCACTCACATTAGCGCTCGTACGGGTGCGTAAGTGAAACTCTGCATTGACTCACACTAGCGCTCGTAGTAGTGCTTAAGTGAAACTCTGCATTGACTCACATTAGCGCTTGTACTGTTGCTTACGTCAAACTCTGCATTGACTCACATTAGCGCACGTAGTTGTGCTTAAGTGAAACTGTGCATTGACTCACACTAGCGCTTGTACTGGTGCTTAAGTGAAACTCTGCATTGACTCACATTAGCGCTCGTAGTAGTGCTTAAGTGAAACTCTGCACTGACTCACATTAGCGCTCGTAGTGGTGCTTAATTGAAACTCTGCATTGACTCTCATTAGCGCTCGTACTGGTGCTTAAGTGAATCTCTGCATTGACTCACATTAGCGCTCGTACTGGTGCTTAGGTGAAACTCTGCATTGACTCACATTAGAGCTCGTAGTGGTGCTTAAGTGAAACTCTGCATTGACTCTCATTAGCGCTCGTACTGGTGCTAAAGTGAATCTCTGCATTGACTCACATTAGCGCTCGTACTGGTGCTTAAGTGAAACAATGAATTGAGTCAAATTAGCGCTCGTAGTAGTGCTTAAGTGAAACTCTGCATTGACTCACATTAGCGCTCGTAGTGGTGCTTTAGTGAAACTCTGCATTGACTCACATTAGCGCTCGTAGTGGTGCTTAAGTGAAACTCTGCATTGACTCACATTAGCGCTCGTACTGGTGCTTAAGTGAAACTCTGCATTGACTCACATTAGAGCTCGTAGTGGTGCTTAAGTGAAACTCTGCACTGACTTACATTAGCGCTCGTAGTGGCGCTTAAGTGAAACTCTGCACTGACTCACATTACAGCTCGTAGTGGTGCTTAAGTGAAACTCTACATTGACTCACATTAGCGCTCGTACTGGTGCTTAAGTGAAACTCTGCATTGACTCACATTAGCGCTCGTAGTAGTGCTTAAGTGAAACTCTGCACTGACTCATATTAGCGCTCGTACTGGTGCTTAAGTGAAACTCTGTATTGACTCTCATTAGCGCTCGTACTGGTGCTTAAGTGAAACTCTGCATTGACAAACTTTAGCGCTCGTACTGGTGCTTAAGTGAAACTCTGCATTGACTCACATTAGCGCTCGTAGTAGTGCTTAAGTGAAACTCTGCATTGACTCACATTAGCGCTCGTAGTGGTGCTTAAGTGAAACTCTGCATTGACTCACATTAGCGCTCGT
Source organism: Anabrus simplex (assembly GCF_040414725.1). Taxonomy (NCBI): domain Eukaryota; kingdom Metazoa; phylum Arthropoda; class Insecta; order Orthoptera; family Tettigoniidae; genus Anabrus; species Anabrus simplex. The sequence continues at coordinate 166,387,544 of NC_090279.1, read as the reverse complement.
AGTGGTGCTTAAGTGAAACTTTGCATTGACTCACATTAGCGCTCGTAGTGGTGCTTAAGTGAAACTCTGCATTGACTCACATTAGCGCTCGTACTGGTGCTTAAGTGAAACTTTGCATTGACTCACATTAGCGCTCGTAGTGGCGCTTAAGTGAAACTCTGCATTGACTCACATTAGAGCTCGTAGTGGTGCTTATGTGAAACTCTGCATTGAATCACATTACCGCTCGTAGTGGTGCTTAAGTGAAACTCTGCATTGACTCATATTAGCGCTCGTAGTGATGCTTAAGTGAAACTCTGAATTGACTCACATTAGCGTTCGTAGTGATGCTTAAGTGAAACTCTGCATTGACTCACATTAGCGCTCGTAGTAGTGCTTAAGTGAAACTCTGCATTGACTCACATTAGCGCTCGTACTTGTGCTTAAGTGAAACAATGCATTGACTCACATTAGCGCTCGTAGTGGTGCTTAAGTGAAACTCTGCATTGACTCACATTAGCGCTCGTAGTGGTGCTTAAGTGAAACTCTGCATTGACTCACATTAGCGCTCGTAGTGGTGCTTAAGTGAAACTCTGCATTGACTCACATTAGCGCTCGTAGTAGTGCTTAAGTGAAACTCTGCATTGACTCACATTAGCGCTCGTACTTGTGCTTATGTGAAACAATGCATTGACTCACATTAGCGCTCGTAGTGGTGCTTAAGTGAAACTCTGCATTGACTCACATTAGCGCTCGTAGCGGTGCTTAAGTGAAACTCTGCATTGACTCACATTAGCGCTCGTAGTGTTGCTTAAGTGAAACTCTGCATTGACTCACATTAGCGCTCGTAGTAGTGCTTAAGTGAAACTCTGCATTGACTCACATTAGCGCTCGTAGTGGTGCTTAAGTGAAACTCTGCATTGACTCACACTAGCGCTCGTAGTAGTGCTTAAGTGAAACTCTGCATTGCCTCACATTAGCGCTCGTAGTAGTGCTTAAGTGAAACTCTGTATTGACTCACATTAGCGCTCGTAGTAGTGCTTAAGTGAAACTCTGCATTGACTCACATTAGCGCTCGTAGTGGTGCTTAAGTGAAACTCTGCATTGCCTCACATTAGCGCTCGTAGTGGTGCTTAAGTGAAACTCTGCATTGACTCACATTACCGATCGTAGTGGAGCTTAAGTGAAACTCTGCATTGACTCAGATTAGCGCTCGTAGTAGTGCTTAAGTGAAACTCTGCATTGACTCACATTAGCGCTCGTAGTGGTGCTTAAGTGAAACTCTGCATTGACTCACATTAGCGCTCGTAGTAGTGCTTAAGTGAAACTCTGCATTGACTCACATTAGCGCACGTAGTGGTGCTTAAGTGAAACTCTGCATTGACTCACATTAGCGCTCGTAGTGGTGCTTAAGTGAAACAATGCATTGAATCACATTAGCGCTCGTAGTGTTGCTTAAGTGAAACTCTGCATCGACACACATTAACGCTCGTAGCGGTGCTTAAGTGAAACAATGCATTGACTCACATTAGCGATCGTAGTGGTGCTTAGGTGAAACTCTGCACTGACTCACATTAGCGCTCGTAGTGGTTGCTTAAGTGAAACTCTGCATTGACTCACATGAGCGCTCGTAGTAGTGCTTAAGTGAAACTCTGCATTGACTCACATTAGCGCTCGTAGTGGTGCTTAAGTGAAACTCTGCATTGACTCACATTACCGCTCGTAGTAGTGCTTAAGTGAAACTCTGCATTGACTCACATTAGCGCTCGTACTTGTGCTTAAGTGAAACAATGCATTGACTCACATTAGCGCTCGTAGTGGTGCTTATGTGAAACTCTGCATTGACTCACATTAGCGCTCGTAGTGGTGCTTAAGTGAAACTCTGCATTGACTCACATTTGCGCTCGTACTGGTGCTTAAGTGAAACTCTGCATTGACTCACATTAGACCTCGTAGTAGTGCTTAAGTGAAACTCTGCATTGACTCATATTAGCGCTCGTAGTGGTGCTTAAGTGAAACTCTGCATTGACTCACATTAGCGCTCGTAGTGGTGCTTAAGTGAAACTCTGCATTGACTCACATTAGAGCTCGTAGTGGTGCTTAAGTGAAACAATGCACTGACTCACATTAGCGCTCGTAGTAGTGCTTAAGTGAAACTCTGCATTGACTCACATTAGCGTTCGTACTGGTGCTTAAGTGAAACAATGAATTGACTCAAATTAGCGCTCGTAGTAGTGCTTAAGTGAAACTCTGCATTGACTCACCTTAGCGCTCGTAGTGGTGCTTAAGTGATACTCTGCATTGATTCACATTAGCGCTCGTAGTGGTGCTTAAGTGAAACTCTGCATTGACTCACATTAGCGCTCGTACTGGTGCTTAAGTGAAACTCTGCATTGACTCACATTAGAGATCGTAGTGGTGCTTAAGTGAAACTCTGCACTGACTTACATTAGCGCTCGTAGTGGCGCTTAAGTGAAACTCTGCACTGACTCACATTACAGCTCGTAGTGGTGCTTAAGTGAAACTCTACATTGACTCACATTAGCGCTCGTACTGGTGCTTAAGTGAAACTCCGCATTGACTCACATTAGCGCTCGTAGTTGTGCTTAAGTGAAACTCTGCACTGACTCACATTAGCGCTCGTACTGGTGCTTAAGTGAAACTCTGTATTGACTCCAATTAGCGCTCGTACTGGTGCTTAAGTGAAACTCTGCTCTGACTCACATTAGCGCTCGTACTGGTGCTTAAGTGAAACTCTGTATTGACTCACATTAGCGCTCGTACTGGTGCTTAAGTGAAACTTTGCATTGACTCACATTAGCGCTCGTAGTGGCGCTTAAGTGAAACTCTGCATTGACTCACATTAGAGCTCGTAGTGGTGCTTATGTGAAACTCTGCATTGACTCACATTAGCGCTCGTAGTGGTGCTTAAGTGAAACTCTGCACTGACTCACATTAGCGCTCGTAGTGATGCTTAAGTGAAACTCTGCATTGACTCACATTAGCCTTCGTAGTGATGCTTAAGTGAAACTCTGCATTGACTCACATTAGCGCTCGTACTAGTGCTTAAGTGAAACTCTGCATTGACTCACATTAGCGCTCGTACTTGTGCTTAAGTGAAACTCTGCATTGACTCACATTAGCGCTCGTAGTAGTGCTTAAGTTAAACACTGCATTGACTCACATTAGCGCTCGTAGTGGTGCTTAAGTGAAACTCTGCATTGACTCACATTAGCGCTCGTAGTAGTCCTTAAGTGAAACTCTGCACTGACTCACATTAGCGCTCGTACTGGTGCTTAAGTGAAACTCTGCATTGACTCTCATTAGCGCTCGTACAGGTGCTTAAGTGAATCTCTGCATTGACTCACATTAGCGCTCGTACTGGTGCTTAGGTGAAACTCTGCATTGACTCACATTAGAGCTCGTAGTGGTGCTTAAGTGAAACTCTGCATTGACTCATATTAGCGCTCGTAGTGGTGCTTAAGTGAAACTCTTCATTGACTCATATTAGCGCTCGTAGTGGTGCTTAAGTGAAACTCTGCATTGACTCACATTTGAGCTCGTAGTGGTGCTTAAGTGAAACTCTGCATTGACTCACATTAGCGCTCGTAGTGGTGCTTAAGTGGAACTCTGCATTGACTCACATTAGCGCTCGTAGTGGTGCTTAAGTGAAACTCTGCATTGACTCACATTAGCGCTCGTAGTGGTGCTTAAGTGAAACTCTGCATTGACTCACATTAGCGCTCGTAGTGATGCTTAAGTGAAACTCTGAATTGACTCACATTAGCGTTCGTAGTGATGCTTAAGTGAAACTCTACATTGACTCACATTAGCGCTCGTAGTAGTGCTTAAGTGAAACTCTGCATTGACTCACATTAGCGCTCGTACTTGTGCTTAAGTCAAACAATGCATTGACTCACATTAGCGCTCGTAGTGGTGCTTAAGTGAAACTCTGCATTGACTCACATTAGCGCTCGTAGTGGTGCTTAAGTGAAACTCTGCATTGACTCACATTAGCGCTCGTAGTGGTGCTTAAGTGAAACTCTGCATTGACTCACATTAGCGCTCGTAGTAGTGCTTAAGTGAAACTCTGCATTGACTCACATTAGCGCTCGTACTTGTGCTTAAGTGAAACAATGCATTGACTCACATTAGCGCTCGTACTGGTGCTTAAGTGAAACTCTGCATTGACTCACATTAGCGCTCGTAGCGGTGCTTAAGTGAAACTCTGCATTGACTCACATTAGCGCTCGTAGTAGTGCTTAAGTGAAACTCTGCACTGACTCACATTAGCGCTCGTACTGGTGCTTAAGTGAAACTCTGCATTGACTCTCATTAGCGCTCGTACAGGTGCTTAAGTGAATCTCTGCATTGCCTCACATTAGCGCTCGTAGTGGTGCTTAAGTGAAACTCTGCATTGACTCAGATTAGCGCTCGTAGTAGTGCTTAAGTGAAACTCTGCATTGACTCACATTAGCGCTCGTAGTGGTGCTTAAGTGAAACTCTGCATTGACTCACATTAGCGCTCGTAGTAGTGCTTAAGTGAAACTCTGCATTGACTCACATTAGCGCACGTACTGGTGCTTAAGTGAAACTCTGCAATGACTCACATTAGCGCTCGTAGTGGTGCTTAAGTGAACCTCTTCATTGACTCACATTAGCGATCGTAGTGGTGCTTAAGTGAAACTCTGCACTGACTTACATTAGTGCTCGTAGTGGCGCTTAAGTGAAACTCTGCACTGACTCACATTAGTGCTCGTAGTGGTGCTTAAGTGAAACTACATTCACTCACATTAGCGCTCGTACGGGTGCGTAAGTGAAACTCTGCATTGACTCACACTAGCGCTCGTAGTAGTGCTTAAGTGAAAATCTGCATTGACTCACATTAGCGCTTGTACTGTTGCTTACGTCAAACTCTGCATTGACTCACATTAGCGCACGTAGTTGTGCTTAAGTGAAACTGTGCATTGACTCACACTAGCGCTTGTACTGGTGCTTAAGTGAAACTCTGCATTGACTCACATTAGCGCTCGTAGTAGTGCTTAAGTGAAACTCTGCACTGACTCACATTAGCGCTCGTAGTGGTGCTTAATTGAAACTCTGCATTGACTCTCATTAGCGCTCGTACTGGTGCTTAAGTGAATCTCTGCATTGACTCACATTAGCGCTCGTACTGGTGCTTAGGTGAAACTCTGCATTGACTCACATTAGAGCTCGTAGTGGTGCTTAAGTGAAACTCTGCATTGACTCTCATTAGCGCTCGTACTGGTGCTAAAGTGAATCTCTGCATTGACTCACATTAGCGCTCGTACTGGTGCTTAAGTGAAACAATGAATTGAGTCAAATTAGCGCTCGTAGTAGTGCTTAAGTGAAACTCCGCATTGACTCACATTAGCGCTCGTAGTGGTGCTTTAGTGAAACTCTGCATTGACTCACATTAGCGCTCGTAGTGGTGCTTAAGTGAAACTCTGCATTGACTCACATTAGCGCTCGTACTGGTGCTTAAGTGAAACTCTGCATTGACTCACATTAGAGCTCGTAGTGGTGCTTAAGTGAAACTCTGCACTGACTTACATTAGCGCTCGTAGTGGCGCTTAAGTGAAACTCTGCACTGACTCACATTACAGCTCGTAGTGGTGCTTAAGTGAAACTCTACATTGACTCACATTAGCGCTCGTACTGGTGCTTAAGTGAAACTCTGCATTGACTCACATTAGCGCTCGTAGTAGTGCTTAAGTGAAACTCTGCACTGACTCATATTAGCGCTCGTACTGGTGCTTAAGTGAAACTCTGTATTGACTCTCATTAGCGCTCGTACTGGTGCTTAAGTGAAACTCTGCATTGACAAACTTTAGCGCTCGTACTGGTGCTTAAGTGAAACTCTGCATTGACTCACATTAGCGCTCGTAGTAGTGCTTAAGTGAAACTCTGCATTGACTCACATTAGCGCTCGTAGTGGTGCTTAAGTGAAACTCTGCATTGACTCACATTAGCGCTCGTAGTGGTGCTTAAGTGAAACTTTGCATTGACTCACATTAGCGCTCGTAGTGGTGCTTAAGTGAAACTCTGCATTGACTCACATTAGCGCTCGTACTGGTGCTTAAGTGAAACTTTGCATTGACTCACATTAGCGCTCGTAGTGGCGCTTAAGTTAAACTCTGCATTGACTCACATTAGAGCTCGTAGTGGTGCTTATGTGAAACTCTGCATTGAATCACATTACCGCTCGTAGTGGTGCTTAAGTGGAACTCTGCATTGACTCATATTAGCGCTCGTAGTGATGCTTAAGTGAAACTCTGAATTGACTCACATTAGCGTTCGTAGTGATGCTTAAGTGAAACTCTGCATTGACTCACATTAGCGCTCGTAGTAGTGCTTAAGTGAAACTCTGCATTGACTCACATTAGCGCTCGTACTTGTGCTTAAGTGAAACAATGCATTGACTCACATTAGCGCTCGTAGTGGTGCTTAAGTGAAACTCTGCATTGACTCACATTAGCGCTCGTAGTGGTGCTTAAGTGAAACTCTGCATTGACTCACATTAGCGCTCGTAGTGGTGCTTAAGTGAAACTCTGCATTGACTCACATTAGCGCTCGTAGTAGTGCTTAAGTGAAACTCTGCATTGACTCACATTAGCGCTCGTACTTGTGCTTAAGTGAAACAATGCATTGACTCACATTAGCGCTCGTAGTGGTGCTTAAGTGAAACTCTGCATTGACTCACATTAGCGCTCGTAGCGGTGCTTAAGTGAAACTCTGCATTGACTCACATTAGCGCTCGTAGTGTTGCTTAAGTGAAACTCTGCATTGACTCACATTAGCGCTCGTAGTAGTGCTTAAGTGAAACTCTGCATTGACTCACATTAGCGCTCGTAGTGGTGCTTAAGTGAAACTCTGCATTGACTCACACTAGCGCTCGTAGTAGTGCTTAAGTGAAACTCTGCATTGCCTCACATTAGCGCCCGTAGTAGTGCTTAAGTGAAACTCTGCATTGACTCACATTAGCGCTCGTAGTAGTGCTTAAGTGAAACTCTGCATTGACTCACATTAGCGCTCGTAGTGGTGCTTAAGTGAAACTCTGCATTGCCTCACATTAGCGCTCGTAGTGGTGCTTAAGTGAAACTCTGCATTGACTCACATTACCGATCGTAGTGGAGCTTAAGTGAAACTCTGCATTGACTCAGATTAGCGCTCGTAGTAGTGCTTAAGTGAAACTCTGCATTGACTCACATTAGCGCTCGTAGTGGTGCTTAAGTGAAACTCTGCATTGACTCACATTAGCGCTCGTAGTAGTGCTTAAGTGAAACTCTGCATTGACTCACATTAGCGCACGTAGTGGTGCTTAAGTGAAACTCTGCATTGACTCACATTAGCGCTCGTAGTGGTGCTTAAGTGAAACAATGCATTGACTCACATTAGCGCTCGTAGTAGTGCTTAAGTGAAACTCTGCATTGACTCACATTAGCGTTCGTACTTGTGCTTAAGTGAAACAATGCATTGACTCACATTAGCGCTCGTAGTGGTGCTTAGGTGAAACTCTGCACTGACTCACATTAGCGCTCGTAGTGGTTGCTTAAGTGAAACTCTGCATTGACTCACATGAGCGCTCGTAGTAGTGCTTAAGTGAAACTCTGCATTGACTCACATTAGCGCTCGTAGTGGTGCTTATGTGAAACTCTGCATTGACTCACATTAGCGCTCGTAGTGGTGCTTAAGTGAAACTCTGCATTGACTCACATTTGCGCTCGTACTGGTGCTTAAGTGAAACTCTGCATTGACTCACATTAGACCTCGTAGTAGTGCTTAAGTGAAACTCTGCATTGACTCATATTAGCGCTCGTAGTGGTGCTTAAGTGAAACTCTGCATTGACTCACATTAGCGCTCGTAGTGGTGCTTAAGTGAAACTCTGCATTGACTCACATTAGAGCTCGTAGTGGTGCTTAAGTGAAACAATGCACTGACTCACATTAGCGCTCGTAGTAGTGCTTAAGTGAAACTCTGCATTGACTCACATTAGCGCTCGTACTGGTGCTTAAGTGAAACAATGCATTGACTCACATTAGCGCTCGTACTGGTGTTTAAGTGAAACTCTGCATTGACTCACATTAGCGCTCGTAGTGGTGCTTAAGTGAAACTCTGCATTGACTCACATTAGCGCTCGTAGTGGTGCTTAAGTGAACCACTTCATTGACTCACATTAGCGCTCGTAGTGGTGCTTAAGTGAAACTCTCCATTGACTCACATTAGAGCTCGTAGTGGTGCTCAAGTGAAACTCTGCACTGACTTACATTAGTGCTCGTAGTCGCGCTTAAGTGAAACTCTGCACTGACTCACATTAGAGCTCGTAGTGGTGCTTAAGTGAAACTCTACATTCACTCACATTAGCGCTCGTACTGGTGCTTAAGTGAAACTCTGCATTGACTCACATTAGCGCTCGTAGTGGTGCTTAAGTGAAACTCTGCATTGACTCACATTAGCGCTTGTACTGGTGCTTACGTCAAACTCTGCATTGACTCACATTAGCGCACGTAGTTGTGCTTAAGTGAAACTGTGCATTGACTCACACTAGCGCTTGTACTGGTACTTAAGTGAAACTCTGCATTGACTCACATTAGCGCTCGTAGTAGTCCTTAAGTGAAACTCTGCACTGACTCACATTAGCGCTCGTACTGGTGCTTAAGTGAATCTCTGCATTGACTCACATTAGCGCTCGTACTGGTGCTTAGGTGAAACTCTGCATTGACTCACATTAGAGCTCGTAGTGGTGCTTAAGTGAAACTCTGCATTGACTCATATTAGCGCTCGTAGTGGTGCTTAAGTGAAACTCTGCATTGACTCACATTAGCGCTCGTAGTGGTGCTTAAGTGAAACTCTGCATTGACTCACATTAGCGCTCGTACTGGTGCTTAAGTGAAACTCTGCATTGACTCACATTAGAGCTCGTAGTTGTGCTTAAGTGAAACTCTGCATTGACTCACATTAGCGCTCGTAGTGGTGCTTAAGTGAAACTCTGCATTGACTCACATTAGAGCTCGTAGTGGTGCTTAAGTGAAACAATGCACTGACTCACATTAGCGCTCGTAGTAGTGCTTAAGTGAAACTCTGCATTGACTCACATTAGCGCTCGTACTGGTGCTTAAGTGAAACAATGAATTGACTCAAATTAGCGCTCGTAGTAGTGCTTAAGTGAAACTCTGCATTGACTCACCTTAGCGCTCGTAGTGGTGCTTAAGTGATACTCTGCATTGATTCACATTAGCGCTCGTAGTGGTGCTTAAGTGAAACTCTGCATTGACTCACATTAGCGCTCGTACTGGTGCTTAAGTGAAACTCTGCATTGACTCACATTAGAGCTCGTAGTGGTGCTTAAGTGAAACTCTGCACTGACTTACATTAGCGCTCGTAGTGGCGCTTAAGTGAAACTCTGCACTGACTCACATTACAGCTCGTAGTGGTGCTTAAGTGAAACTCTACATTGACTCACATTAGCGCTCGTACTGGTGCTTAAGTGAAACTCCGCATTGACTCACATTAGCGCTCGTAGTTGTGCTTAAGTGAAACTCTGCACTGACTCACATTAGCGCTCGTACTGGTGCTTACGTGAAACTCTGTATTGACTCCCATTAGCGCTCGTACTGGTGCTTAAGTGAAACTCTGCTCTGACTCACATTAGCGCTCGTACTGGTGCTTAAGTGAAACTCTGTATTGACTCACATTAGCGCTCGTACTGGTGCTTAAGTGAAACTTTGCATTGACTCACATTAGCGCTCGTAGTGGCGCTTAAGTGAAACTCTGCATTGACTCACATTAGAGCTCGTAGTGGTGCTTATGTGAAACTCTGCATTGACTCACATTAGCGCTCGTAGTGGTGCTTAAGTGAAACTCTGCACTGACTCACATTAGCGCTCGTAGTGATGCTTAAGTGAAACTCTGCATTGACTCACATTAGCCTTCGTAGTGATGCTTAAGTGAAACTCTGCATTGACTCACATTAGCGCTCGTACTAGTGCTTAAGTGAAACTCTGCATTGACTCACATTAGCGCTCGTACTTGTGCTTAAGTGAAACTCTGCATTGACTCACATTAGCGCTCGTAGTAGTGCTTAAGTTAAACACTGCATTGACTCACATTAGCGCTCGTAGTGGTGCTTAAGTGAAACTCTGCATTGACTCACATTAGCGCTCGTAGTAGTCCTTAAGTGAAACTCTGCACTGACTCACATTAGCGCTCGTACTGGTGCTTAAGTGAAACTCTGCATTGACTCTCATTAGCGCTCGTACAGGTGCTTAAGTGAATCTCTGCATTGACTCACATTAGCGCTCGTACTGGTGCTTAGGTGAAACTCTGCATTGACTCACATTAGAGCTCGTAGTGGTGCTTAAGTGAAACTCTGCATTGACTCATATTAGCGCTCGTAGTGGTGCTTAAGTGAAACTCTTCATTGACTCATATTAGCGCTCGTAGTGGTGCTTAAGTGAAACTCTGCATTGACTCACATTTGAGCTCGTAGTGGTGCTTAAGTGAAACTCTGCATTGACTCACATTAGCGCTCGTAGTGGTGCTTAAGTGGAACTCTGCATTGACTCACATTAGCGCTCGTAGTGGTGCTTAAGTGAAACTCTGCATTGACTCACATTAGCGCTCGTAGTAGTGCTTAAGTGAAACTCTGCATTGACTCATATTAGCGCTCGTACTTGTGCTTAAGTGAAACAATGCATTGACTCACATTAGCGCTCGTAGTGGTGCTTAAGTGAAACTCTGCATTGACTCACATTAGCGCTCGTAGTTGTGCTTAAGTGAAACTCTACATTGACTCACATTAGCGCTCGTACTTGTGCTTAAGTGAAACTCTGCATTGACTCACATTAGCGCTCGTAGTTGTGCTTTAGTGAAACTCTGCACTGACTCACATTAGCGCTCGTACTGGTGCTTAAGTGAAACTCTGTATTGACTCCCATTAGCGCTCGTACTGGTGCTTAAGTGAAACTCTGCTCTGACTCACATTAGCGCTCGTACTGGTGCTTAAGTGAAACTCTGCATTGACTCACATTAGCGCTCGTAGTGTTGCTTAAGTGAATCTCTGCATTTACTCACATTAGCGCTCGTAGTAGTGCTTAAGTGAAACTCTGCATTGACTCACATTAGCGCTCGTACTGGTGCTTAAGTGAAACAATGTATTGACTCACATTTGCGCTCGTAGTAGTGCTTAAGTGAAACTCTGCATTGACTCACATTAGCGCTCGTAGTAGTGCTTAAGTGAAACTCTGCATTGACTCACATTAGCGCTCGTAGTGGTGCTTAAGTGAAACTCTGCCTTGACTCACATTAGCGCTCGTAGCGGTGCTTAAGTGAAACTCTGCATTGACTCACATTAGCGCTCGTAGTGGTAGAAAAAGGGAAACTGCTAATCTGATCGACCAGATAACGATGATTAAGAAAAGGATTGCAACTTTTAGGAATAAATAAAGAATATATTCTCATATTTTATTATATTATATTTATCTAAAATTCGTATCTCATATCCCTAGGACGTTTACAACGATGAGTTTTTGCCAGAATGGCTACAACTGTGGATTTTTGAGAGGATGTTAATTCTATGTTATTTCACCTAAGCAATGTTTTAGAAGCCGAAGATATTCCTAAGGAATCAAATATATTCTAATAATTCATTTGTTTAAAGCAAATATATAATATCAAAGTGGTAGAATTCTACTTTTATTGATTTTATGTACTAGTAAATAAGATTTGATACGAAAAATGAAGCTGATTTCTTGCAAAGAGTTACATCAAACCAGTCCATAGACTGATGACCCAAACCACAACAACGAGGAAATTAATACTTTCTATCCTTTTAATAAACGTAGATTTTGATATAAAATGGAATAAATATCACGAAGGAAAGCATAAAATTACACAAATTATCGTGTATTATTATTATTATTATTATTATTATTATTATTATTATTAATGATAAACTGTTGCACAAATTAATGTCACAACATGTTTAATTTGGTTTGGGACCGGTTTCGACACACATCTATGTCATCATCAACCGATCTTGCCGTGTTTCTTCTATTGGCTAATGATGACATAGATTTGTCAAAACCGGTCCCAAATCAAATTAAACATGTTGTGACATTAATTTGTGCAACAGTTTATCATTGTATTGAATAGGTGGAACAACTCTCCTTTTAGCACTGTGATTCTTAAGTCAAGAATTTATCATAAAACAACCAAATACATCCGAGCTTCGCTACGATATTCTACATTGTGTACGGATTTCTCCGTAAATTATTGTAAAGGCAGTGAGTAAGATTACATTAAATTGCATGTCTCTTTACGCTATCCGAGAAACAAAACAGCGAGGACATCATACGTTGTTTCCGTTGTAAGGTAGGTATTGGGGAAGTTTTGTTGATAATGACAGGCCACATTTCCTACTGCCAATGATAATCCGGTTCCGGAGTTTCTACTATAATGGCAGGCTCACTTGGTAACTGCCATTCACAGCAGGGAGGGAGAGTTTTCATTATAATGAGAGGCCCCTTTTCCTTATGCCAGTCACAACCGTGCTCAGAGATTTGATTATAATCGAGAAATGTAGCGCTATCTAACGTATCAACAATTAAGACACGACAATAAGTCATAGTAGCAAAGTTCTAGATCTCTTCAAATTGAACGGCGATTGTGCTATCCGTTTTGTAATCGTAACCTCCAACTGTAAATCGCCAATATCCAGCAGAATGACCGATTGACGTCTCCCTCACTTTCTACCCAAGGAACAACCACGGGTTTACAGGAATGATAACGAAAATCAGTGGCGGCTCGTGACAAAATCGTCGTACGTGCTACAAAAAACGCTAAATACGCTGTTTTCAATCTGCATATTGCCATGATGAACAACTCCTAAGTTACTTCAAACTTGTTCATAATAATAATAATAATAATAATAATAATAATAATAATAATAATAATAATAATAATAATAATAATATATAATAATATATAATAACAAATATTATTATTATTATTGTTGTTGTTTTAACAGCTTTTCTAACAATTTATAACACAGAACAAACAAAAACATTAATTTGCTAGCAGATGAATACTTCGTCAATTATCTACGAGATAAATATTTATTTCGAGAAGGATTGTTTTTACTCACCTAATGGCGAAATACGAAGTCCATACGGCGATCTTTCTTGCTGCAAAACTTGTCAATCACCTTTTGGTTAAAGTTCTTTATTTCCGAGATAAGCTTTTTCTCGATTGGTAGCATCGCTAATGCATTCAACAGTTTCTGACACATAGTATTTCGAAGGAACGTTTTAATCCTTTTAAGACTCGAAAAGCATCTTTCCGGTTCGAAAGTAGTCATTGGAATCGTAATCAAAATCCTGAGCAATTCTGTTATCTGGGCGAAGGTATCCTACAGTTTGTTCTTCAGGATCAGTTGAAGCAAAGGAACTGCACCGACAATTTCTCTGAAATCAGTTCTTTCATACAGAACTCTGAGCTCAGTCACTAGTCTATTCTTGTCTGGGAGTCTGTATACGTCACACACAGTGTTAACTCCTTTTACAGGGAACTGTTTTGAATATTCGCTAAAATTCATCGAATCTAATAAATTTGCAACCTCTAAATAAGAAAGAGACTCAAATCTACGATCTAACTCTTCAGTGATTCGATCACAAACATCCTTAGCATCAGCCGTCCTGTAGGATTCCGTTCTGCGTTTTTTGCTTTGTGGCATTTCTGAAGAAACTTCATTTGCTATTTTATCGACAGAATCCCTGACTAAAGCAACAGTCTTCTTAAAAGTGCCAACAGCTTTTCCTATTTTTATTGCATCTGTCGATCTTGCTTGTAGCTGGGAGTACAAAATATCCACATGAGGCATAATTCTGTGAAAGAAGGACAGCCAAAATAAGAACTCTTCGTCTTCCAAATTGTGTCTGAGGCCAAGTGCTTCTTGAACTGTCCTTACAGATTTCGACTTTTCCAGGTCCAGAAAGCATTGCAACAAAGCATCCTTGTTTTCATGCACGACATTGACGGTTCTAGACTTGAAGTTCCACCTTGTTGATGAACATCCTGGAATTCTTCGTGCTACCACTTTCTCCAAAGCTGCCAGACGTTGATGAGATCTGGAAAAGAATGCAGGAAATGCAGATAGGCTGCAGAAAAATACGCGCGCAGCTTGATTTTGAGAGGCCGCGTGTTCTAATACGAAGTTGAGCTGGTGGGCGTAGCAGTGAATGTAATTGGCTAGGGGATAGTGAGCTTTGATTTTCTTTTGAATTCCACCTCTTCCGCCACTCATCACAGATGCTCCATCGTAAGGTTGGGCGATAATTTTATCTGGATTAACCCGAAAAATGCTATTGACCTGCTGCAGTATGCACTTAGATATTGCATCTGCAGTTTGTCCATCTGGATTAAAGAATCCCCAAAATCTTTCAAGTGGTTGTCCATTTAATACGTATCTGAACACAATTGCTAACTGTAGCTCTTCAGAAAGGTCAGTAATTTCATCTGCCATGATAGCAGTGTATTTAGAGTTATGTATTTCCTCCAGTATCTTTTCACGGTAGACTTCCAGCATACAGTCTAGCAATTCATTCTGGATGGTTTCTGATGTGCCCTTAAATACCTTATTGGATTCCATGTGTTCCTTAATGGCACTGTCTAGACTGCTCTTGAAATCAACTAATCCCCAAAACACTCCTGGATTTTCAGATGCGGAAGACTCATCATGACCACGTAAAGCTAGTTCGAATGCCCCACAAAATTTTATACAATCAATGATTTTAGACAAAATATACCTATTCTTCTCTATTTCTGCATTATATCTCTGCAAATTGTCGTGATATGCCCTACTAAGTTGTGTTGCAATATTCACATTTCTTAGAGCACTTAGGTCCACTACATTATTGATGTGTTTTCTGTTCGACGAATGCTTATTCATATACTCGTTTAAATGCCCCAGATCCTTCACACCTTTCGTACTCCAGATATCATTATTTCCAAATAAGACGCAAGGAAAACAAAACAAAGCATTTCTTATATCGCAGCCACATATCCAATTGTTATTGTCGTAAACGTTACAGTTGAATTGCCTGATATAACTGGAATTTTGCCCTCTCGAAGCCTTCTTGAGTTAAATTTAAGACTGGAGTGGGACGACCTATACTTTTTATGTTCACTTTTTCTTCTAATGTTCTCCTAGAAAATGGTTCTTTCATCAAACTGTCCACACTGTTCATGCTGTATACTCACTTCCCAAATAGGATGATGGAAATATAAATCCTCACTAAGAACACTAATTTAATTTCACTTGATATACACTGTAGTGGATAAATAATTGGATAAATCTCCGTATGAACTTAAACACTAACACAGTGATAGACAAACACGCACAACAATATAACCGCGAAATCAAACACCGCACAAAGCAACTGAAAGTGCTGTCAACAGAATCATTGAGACCTCTTCTATTACCAGCATAAATTACATTCTAATGCGGGATAACATTTAGGGTCAGTCCAAGATTCTTTGACTCACGTAAGAATTCCTTTTCTTTTTTTGACACAAAAGGAAGATGAATATTTTAATAACCACTGGTTGGTTACGTTAATAACAACATTATGTTTGCGATAGATTGCCCCCAGTTACGCTTTACCTTTTGAGCCCAGACGATGCTACTCTCTGGTGGCAGAATCACTTATCACGTTCAACATCACCATGGCCGACTTGATGCGTCGCTCTAGCTAGCGCAGCGAGGTATCCAGTCGGCCGTGAACATCACGGTAGCAAGAGGCATCGAGCATTCCCCTTGCGGGAGAAAAAGTAACTATAGACGGGATCATAGAAAGTTGATCCCGGTTGACAGTATACTCCACCGGCTACGGGGAGTGTTTCAAACTTGGCTGCGCCTGCGTATTGCTTCCTTCAAGGCTACACGCCCGAGCTCATTTCTCGTGAGCACGAGCCAGGTTCCGCGGGAGAACGGCGCTAGTTGTTCGACAGATCTCGCCCTGATTTTCACACAAGACGAATTCATACCGTACACAAAACAAAGAAAAGGCACCAGAATAATTGTACTAAATATAATTAATTCCTTACACTTCCAAGCTACGTGCTGGAGCTCGGTAGCGCGTATTGACCGGCCGCCACTGACGAAAATGGCAATACGTTACTTCCCTGCTGGCAAGCAGAGACGTTGACATGATAACCTGTAGGTTCGTTGTCGGTCTTTCGGTCACTCAATGCAGAACATGACACGCGCAGAAAATATTCATTTTCTCCTTCATTTATAGAGTAAGCGAAATGATGTACATAACAAAAGTTGTTTATAATGAAGGGTGTAGTCCACGTATTTTACAGGAAATCAATAGTATAAGAGAAAATGGAAGGAAACTATCTGGCTTTCCTATACAACCCCCGTATGTTCAGAAATGTTTAAATCATATTCCTATCGAAACCTTCTCCGGGATGAGTATACTCTAAGTAGTTTGGTCAACATCTATCCAGCCGTTCCGCCGTGATGGTGGAACAAACAGACAAACACGAAAATTAAAACCACTGATGCGGTCTTGAGTTGACCTGACACAGATAAATATCTGAAAAATTGGCAAAAGAAACGAAATTACAGACAGCGGACCCCCGACAACTTTATTTATATAGATAACGACATTTTAGAAATAAATTGGGTCGCTCCTTAAACTGTAATGCTCGAAATTGCTGTTCTCAGTTTAGAAATGTTTTCATTATTGCCTATACAATGGTTTCTTGCAGACAAATCGTGCATAAAATCTTTCACCGGGCGAGTTGGCATTTGTCTGGCGTGAAAATGGGAAACCACGGAAAACATCTTCAGGGCTGTTGACAGTGGGGCTCGAACCCACTATCTACCGGATGCAAGCTCGCAGCTGCGCGCCGCTAACCGCCCGGCCAACTCGCTCGGTATACCTTAGTTAATGCTACGGCCGCTTCCTGCCCACTCCTAGGCCTTTCCTATCCTATAGTCGCCATAAGGTCTGTCTGTGTCGGTGTGACGTTAAACCTCGTGTCGTTAAAAATCTTTGTTTTTTTTTTTCCATTGCCGCAAAATTCTGTATATTTCGCAACTATTAGCACCCACTTCGGCTGGAGTGTCAGGTCCGATAATGAGACGAATTGTGACGTGTGACTCCCCCTGAAGTGGTGTATTTTGAATCCGTCTTTCTGCCCAACTAATACCTTCACTCAAATACAAAACTTTCAGAGTAGTCGTCACAACTAAAATTGTATTCATCTATGCAGCCGAGCAGAGATTCTTCAAAATTCTGGTCTTGAACGTTCACTTTTTTTTTCTTTCGCCTCAGTTAGAATTAACATTTTATTTACTGAGATATACCTTTTATTGCGGAAGTAACTGGGCTGCACGCACTGTGAAGCTGAAGCCCCGAAAGCGGAAGGAATGCAAACAACGTTAAACAACCAGCAATAAAGATAAACACAGCTTTGTAAGTAGAGCGTTTAACATGGCAAATTTGACATTAATTGATACAGGGAATGGCAGAGTCCTCTTGAAGTGTTTGGGAAAAGAATGTGTACAGAGTGACACAAAATTTCGTTAACACTTGACGAGGCAATACATAGAGAGGTAATAATTGATACACATGATTGGCATCATATGGGGTTTTCCTCACACCGAAATAAAGTACACAAAATAACAAACAGATGACGCTTCATATATACACAAAAAATAATTAGCATAACAATCGAGGTTTAGCAAATATGATGTTCTTTATAACACATGCGCAACATGTCGGGCGTCATTCATCAACAATACCTGTAGTCGAGGGACAATGTTGTGAACAGCACTGTACAGCATATTCGGGGGGGAATGGTGATAAATTGCCGTCGCATGTTGTCTTTTGGCATCCCTAATGAGGTCGGACGATCGCGGTAGACTTGCGACTTCAGGTAACCCCACAACCAATAATCGCAGGGATTGAGGTCGGGAGACCTAGGAGGCCAAGCATGACATGCCGCGATTGCAGGCTCATCTGACACCCTCTCTCACGACAGCTCCTTTTATACCGTACACAGGTCTCATGCGGCATCACTGTTTAGTGCCATCTGTTGGGCGTTCTGTGCACTCGTTATTGGTGTCAATAAACCCCATGTAATATCAAACATGTGTGGCCACTTTTACCTGACGTGTTGCTGTCCAGCGCCATCTGTTGAGCTTTCTGTGCACTCGTTATTGGTGTCAATAAACCCCATGTAATATCAAACATGTGTGGCCACTTTTACCTGACGTGTTGCTGTCCAGCGCCATCTGTTGGCATACTTTATTTTGGAGTCAGTCATGTCATGTCAATCATGTGTGTCAATTATTACCTATCTAAGGATTGCCTCGTCAAGTGTTAACGCACTTTGGAGTCACTTTGTATATTTGAAATTTCCCGCAGTCACCAAGCGACAGTCCTACGACTTTCCACCTTTTTATTTTGCATAGTGCGTTTTTTTCTTTCTTTTTTTTTTTCTTTTTCTTTCAACATCAATTTGTCTTGTGAGCTGTCTGCCTCGTAACGTATTGTTGAGTCTATTAACGAGCCGCCGGTGCGTTGCTATCGAATTCCATTACATCCACACGTGATCGTCAACGCATCAAGTCTTTACGTTTCACACCTTGGTTAGCTGGTTCGAGCCGCGTTGGTGGAAATATTTTCATCATTAGAATGTTGGCAGACAATTACTAAATTGTGTGCCAAAAGCCTGGGTGCAATCCCAAACCTCTCCGCAATATTCGTTTGGTCTGGGACTATCTGTCGCTGTTGATGGTGGTTTGTCCGTCAAATGGAGACATTAAGCCTTGAGCAGACCCCTTGGAGTTATTAGGCAGGAGTAGGCCGTGTCGACATCCGGTTTCAATTTCTACTTACCTCATCATCATCATCACTCACCTAGATGCGCAGGTTACCCAAGGCTGTCAACTAGACAGGCCTACACAAGACCAGGCCAGGGAGGGCCTGGGAGGAGTGGAAGGTAAAGAATTCCACTATCCGTAACCTCGCCACTTGGTGGGGTACAGTTTTTAGCTCTACACTCGGCCACCTTTGCTCCCAGGAATTAAACTGGTACTCATTTTTGGCGTAGGCTGAGTGAACATCAGGGCCATATACACCTCCGAAAGTGGAAATCTCGTTTCATAAATTTTTCGACTTCCTGACTAGGAATCGAAACCACGCCTTACCGGGTGAACCGAGCACGCCTTTACCGCCTCCACCAGCCAGCCCCTCCACATGAAAGCATATCATCATATCCGCAGGTTCACTAGAGCCTGAAGATGACGGATAGCGCATTTCTTCGTATACTTTGTTGATGGTGAGGTGGTTGTTTTTAAGAGGAAGTACAGTACATCTGGCCAACCAGCCTCTCTCAACATTAATCAAGGGAAAAAATAGTCAAGATGTAGCCCTTCTAAGGATGAGGTTAATGGCAAAAATAGGGAAAGGACACAATGGGCGTGAAAATTATGGACCCCGTAAGCATCGCAAACATATTGTTCCTCCTCCAACCGAGCCCTGAATATTCTAGAAACACATGATCGACATAGAAATACAAGGGCGCTGCTAAGGAGTTTGGTTGTGGTAGTAGTGTTGCGTAGTCAGTCGAGTGTGTTATGGGTGCTCCACCAGTAAATGTTGGAGTTGGCTGCCGCCAATATCCCACCGGTGTCAGAGTATCTGAGAAGAGTATGGCGTGTGTACTGCCTTGGAGTACTGCACCTTGATTCAGTCTCACTAAAATACCATCCTAGGAGAACACACACTCTAAATATTTGCAATTATCTACCAGTTTCGGCGTTGTATCACCAATCTTACATTCAATTCTGTTGAATTTCTTACCTACTGACATCAATTTTTCATACCACACTCATTGTACTTATTTTCATGTTCCAAGATATTAGACTGCAGGCTTTCGGCACAATCTGCCATTAAGACCAAGTCGTCAGCATAGGCCAGACTGCTTACTACATTTCTACCTAACTGAATCCCTCCCTGCCATTTTATACCTTTCAGTAGATGATCCATGTAAACTATGAACAACAATGGTGAAAGTTAAGAGACTTGTCTGACCCCTGTGAGTACCCTGAACCACGAACTCATTCTACGATCAATTCTCATTGCAGCCCAATTGTCAACATGAATGCCTTTGATTGATTTTAATAATCTGCTCTTGATTCCATAGTTCCCCAGTATGGTGAAGATCTTTCCCCTCGGTACCCCGTCATAAGCTTTCTCTAGATCTAAGAAATCTAAACACAACTGTATATTCATCTCGCAGCATTTATCAGTTACCTGGCGCATACTGAAAATCTGATCCTGACAACCCCTCTGTGGTCTGAAACCACACTGGATTTCATCCAACTTCCTCTCAACCACTGATCGCACCCTCCCTTCCAAGATGCCAGTGAATACTTTGCCTGGTATACTAATGAATAAGATACCTCGATAGTTAATGCAATCCTTCCTGTTCCCATATGAAGGTACCTTACCAACACTCCATGCTAATCTTACTACTCTATGAAGCCATTTCATCCCTGCCTTCCCACTATACTTCACCATTTCAGGTCTAATTTCTTCTATTCTTGCTGCTTTATGACAATGGAGTTTATTTACCATCTTTTCCACTTCCTCAAACGTAATTTCAGCAACATCATTTTCCTCCTCCCGATGACCTCCGTTGTTCGCGACTCCACCAAGATGATTTCCTTTCACGTTGAGAAGATTTTCAAAATATTCCCTCCACCTGTCCAGTGATTCCCTGGAAACTTAACCATACCCAAATAATTGAAAATGAAAGACACAGCCTACACCAACTACAGTGCACATATAACAACTGAACACATTTTGCTCTGTTTTGAACAATCTTTACTAACATGTTTTAAATTAAGGGAGGAGTCCCCGAGAAACAGAAAAGCATTACATACCGGTACATGAAATTGATAATCTAAAAGAAGACCACGTAACTCACAGGCTTCTGATGAGCATTTTGTAGACTTGGTTCTAGTGCAAATTTTCGGAATGACGTATTTAACCATTCTTTTACTATAAAACAAGGGTGAAAAGGAGAAATTAAGACTTACGGTATCGATCAAGAGTTTTTTAGGCAATGTTTAATCATTTGAAACAATGCATTGCCCTAAATCTAGACAGGTTTTATTTAGCTTTATCAACTACATTTTCCGGATTCTAGGACCATGTTTTTCCAATTATTAGTACCGGTAGACAGGCTTGTGAGTAAAATATTTTTTTTTCTTCAGAATAGTTATTCATTTCTTAAGTATTATCTCTCAATGAATTAGATAAGAGCAGAGAACAAGAGGCCTACACATTCGTATAGCCTGTTTAATTCTCGATTTTGGTAAATGAAAATAATTTCATAACAGTTCAATTTCTACTCATGAGAACACATACTAGGTCCCTTCTGATAGCGATCTGTAAAATTAAAAGCTGCACTAGGGTTCATCATCCTTGAATAGTGTTCCACTCCACACTTAGGGCCTAACTTAACTCTCCTTTAATATTGTTCATCAATTTAACTACTGCAAAAGTTCTCGCTTATGCACTGCAAACATTTAGCAATATATTTTCGCTCCATCGCATAAACGAGTAGTATCACAATAGATTCACTAACCGACACGATTCAATATGAGAGCACGGAAGGAACTGTAAGCACTATCTCGTGCTAACCATGCATTCAAAGCAAAAGTGCCCACAACATGGCGATGCATGAATATGTTCAATATTCCTCATAGCATCAGCACGCTCTGTGAATCTAGATAAGTAATGTACCGGGTGGTACACCTCCATGCCGCTAACTCAAACTTTGCGCCAGTTGAAACTCCTCTACTGGAGGAAGTCTAAACCTTATCTACTGCGTAAATTTTCAAGTTTCTCAGAAGATGTCACTACTTGTAAATTTTGAAGTTTCTGAACTGGGTCGTTTTCGATGTATTTTTGTTTTGCCTGTAGTAAGAAGTGTGGACATTCTCTTCCAGATGGCACTACTGAAGAAATACAATTATGCACCCTAGTGCGAAGTGAAAGAACTATGTTTTTGAAGAAATTTTGTGTTTATAAGTTTGTTCTTGGTTAAATTTCTTTCAGTTATTGTTTATGTTGGCAATATTAACCCCCTCCTTCCGCCAGGTTTGAATTTAGCCAATCCCGAATTTCTTTAATTAATTTATGACCAATCAGGTGTATCTTCTTCAACTTGGATATGTTGCTTAACCCTAGCCAATAAAATTCTTGTGCGAGGGTGTTCTCATTCCTAAAACGCCTCGAACTTTCCGCGAGGGATTATAAACTGCTGATTGTCGAGTCTCCGTGCCACTTCAGTAACATCTTTCAGTGTGTAAAGTACGTAGCAGGGGGCGGGAAGCGCCTCTTTCTTCGGGCAGCAGTTCAACCACAAGGTAATGGCCTTTTAGTAACTTATTTTCTTGCTAGCTCAGCAGTTTAACTCTCGGGGCAGGTCCGAAGCCTTTTACCATGTAACTTTCCCTTAAAATGTAAAGACACTCGGTATCAATTCTATCTGTTTAAACTATAAATAGGGATAGAGAGTGCTTAACCCTCTCGGGCTCCCACTCATATTGCTTTGAGGTGAACGTATTTTCTCAACCGTTTCTTCCTGTCTAGCGTAATGTAAATTGTCTTCTCATATAAGTCACCTCTTTAGTATGGGATTAGCCCATGCATTAACGGCCTAGTGCCAAGTAGGTTTTAAACAAAATGTATTAGGAGTGCAGCTTCGCCTCCTTTCAAATTGGTATTGTCGAGGCCATGTAATATTTCTGTTTCTTTACTTGATAAGCCTCAGTAGGTTGGGTATTTTACCCCTTTTTTCATGTCCTGGGAGGACAACTTGAAAGTGGAGTTTGGTGTGGCCTTTGATAGGCTGGAACTTAAGAGCGGGTTGCTCTTTCTAAAATTGTGTTTTCTGCGCGCCTCGAGGAGGCTTTACTGTGTAATTGGGAGCAAGTGCTCCTGGGCATGATTGGGGTCTTCTGCCCCTTTGTTGAATTCTGTATATCGTAAGGTTGGGCTTATAGCTCAAGAATTGCGTGTCTGGCTCTCGGAGCCCAAATCCTGTAATCATTGTAATCGTACATTTTCGAATTGTGTTTCGGCTACTGAGTCCCTGTTCTATTTGTTATTTCTTAATCTTTAAAAGAAAATATAACCTTGTTAAATTTTATCTTAACTTTAATTTCGTATTTTGGGACCTGTTCACCCCCGCACCTTCTTTCACCTCTGCCGTTCCACAGATACCTCGGAACAAGTAATATTAAAGTCTTTGGCGTTTCATGGTCCGAAAAATACAGTACTAGCTGTGTACTACCTTGGAGTACTGTGTGTGTGTGTGTGTGTGTGTGTGTGTGTGTGTGTGTGTGTGTGTGTGTGTGTACTACTGTGGACAGAGGACCGCCATGGAGTCAGCATTTGGAGCAGCTGTCGCGAGTGTAATTGGAACGGTGTTAATGGTTGTTGTTGTGAGGAGTATTGGCCTGTTGTTTAATACTGTTTAGCTGTTGTTGTATAGTTGTCAGTGTTAAATAGATCACTTTGTTTGGCTTTGTGAATAACTGGATATTTTCTGTAGTCGAACCAAGGAACAGTCATCGTCTGTTGTAGGGGTCAATAGTCCTGTGTTCAAACCTGTCTGCATGGAGCTGCTGTATGGGGTGACCGGACTTGACAGTAAAAGTGAGAGTAAGGATTTAGCTGTCTCAGGTAATAGGAACGAGCCGGATTATCTGCTGTGTGAAGAGGACAGAGACTTGCATATAGGCACCAATTAGTGAGTTTGTCATTTATGGTTGAATAGAACAGTGTGTGTATTTTTATTGGGTCATTCTGAAATGAATTAGAGCAATAAAGCAGACGGTGTTTTATTCGTTGCAATAATAATGACATCATCGGTGTCGGAAGAGAACAATAGCTGATCAAGATAGGTTGGACAGGAGATATGAATTTGAGAATCCCCGTAAAAGTACGTGGAAGGAATGTCATTTCCATTTAGGAGCCCTGTAGGCGATAATCTACCTTCTCAAGTTGAGAGCCCTTGCTGTTTACACCTTTCACGACAGGTTGAAGACACTGTGGCTGTGATCTACATTCTGTGACGGTTCATGCAGAGATGGCAAACGAATATCGATACATCGGAAATATCGATATTTTGAGATGGAAATATCGATATATCGACATTGATATTTTGAGGTCCGATATATTATCCATATCGATATTGTGTGCCAATTTATCGATATTTCTGTCTAATTTAACACTTTTGGCTACGATTTCATTCTTTTTCATACCCTTTCAATATTTTGCATGCTACAGTTACGAAATTTGAATTTTCATTTCTCAATTACTTTGGCAAATACAGTGATAATATCACAACTCTTAGCTAGACAATACTTGAGCATTAAGCAACCTCTGTCCCAGCAGAGAGACTGTTTTCAAAGGCCGGTGACACCATCACGGAAAAGAGAAACCGATTGAATGGTAAACTGTTATCCAAGCTGCTTTTTCTAAATGGCTTACCTAAGAGATATTGACAATTGACCTAAGATCATCAACATGTAGTTTGTTTTTTTACGAACAAATAGAATTGCAGTGCTGAGGAAAAAGTTGGGAAGATGTTTTATTATTTTATAGAGCTCTGATAAATTATCAGATGTACTTCGTACACATATTATACGTCTGTAGTTTTATTCATATGGTTCTTCGGTGTATGTTATTAGCTCGTCACTAGATACCTTGTATATACTGTTTTGCTATGTATCATCACATATTTCGGCTGTAAACGTTTTTATAATGTGCCATTGTAGTGAAAATTCATGTTACTTGGTGATTATTTTAAGCTTGTTTTCTGATCTGTGTCAAGACGTGTTAAAGCTAATGAATCGTTTAATCATTGTGTTAAATGTAAAAAATAAAAATAAAAACTAGACTTACAGTAATGGATAATAGCACCAATATTTTTAAAACGGATATATATTGGCGATATATCAATATTTTTGCCTGCTGCCATTTCTTGATGGATACAGTACTTTTGTATCCATCTCTTAGCACAGGCCAGAGTAAAGTGTAGCTTCCACCGAAGTCCCAGTCTCATCCATGGCTGTGACAATATGGAAGCTGCTGGGGTATGGGTGGTGCTGAGTAATGACATTCAGAGCACGTCTAGTGCATCTGAGTGTTATGAAAGGTGTTGCTCATAGGGTCAGTCGTGCTGCAATAGCACTTTCTGACCCAGTGAGGAAAGCAATGGCACACTACCTCACTCCTCGTCTTGTCTAGTACGCCTCATTTTGGTGCTGCCATTGGTTTTTGCGGTTTCCTTATAACCGCATAACTTTTGGTGGTGCTATTTGAGGATCCAACCAGCCTCTGGGCTGATGACCTAACAGACAGACATATCAATATTCTGAAGATCAATATTTCAATGACATCGATATTTTAACGCCGATGTATCGAAAAACCGATATATCGATACTTTGAAAAGTTTTGCCATTACTAGGTTCATGTGCTTAAGATCCACAACTCGCTTGATGCTCTCAGCTATAGTACTGCTCAATCCAGTGATGCCAATCACTCCTAAACAAATTTACCGTTTTATCACATTACCAGTCAAGACGAGATATTTCTTAAAAATCAGCTTATAACATGCAGAATCTTTATATATATAACCTGTAATTCTGTCTGTCATTCAGAGCGATATTGAAAAAACGAAACCTTCTCAACAGTTAAAATTAGTACCAGTTGTAGACTGCCATGTCTTCTTTACAGGAAAATACAGTGAACTTCTCACTACCAAAACTTCTATACCTTTTTTAAAGAAATATACGTTTCTTTCAGCGAAATCATTGTCACATATACGCCATGATGACAGCTACATCTATCGGCATGATGTCGAACTGCGTACATCCTTAAAATCTGTTGAGCTTTTTAACCGCAAGAACTTTAATATACGCTATTGGAGCTGGAATTGCCGCGGCTGCTGGCACCGGACTTGCCCTCCAATGAGTAACTCGTTAAAGGATTTAAAGTGTACTCATTTCGATTACGGGGCCTCGGATGAGTCCCTTATCGTTATTTTTCGTTACTACCTCCCCGTGCCAAGAGTGGGTAATTTGCGCGCCTGCTGCCTTCCTTGGATGTGGTAGCCGTTTCTCAGGCTCCCTCTCCGGAATAGAACCCTGATTCCCCGTTACCCGTTACAACCATGGTAGGCGCAGAACCTAACATCGATAGTTGATAAGGCAGGAGGAGGATGGGAAATTTATGACCCTCCTGTATAGCATTCTCTTCTTGTTCTTCAGTCCTCCTTAAGCAGAAAAGAAAAGAAGTTAACAAAGGAGTAGAAGGGAAGAATATTAAGAAGAGGAGGAAGAGGGTGGACAATTTAAAGACCCTCCTGTATATTTTTCTCTTCTTGTTCTCCAAACACCGGGCGAGTTGGCCGTGCGCGTACAGGCGCGCGGCTGTGAGCTTGCATCCGGGAGATAGTAGGTTCGAATCCCACTATCGGCAGCCCTGAAGATGGTTTTCCGTGGTTTCCCATTTTCACACCAGGCAAATGCTGGGGCTGTACCTTAATGAAGGCCACGGCCGCTTCCTTCCAACTCCTAGGCCTTTCCTATCCCATCGTCGCCATAAGACCTATCTGTGTCGGTGCGACGTAAAGCCCCTAGCAAAAAAAAAAAAAAATATTCTCCAAACTTCCTCAAGTAGAAGAAGAATAAGAAGTTAATAATAAGAAAAAGTTAACGAATAAGACAAGGAGGAAGGAATACTTTTGGAGCCTCCTCCCTATTATCTCTTCTTGTTCTTCAATCTTCTTTAAGAAGAAGATAACGAAGAAGAGAAAAAGACAAGGTGGAAGCAGAATTTTTAGACCCTCCTGTATATTTTTCTCTTCTTTTTCTCCAATCTTCCTTAAGAAGACATTAACATTCTCCAATCTTCCTTAAGAAGACATTAACAAAGAAGTAGGAGAGGAGCAGAGACTTAAACTTGTACCAGTTATCGGTTACAAGAATAATGCAATGATGACCATCATAGTTGGACTGTTCAGTGAAAAATACTTTCATTCAGCGAAATGATTTTTTTTTTCATTAAGGGGTTTATGTGTATCAATAAGGATGACATAGCGCAGTCCATTGGATGGCCAAGGTCGTTAACGCTTGAAATGTGGCCTGAAGAGATGGTTGGTCGGTTCGAGTGCCGTTGGTTGAGGATATTTTTACCATCAGATTGTTGGCCGGCATGGTAGGGGAGGTGGTGTTATAGAATTTCTAATCATTATAACGTGGGCCAAAAGCTTGAATTAAATTCCTAACCTCTCCGCTCACATCAAGTGTGGGTATATAACGCTGTTGATGGTGATTCGTTTCGGATAGTTGTATGCAGCTTTCTCAAGAGACCGAGCTCGATAGCTGTGGTCGCTTAAATGCGACCAGTATCCAGTAATCGGGAGATAGTGGGTTCGACTTCCACTGACGGCAGCCCTGAAGATGGTTTTCCGTGGTTTCCCATTTTCACACCAGGTAAATGCCGGGGCTGTACCTTAATTAAGGCCACGGCCGCTTCCTTCCAATTCCTACGCCTTTCCTATCCCATCGTCGCCGTAAGACCTATCTGTGTCGGTGCGACGTAAAGCAAATAGCAAACAAACAAAACATAGCTTTCTCAAGAGTATACCTGGCGGACCTAGTGTTTACAGTGCACTATGTCTTCTGGTATATGCTAGAGCAATTTTGTTACTTTTATAAATCTATCTCTGTCTTATCCTTGGCTTTGACAATATGAAAGTGACTGAGATATGAGTGATGCTAGTAATGCCATTCCTTCTGCAGCCAGTCCCTGTCATGAATGGTGTGAAAATATTGCTCATAGGGTCAGTTGGTGCACGCATTTCAGTAGGCTTGGCAGACAGGTATGTAATAGCAACTTCTGGCTCGGTGAGGAAAGCAACGGGACACTACCTCACTCCTCATTTCCCTAGTACACATCTTCAGTGATGCCTAGGCCATCTATGACAGCTGATGGCAGAGCTGTTGAGGATCCAACCAGCCTTCGGGCTGAGGACTAAACATACATACATACATACAGATGCATACACCTCCAGGCTACAACTGCGCTCAATATTGTTTGTAAGGAAAGACTACAATACCCGTTTTGATTCCGTTCGACCGGGCGAGTTGGCCGTGTGGTTAGGGGCGCGCAGCTGTGAGCTTGTAACCGTTAGGTAGTGGGTTCGAACCCCACTGTCAACAGCCCTGAAAATGGTTTTCCGTCGTTTCCCGCTTTCACGCCAGACAAATGATGGGGCTGTACCTTAATTAAGGCCATGGCCGCTTCCTTCCCACTCCTAGGCCTTTCCCATTCCATTGTCACCATAAGATCTAACTGTGTCGGTGCGACGTAAAACAAATGGTAAAAAGAAAGAAAAAGATTTCATCCGAATGTCGTATGAAACCTGAAAATTGTAACTTATATTCATAAGATACATTAATAGACCATTTAGAATTTCCAATTACTTTAAACATAGTAATTTCGACTTCGAAGACAAGTTTATGTACTAGTAACTTGTAATTATGTTAATGGGTTTTAAATGTAATTTTTAAGACGAATCACTCCGTTTCAGATACTCGAGTTTCAACTTCATGCAGTCGTCTTTATCCTATAAATACAACAGAAATATGATGCTAAGTTGTAGTTACATAAATCCAGACCTTGTATATTAATCTTACAAACTAACATTCATATACTGTAAGTGTTAAAATAAGAAACTCATTCAACGCTCTCGTGCTGCGCACAAATCTCGTATGAGGTCTCTAGTATGTATCTCATTCAGTGCGATCTTTGGGATAATCCTGAAGATTGCATGTAAAATAATAATTCCACATTTTATTTTTGGCCTCAGGTGAGATCAGGATGACCAGACGTTCTTTTTTCTACATAAATACATTTCTTAAGAATTCAATTTAATGTCCTCATTCCATAAATGTAAAACTAGATCTGGCACTTACCTTGCTATTCCTGTCCACTACTCTTCGATATATAATAGATCCTTCATTGTGGCTGGGTCACGATTTCGGAATTCACTTCCAGGTGCTATCAGGAACTCCAACTCAATATCAGAATTTAAGATGCATATTATAGAGATTACCTGCTGAACACCGCTGATCTATATATATAAAATAGCTTGTCCTGACTGACTGACTGACTAACTGATTCATCATCGCCGAGCCAAAACTACTGGACATAATGAAATGAAATTTTTGGGATACATTTATACTAAGATGTAGGTGCTCGCTAAGAGAGGATTTTTGGATATTCCATTGCTAAGGGGGTGAAAATGGGGGGTGAAATTTTAAAATGAGTGCACCTATATCTCAAAACTTTAAAAGTTTACAAATGTAAAAATTGGTATTTAGAATCTTCTTTGAAAATAAGGAAACACGTATTTTTTTGTTTTCATAAAATCCCAATAGGACGGGTGAAAAAGGGTGAAAAAGGGTTTGAATGCCTTTAATCAGGATACCGGTACTTATATCTCAGAAACTGAAGATATTACAGACCTGAAAATTGGTACCTTTGATCTCTTTTAAAAATAAAGACACACGTATTTTTTGTTTTTGGAAAATCCAATTAATGGGAGGGTGAAAAGGGGGTTAATTTTTAAAATGAGTGAATCCATATCTCCAAACTTTTAAAGTTTGCAGATGTAAAAATTGGTATTTAGAATCTTCATTAAAAATAAAGAAACACGTATTTTTTTGTTTTCGGAAAATCGCAATAGGAGGAGTGAAAATGGGTGAAAAAGGGGTTGAATGCCTTTAATGAGGCTACTTATATCTCAGAAACTGAAGATATTATAGACCTGAAAATTGGAGTTTGGGTTCTCCTTTAAAAATAAAGAAACACGATTTTTTTTGTTTCTGGAAAACCCAATAAGGGGGGGGGGTAAAAAGGGGGTAATATTTTAAAATGAGTGTATCTATATCTCAAAACTTTTAAAGGTTATAGATGTAAAAATTGGTATTTAGAATCTCCATTAAAAATGAAGAAACACGTATATTTTGTTTTCGGAAAATCCTAATAGGAAGGGTGAAAAAGGTTGAAAAAGTGGTCGAATGCATTTCATGAGTCTAATATTTCAGAACCTGAAGATATTACAGACCTGAAAATTGGTGTTTGGGATCTCCTTTAAAAATAAAGAAACGCGTATTTTTTGTTTGTGGAAAATACAATTAATGGGGGGGTGAAAAGGGGGTGAATTTTTAAAATGAATGTATCTATATCTCAAAACTTTTAAAGGTTATAGTAAAATTGGTATTTAGAATCTCCTTTAAAAATAAAGAAACACGTATTCTTTTGTTTTCAGAAAATCCCAATAGGAAGGGTGTAAAAGGGTGAATAATGGGTTGAATGCCTTTCATGAGGCTACTTATATTTCAGAACCTGAAGATATTACAGACCTGAAAATTGGTATTTTGGATCTACTTTAAAAGTAAAGAAACATGTATTTTTTCGTTTTTGGAAAATCCAAATATTGGGGGGTGAAAAGGGGGGTGAATGTTTTAAAATGAGTGTGTCTACATCTTAAAACTTTAAAATTTACAGATGTAAAAATTGGTAGTTAGAATCTCCTCTAAAAATAAAGGAACACGTATTTTTTTTGTTTCCAGTAAATCCCAATAGGAGGGGTGTAAAAGGGTGAAAAATGGGTTGAATGCCTTTAATGAGGATACACATATCTCAGAAACGAAAGATATTACATAACTGATAATTCGCATATGGGATCTCCTTTAAAAATAAAGAAACACGTATTTTTTAGTTTTTGGAAAAGCCAATTAATGGCGGTTAAACAGGAATGACAAATTGGGGTGAATTTTTTGAAAGACTATATCTACAGAATATCTTGGAAACGTAAAATGTTTCAGACGTAAAAAGTGGGTGTAAATCTCCTGTAAATGTAAAGAAATATAGGTGATTTGTTTTTGGAAACTCCACTTAAGGGGAACTCAAAAGGGGTGAAATTTTAAAATGAGGATTTTTACAGTATATCTAAAAAACTTAACATGTTACAGAAGTGAAAAATGATATTTTTTTATCTCTATTAATCATAAAGAAAAGTGTATTTTTAGTTTTCGGAAATACCACTTGGGTGGAAGGGGGGGTAAAAGTGACTGAAAATGGTGATGAATTCTTTTAATTAGGTTACTGATATCTCAAAAATGAAGATGTTACAGACGTGAAATTTGATATTTGCAATCGGCTTTAAAAGTAAAGAAACACATATTCTCGGAAAATCCAATGAGAGGGGGGGGGGGGGTGAAAGAATTGAAAAATTAATTGACTTAATTGTATGAGAATACATACATCTAATAAAAACTAAAGTTGTTACAGACGTGAAAATTCGAATTTGGATCTCCTTTAAAAACAAAGAAAAACGCGTTTTGGTGGAGAAACCATCTTGGAGGGCGGGAGTGTAAAGGAGTTGAATTCCTTTCATGAGGACACATAAATCAAAAACTGAATAAGTTAGAGTCGCGATAATTGGTATTTAGAAGATCCTTTACTATTAAAGAAACAAGTATTTTTTTCCGGGAAAATTCACTTAGGGTGGGGGGGATTATTATGACATGAAGTGAAAAAAGTAAATTATTTTTATGGGGATACTTATATCTCAAAACTGAAGGTAATAGACGTGAACATTGGTGTTTGGAATCTCCCTTAAACATAAAGAAATAAGCATTCTTTTAATTTTTTTGAGGGGGGGGGGTGGCGGTAAATAAACTTAACGGCGGTGGGGTGTAGAAGGAGGTGAGACCAATTGATTTTACTGTTATTAATGTACTTATAAGGATCCTCCGTTGCTCAAGCGGCAGCGCGCCGGCCTCTCACAGCTGGGTTTCGCGGTTCAAATCCCGGTCACTCCATGTGGCATTCGTGCTGGACAAAACGGAGGCGGGACAGGTTTTTCTCCGGATACTCCGGTTTTCCCTGTCATCAGCCATTCCAGCAACACATAATAATAATAATAATAATAATAATAATAATAATAATAATAATAATAATCCGGACCACCGGGCGAGTTGGCTGTGCGGTTAGGAGCGCGCAGCTGTGAGCTCGCATCCGGGAGATAGTGGGTTCGAATCCCACTGTCGGCAGCCCTGAAGATGGTTTTCCGTGGTTTCCCATTTTCACACCAGGCAAATGCTGGGAGTGTACCTTAATTAAGGCCACGGCCGCTTCCTTCTCACTCCTAGGCCTTTCCTGTCCCATCGTCGCCATAAGACCTATCTGTGTCGGTGCGACGTAAAGCAAAGTAGAAAAAAAAATATGTATATGTTCCGGACCGTCGTCAAATGTGCGGACCGCGCTGGAAACGGCTCCTGGACGGGTAATGACTAAGAATGCAGTCCGGCCGCGGGTTCAGTGCACCCAATATGAGAGCACGCCGGATCTCCTGAAGGATTTTATCCATATTAAAAATATTATAGGAAAAGATGGCAAAGATTTACGGACCCAACTGACCGGGAGGAATACCTGAGCCTAGCCCGGGAAGTACGAAATCGATTGCTGGTAAGGAAGATTTAAAAATGGAAGGAAACGTGCCGTAAAATAATAGAAAACCAGTCAGATATATTACTCTTATTGCCATACTATTTTTCCGTCACTTTATTATGTTGTGCCCTGTTTATGCACTGGCTTATATTTTTACTTCGTATTTTCTCTCTTAATCTGCTTACCCTCCAGGGTTGGTTTATTCCTCGGACTCAGCGAGGGATCCCACCTCTACTGCCTCAAGGGCAGTCTCCTGGAGCTTCAGACTCCGGGTCGGGGGATACAACTGTGGAAGACGACCAATACCTCGCCCAGGCGGCCTCACCTGCTATGCTGAACAGGGGCCTTGGTGGGGGATGGGAAGATTGGAAGGGATAGACAAGGAAGAGGGAAGGAAGCGGCCGTGGCCTTAAGTTTAGGTACCATACCGGCATTTGCCTGGAGAAGAAGTGGGGAAACCACGGAAAACCACTTCCAGGATGGCTGAGGTGGGAATCGAACCCACCTCTACTCAGTTGACCTCTCGAGGCTCGGTGAACCCCGTTCCAGCCCTCGCACCACTTTACAAATTTCGTGGCAGAGCCGGGAATATAACCCGGTCCTCCGGGGGTGGCAGCTAATCACACTAACCACTACACCACAGAGGCGGACTTAGTTCGCGTTTTCATCATCATCATCATCATCATCATCTGTTTACCCTCCAGGGTCGGCTGTTCCCTCGGACACAGCGAGGGATACCACCTCTACCGCCTCAAGGGCAGTGTCCTGGAGCTTCAGACTCTTGGTCGGGGATACACCTGGGGAGAATGACCAGTACCTCGCCCAGGCGACCTCACCTGCTATGCTGAACAGGGGCCTTGTGGAGGGATAGGAAGATTGGAAGGGATAGGCAAGGAAGAGGGAAGGAAGCGGCCGTGGCCTTATGTTAGGTACCATCCCGGCATTCGCCTGGAGGAGAAGTGGGAAACCACGGAAAACCACTTCCAGGATGGCTGAGGTGGGAATCGAACCCACCTCTACTCAGTTGACCTCCCGAGGCTCGGTTAACCCCGTTCCAGCCCTCGCACCACTTTTCAAATTTCGTGGCAGAGCCGGGAATGTAACTCGGTCCTCCGGGGGCGGCAGCTAATCACACTAACCACTACACCACAGAAGCGGACTTAGTTCGTATTCTACTTATTTCAAATTGTGATTTTAGTCTTACAATTTACTCTTATGCTCCGAATTTATTTTATTTTATTTGTTGACCATTGTATGTTCCCCAAATCCGTTATTTAGCTTAGTTATCTTTGGTTTTATAAGAGAATAGTATATTTATTTCGTTTGTGTATTATCCTGTAGTTCACGGCGTTAAATGTAAGAGAGGGCCACAAGCCCTAACTTCGCCACTGCTAAAAACCAATCCCAAAACCCATGGCACTACAGCCTTTGAGGGCCTTGGCCTACAAAGCGACCGCTGCTCAGCCCGAAGGCCTGCAGGCTACGAGGTGTCGTGTGGTCAGCACGACGAATTCTCTCGGCCGTTATTCTTGGCTTTCTCGACCGGGTACGTTATCTTACCGTCAAATAGATCCTCAATTCTAATCACGTAGGCTGAGTGGACATCGAACCAGTCCTCAGGTCCAGGTAAAAATCCCTGACCTGGCCGGGAATCGAACCCGGTGTCTCTGGGTTAGAGGCAGACACGCTACCCCTACACCACAGGGCCTCGCCACTGCTAAAGTCAAAAGTAAATAAACAAAATGATTCCCAGAATTGTTTCCTTTCTTAATGATGTAACAAATATTTATTGAATCTATGCAGGATGTATCAGAAACATACCGACCCATGGAGGACCCATTGCCTACTAGGCAACAGGACGCATGCTGAACCTAAGTTACTGAAATGTTAATCGGTTCTTCAGAACATACTAATGAACATGTCCTGTTAATACGAACTTCCTAGCTCTAGTCTTTCAAGGTGTTCTATTTTCTTATGAACATGAGTGTATTAAATGCTGTTAAAATGAAGAAGCCGCAGTATCTCGGTCATATGATGCGAGAAGAGAAATATCACCTACTGCAGCTGGTCATTCAAGGAATGATACAAGGCAAAAGAAGACCAGGAAGAAGACGAATTTCTTGGAGTGGTAATCTGAAAAATTAGTTCCACTGCTCCGCTATTGACCTGTTTCGCGTTGCATCATCTAAAGTACGAATCTCTATTATTGTAGCTTTTTGCGGATGATGTTATTCTCAATAGAGTGATAAATAAGTTACAAGATTGTGAGCAACTGCAACGTGACCTCGAAAATGTTGTGAAATGGACAGCAGGCAATGGCATGTTGATAAACGGGGATAAAAGTCAGGTTGTGAGTTTCACAAATAGGAAAAGTCCTATCAGTTTTAATTACTGCGTTGATGGGGTGAAAGTTCTTTTCGGGGATCATTGTAAGTATCTAGGTGTTAATATAAGGAAAGATCTTCATTGGGGTAATCATATAAATGGGATTATGAATAAAGGGTACAGATCTCTGCACATGGCTATGAGGGGTTGTAGTAAGGATGTAAAGGAGAGGGCATATAAGTCTCTGGTAAGACCCCAACTAGAGTATGGTTCCAGTGTATGGGACCCTCATCAGGATTACCTGTTTCAAGAACTGGAAAAAATCGAAAGAAAAGCAGCTCGATTTGTTCTGGGTGATTTCCGACCAAAGAGTAGCGTTACAAAAATATTGCAAAGTTTGGGCTGGGAAGACTTGGGAGAAAGGAGACGAGTTGCTCGAGTAAGTTGCATGTTCCGAGCTGTCAGTGCAGAGATGGCGTGATATAACATTAGTAGATGAAATAAGTTTGAGTGGCGTCTTTAAAAGTAGGAAAGATCACAATATGAAGATAAAGTTGGAATTCAAGAGGACAAATTGGGGGTAAATATTCATTTTTAGGAAGGGGAGTAAGGGATGGGAATAACTTACCACGGGAGATTTTCAATAAATTTCCAATTTCTTTGAAATCGTTTAAGAAAAGGCTAGGAAAACAACAGATAGGGAATCTGCCACTTGGGCGACTGCCCTAAATGCAGATCAGTTGTGATTGATTGATTGATTGATTGATTGATTGATTGATTGATTGATTGATTGATTGATTGATTGATTGATTGATTGATTGATTGATTGATTGATTGATTGATTGATTGATTGATTGATTGATTGATTGATTGATTGATTGATTGATTGATTGATTGATTGATTGATTGATTGATTGATTGATTGATTGATTGATTGATTGATTGATTGATTGATTGATTGATTGATTGATTGATTGATTGATTGATTGATTGATTGATTGATTGATTGATTGATTGATTGATTGATTGATTGATTGATTGATTGATTGATTGATTGATTGATTGATTGATTGATTGATTGATTGATTGATTGATTGATTGATTGATTGATTGATTGATTGATTGATTGATTGATTGATTGATTGATTGATTGATTGATTGATTGATTGATTGATTGATTGATTGATTGATTGATTGATTGATTGATTGATTGATTGATTGATTGATTGATTGATTGATTGATTGATTGATTGATTGATTGATTGATTGATTGATTGATTGATTGATTGATTGATTGATTGATTGATTGATTGATTGATTGATTGATTGATTGATTGATTGATTGATTGATTGATTGAGCGATCTTGAGATGGCACTTGAAGAAGAATAGTGTATTCTGATAAGAATACCGACGTTATCTTATTTTAATTGGAATCAGCCTTGGTGTATTGTCTACTTTTGTTCTATTCTTCGATTCTTTATCCTATTATAAAGAAAAATGCCCAACTCAGTTGTGACTGGAAGGCAAGGTGACCTGCCATTCAAATGAAAACTCCCAAGATTGTAACTGGCAGTAGGCAAGAGGGCCTGCCAATACAATTAAAACATAACATGGTCTTAATAAGAGAAACGACATATGGCAGCCTTCCCTGTAACACCAAGAGCTATGTAATTTTAAACAACTACTTCATTTGAATCGGCCATTTGTAAAACCGCACGAGTCCACACTTTTACGAACATGAGTTATCGGTACTATAACTGTCTCTGGGGGTAGGCACATCATCTGTTTGTCTGTTAGGTAATCAGTCTAGAATCTGGTTAGATCCTCAAGCAGCACCACCAACGGTTATGCAGTTACAAAAAGAAAGGGAAAACCACAAAGCCACCAGCACCAAAATGAGGCGTACTGGGCAAGATGAGGGGAGAGGTAGTTTTCCATTGCTTTCCTCACTGGACCATAAAGTGCTATTGTAACACAACTAACCCTATGAGCAACACCTCTCATAGCACTCAGACACTAGTTGTGCTCCAAATGTCATTACTCAACACAAGTCATACCCCAGCAGCTTCCATATTGTCACAGCCATAGATGAGACTCGGACTTCAATGGAGGCTACACTTTGCCCTGGGCCATGCCAAGAACTGGATGTAAAAGTACTGCACCCATAAAGAAATGACAGCAGGCAAACGCATCATCTCAATATGTATAGCCGGGCTGAGTGGCTCAGACGGTTGAGGCGCTGGCCTTCCGACCTCAACTTGGCAGGTTCGATCCTGGCTCAGTCCGGTGGTATTTGAAGGTGCTCAAATACGTCAGCCTCGTGTCGGTAGATTTACTGGCACGTAAAAGAACTCCTGCGGGACTAAATTCCGGCACCTCGGCGTCTCCGAAGACCGTAAAAGTAGTTAATGGGACGTAAAGGAAATAACATCATTATTATTCAATATATATATATAATACGTATTTTGTCTGTACATTGCTCAGAATTTAAAAAAAGAATGGAATTTCTTTGTCGGACGTGTCCACAGTAACAAGTAAATGCACTTTGTAATTTTCGTCACCTCTGTCTGTCTGTCTGTCTGTCTGTCTGTCTGCCTGTCTGTCTGTCTGTCTGTCTGTCTGTCTGTACGTGCATCACGAGAAAAGAGAATTTCATGAAAATCGGTATGTGAAGTCGGAGAATGGGCCACTAAAATCTAGGCTATAAATCATTTTATTCACGCTGAGTGAAATAGTACATTAGGGAAAAGCCTAAAGTTGAATTTTCAAATATTTATGTTTTTAATGGTCCAGTCGATAAATGGTACATAACTAAAGTTATATAGTATTAAATTTATGTCTTGTCGCCTACATTTTTACCGTACCGACTATGATAACAGAGATATTCATGAATTTGTGTTTTTGTTGCTAAATCCACATCAACGCCAAGCTACGAGAAAATGGTTAAACAGAATTTAATGAAAATCGGTATGCAGAGTCAGGGAATAAGAAACTACAGTACAGACTGTAAATCATTTTATTCACCCCGGACGAAATAGTAGTTTAGAGGAAGGCGCCTAAAATGTATTTTTAAATACTTATGTTACAGGTCCTATCGAGAAGTACTACATAACAAAAGTTATAGAAAATACAATTTCCGATCATTTATGTTTTATTCAGTGCCGACTATTATAAGAGTGGTAATTCAGAATCGGAAGAAAACTAAATGTGAAGGCCTACATTATCGAAAGATCATAAAATTGGTCGACAATAACATTACATTGACCATTGACGGAAAGTCACTCGAGATACCAGCACTGCCTACAGGAAAAGCATATTCTTCACCTGTGCGCATTCATGAAAACAAGATGCAGGACACGGGGAAGATCATTTAGCACATTCTACATCAACCTGTTGATTTTTACAATAACTTAATGCGGTGTCGATACATTCTCGCGCCATTAGATGATTATCATGTTCTTCGTCTCTTCTTCTGCCACTCATCTCAGATAGATGGGATTACTGCTGCGTACCGAGTATAACAGCCTGCCTGAGTATAGGCGGGAAATAGCCGTGGAGTTAGATAACTTTCTTCTTTAGTATACCATTCCTGCGGTTCATACATTTTCTGATACTGCTAGTACGCAACACACTGGTCCATCATAGTATTCCAGCTATTCGATCCCGACTATGAGGCGCTGATTGGAATGAGGAGTGTGCACACTTCACGGCTCTCTGCGGTCTGGTCGTTCCATCTCTGGAACTTTGGATTGTTAAATCGGCAAGACTACCTACCATTACAATGAAAATTTCCTAACCCAGTCTTCACATGAGAAAAGACGTGTAGTGACTTCCCGTCGCGTTTCTGGGTAACGTTAAGAGCTATGCAATTTAACACAATCATACTCACAGCGTGTACATTACCTAACCTAGAATTCTGTTTATAATGTAGAATTTCGTAGTGAAGCACTGGTACATCAGCTAGTTTCCAGTATAAACAACTCCAGTCCAGTCATTGCTAAGTAGTCCATAAAATCTTAAAAACTGTAGTTCTTAACCGCGTCAGTCCCGGACTCTTATGGTCTTGACGTGGAATGCCATCATGTGTCCATGGTACACTGCTGTATCACGTACTCCCGGTGTTGTGGAAACATCAACCTATATTGATGGATTAGTGACGGAAAGTCACTCGAGATACCAGCACTGCCTACAGGAAAAGCATATTCTTCACCGGTGCCCATTCAGGAAAACTAGATGCAGGACACGGGGAAGATCATTTAGCACATTCTAGATCAACCTGTTGAGTTTTTACAATAACTTAATGCGGTGTCGATACATTCTCGCGACATGGGGACAGAGATATTAGATGATTAAGCAAACTGAATGTATTTTGTATGAAGTTCTAAATTTCTGTGTGGGAAATGTAGACAATTATTCATTCATTGTTAACTAAAGATATGTGTACACTTATACATGTCCATTAATCATGTGGCACAATGGTTTGAATACTATGAAAGAACTTGTGAACATGTAGGTTGTGAGAATGATATGAAATGTTTTGAATGTAAAGAAAAATAACGATACAAACTGACGAAAAACTGTCAAATAAAGTATTTCATGCTATAATAACCAATATAAATCGATTTCAGACGTAATAATAATACACTGCATAATATTGTATTAGATTTATAATGTTGCTATTTTTGTAGGAACTTGTTAAAATATTTGAGTCCAAGAAATTAAAGTATATTTTGAGGTGACATGAAGTGAGATGACCAGCATACATTGCTTTTGTAATGAAACATATTAATTCATGGACCTCCCATCAAAATTTCACAGAGCCAACTTAAAATTCATTGGCTAGAAACAGTTTTTTCTGTTTTTCTCAAATCTTACTTGCTGTGACTCATCTGGTTTTACAAATGACCAATTCATTTAGAATTGTTTATACAATGTGGAATTCCCTACCGAAGCACTGGTACATCAGCTAGTGAAATACATAATTATGTGCCAATTTTCAAGAATGCCCCTCAAATAATTGCGGGGGCCGATGACCTTCGATGTTAGGCCCCTTAAAACAACAAGCATCATCATCATAATCAAATAATTGCGGAGAAATTGAGTATTTCCTGAAAAATATCTCTACTAGTCTTCATCATGGAAATCCACAGTAAATGAACTTAGAAAGAAGTTGCAATGCGTGTTCCCACTTGAAAACAAGACCATCTTAAATTATTGATGTGCTTCTCAATGATTGCCAGCTAGACCTTTATATCTCTTAGAAGTGTCTTCTTTCTTAATGATGCAGCAAATACTCATTAAGGCTATATAAGACCTCATTCTGGAAATGTTATCTGGAAGGCTCCCAAGTAGAACTGAAGTCTTTCTTGGCTGTATTATTTTTGAACGCCTTTGTTGCAGCAGACGAATTGATGCGCCGTGGAATTGCTATGTGTGTCTTTCTTTATTCTCTTCATGCCTCCCCTGACAGAACATAACAAGATCATCTTACGCCTTTCACTTCCCAGTTTATAAATATGTATTCCCTTGTAACACAGAACGTGGACTGCCCTAATGTAGCTGAAACTATGTCAAGAGAGATGCTGACCTATACAGTAAGTCAGTGTCAGCTGTTACTGTGTCCCAATTTGAATAAACACTGACAGTGCTACCAAAACACTTCCAAATACCGAAATTATACGAGATGTAGAACTGAATGGACCAGATATCCCTTATTTCACGGGATTGTCCGTTATTTCTCTAAGGTGTCCCGTCTCCCTGTAAAAAACATATACGGGACGCATATCGTCCCGTTTTTCGTGAACCGTCCCGTATGTATTAAAATACAGTGCTTAAAATTTAGTTACCACAAAATTCTTATGGCGACGACGGGACAGGAAAGGGCTAGGAGTGGGAAGGAAGCGGTCGTGGCCTTAATTAAGGTACAGCCCCAGCATTTGCCTGGTGTGAAAATTGGAAACCACGGAAATCCATTTTCAGGGCTGCCGACAGTGGGGTTCAAACCTACTATCTGCCGAATACTGGATACTGGCCGCACTTAAGCGACTGCAGCTATCGAGCTCGGTTTAAGTGTGTTTCTACACGTTTGTGTTTACTTACATATTTTTCTTACAGTCTTACTAATTATGATTGATCATGTGTATTGATTAACACACTGTGTCTTATCTAGGAGACGTGTGCATATGTTTTAACAGTGAACACTGGTAGATTGATACGTCTCACAAACTACTCGTGAAACAGCCGCAACAGTAGTCATGCAAGGACACAATTAGTTAAATTTCATTTAATATTTTTATTAAGCTTACTAGTATTTTTACATTCGTATTTCCTTCGTTGTTCTTCTTTGCGTGTATATATTCATATTTTTGTCTTAAAAATTAGTGTTATTTGTAGTTCTTGGTATTTTAAGTTAATCAATGTCATTATATGGAATAATAACAGTATGTGTGTGGTTAAGTGTAAGAAAGGGCCAAGAGCCTTAACTTCGCCACAGAAAATAAAGGCTTTATCTATCTATCTATCTATCTATCTATCTATCTATCTATCTATCTATCTATCTATCTATCTATCTATCTATCTATTTATCAACAGTAAGTAGTGTGATTATTTGTTTCTCAATGAGTTGTTTCTTCATGATCATGATTTTATGTGTTGGTGTGGGTGAATTGCGTGAGTCTGACGCAAGTGCGATAACAGGTATAACTTGAAAACAATATTCTCTCACCCATGGGTAACTGATACAAGTATCAAGCTCGGATTATTATTATTATTTTACGATTATTATTATTATTATTATTATTATTATTATTATTATTATTATTATTATTATTATTATTATTGTTACTTGTAATGTACAATTATGAAGTGTTTACATCTATTTAATATTAGTATTATTATTACATCATATGCACATACGAATGATCACGCTGTTTGTGAGGTTATGTCATGGAACATGTGCTATACATAAATATTCATATGAGTTCAGTTAATGTAAATACGTGTAAATTAATATTAAATAATTTATTCTTACGTGTATTTTGTAATCCATGTGAAACACACTGTAACTTTCAGAATGGTAATAGGCACTAGAACGATTGAGAATATTCCATACATTATAATCTTTGTATTAGGCACTCTAGAATTTTCACGAAGATATTGCTTGTGACGTATCGTTTTGGAAGCCTGGCCAGGATATATATAAAGAGACGATCTTGAGGGTGAAGTTTGTTACTGTCAAGTGAATTATTGTTCAGTAGAGTTATGGTGTAGCAAGAATATACTTGTGACTTCGTGACACGCTGTGGATTCAGTCGCCATATTGAAATTACAGCCAGGTGCTTTATAATGGCGGTGTGTGATGTAAGTGTTTTGTTTTGACAACAGTGATTAAGGTTATGTGTGTGTTTAATTTGCAAATACGTGTAAATAAAAATAATTGTACCAACTGACAGCATCGCGTGTGCGTCTTTGTGCATACGTAAAGTCCAGAAAAGGAATCGTACGTTTGTATTTCATAAAAGTGTTTAATAGTTTGAAAATAAGTGCATACTTAAGTACAAACTGCACCAATTTCTGTGGCTAACTTACATGCTTAAATTGGTGATTTATACAGCATAGGCTATAAATCCGATGTCTATTGATAACCAGTCAGCTTGTGCGCCCTCGTACTTTACTATTGTGGCAGATGGTAGGCATGATATATATTGACCATGAGTGTTCCCGACTAGTTCAACAGATGGCACGCTATTAATAAATCACTCATGTTTGTTCGCAGGTGGAAGAGGTGGAAGGTGGTTCCCGCGCTAGTCCACCAGGCCTCTCCTCGGGCTCAACACAGCAACCTGGACCGTCCTCGTCAACGGCTATGGTGGACAGTACAGGAATGGCCCCCGCCACGCCGTCTTCACCACCTCCAGCCTCGGCCCCTTGCGGCGACAACAACAACCAACCTGTAGCCACACACCCCAGCACAGGTTCTGAGGGAAGCGCGAGCGAGTCTTCAGCTCAACCGTCAGGCG
The DNA here is from genome assembly GCF_040414725.1 of Anabrus simplex. NCBI lineage: Eukaryota > Metazoa > Arthropoda > Insecta > Orthoptera > Tettigoniidae > Anabrus > Anabrus simplex. The sequence goes on along the minus strand of NC_090279.1, from coordinate 166,344,575 downwards.
CGCATAGTCTGGCAACGTCGCGAGAGGAAGATGGCGACGAGGAAGCTGGAAGTAGCAAGAGGGACAGCTTGGCTTCCTCCGAGAAGAGCCCAGGTCAGAGGTGAGTGGAGTTTTAACAAAACAATCATTTATTACCATACAAAAATAGATTTTGTTTTACAAATTCTAGACTTACGTGTAGAATTAATTTTTCAGGCTTCCTAAATGAAAAGGAATGCAAAAGTAAAGAATGATGCATGAAAAGAGAAAGAAGGTCTTTTCCTATAATTAGTTACATATCTTTTTAAATGTAGAATATTTACAATATTGTTTTCAATTTTTTTCATTATATGCGCCTTAAAATAATACATTACTTCAATAGTTTTTGTTCTTTAGTTACGAGATCGGCTTTCTCGCCGTATTGTATGTACAAAGAGTATTTGTATAAAAATGAACACTTTCTGTACAGCGATAATAAAAAAATCTAAGAGTAAAACACTGTTACTTGCAGAGCAACGTCCGTACCGTATATTAAATCTTCCAGGAGATTGGTCACAGGAGCCAAAAGGGCATAGAATAAGACGGTTCATAGTCTGGGTTGCTCCACATGCACATAGTGTAGTATCATTGCTTCCCAGATATCCCCCATTTGAAGTCTGTTGATGGTTTTGCAGTTTTTCCAGTCAGACTCATAACATGGAGGAAGTTCAATCAGTGAATGATATACATTTAGGTGTGTCGCCCAGGTAACAGGTTCTCTACCAATTATTTATCTAGCCGTTTCTTAAATGTTTTCGAAGAACTTGGAAATGGTGAACAATTCCCTTGAAAAGTATTCCAATTCTTAATTTCCCGTTCTATAAACGAATATTTGCTCCAGTGCCAGCGTTATCTTCATATTATAATATTTCCTACTTTTAAAAGCTCCGTTCAACCTCATTCGTATTTTAATGTCATTCCACGCCATCTCTTCACTGACATCCCGGAACATTCTGCTTTATCGAGAAGCTCGTCTCCTTAATCTGAAGTCTTCCCAGCCCAAAGTTTGTAACATTTTCGTAACACTACCGGTACAAATCGTGCTGCTTCCCTTTGGATCTTTTGCAGTTTTCGTATCAAATAATCCTGGTGTGTCCCATATCTGGAACCATACTCAAATTGGGGTCTTACCAGTGAGTTTTATACCCTCTCCTTTACAGTTTTACGACAACCCTTAAATACTCTCATAACAATGTGAAGAAATCTGTAACCTTCCTCAAGAACCTCGTTGATGTTATTACTCCAATGAAGATCATTCCTTATTAGCAGCTAGGTACTTTCAGAGTTCCCCATGAGATACTATCACCCCATCAACACAGTAACTGAAACAGAGAGGACGTTTCTTCTTGGTTGAATTTTACAACCTGAGTATTCATCCCGTTTACTGTCATACCATTGTCTGCTGTTCATCTCACAACATGGCCGAGGTCTCCTTGTAATAGCTAACAGTCCTGTAACTTATTTACTACTCTGTGTAGTATAGTATCATCCGCAAATAGCCTTATCTGTGATTCTAGTTCTTTACCCATATATATATATATATATATATATATATATATATATATATAGAATATAAAGGTCCAATACTACTTCCCTGAGCGATTATAGAATCAGATATCGTTAGACTCACTATAATTCTGTGAGTTTTATTTTCTAGAAATTTAGCCACCTATTCAACCACTATTTTGTCTAGTGCTTTAGCCCTAATTTTCATCAGGAGTCTTCAGAATCCTAGATAGGCCAATAGTGACACAGTCCATTTGACTTCGGTTGTTCTTCCAGTAATAACCATGCTGATAGTTCAGTAGACTGTGTGCTTAAAAGTTCTATTTTGGTTCTTTCGGAACTTTTGTTGATAACTGGAATATTTGAAGAGAAATTCCTTCATGTGTTTAGTCTCCGAATATTTCCATACAGATGGTGGTCTTCATTCGTTATGGTCATAGTTTTCTCCTGGTGCGCTCCAACTTAATTTCTAATCAAAGGAAGAGCTATTCCAGCCAGTTGTACTTTGCCAATTGGTGTTTGTCTGAGGCAGCCTATGATGATCCTGCCATGACTCAATTAGAGCCATATCTGTCCCAAATCGGCGTGCGTGGATCGGCACATTGGTGTAGCTTAACGGAAGCTTTCTATGTATGGGAACCAACTTGGAAATGCAAAGAAATTTACTTGTTCGAAATAGCTAACGTAAGATTTAAGGCAGTTCAGCGCCGTGTGTGAGGTCACAAATTCCAACGTTTGTCTGAGTTCTATAATAACTAGCCACAGTGTGGTAAGGAAAAGAGAGGACACAAATGAAGAATGGAGATATAAATATTAAGAAATAATCCGCAGTTATTGGGTTGAAAACTGTCCGAAATCTTACTATTACTAGTGATGGTAATGGTAATTATAGTTTCAAGAGGAAGCACCACTAAATAAACGTTCCTCTGTTAACTTAAATCATTTCGGGATCAGGAATAATTTTGAACTATAGAATATTGAAGAAAAATCTCGTATAAAATAGAGACCATTAAGAGTCTTGATCTTTCAAGGCGACTGCTGCCCAGCAATTGGAGATCCAGATGGTCAGTGTATCGACACCTTTAGCTTATTGTCTGCCTTTCTTGACCGGTTCCACTACCTGTCATATTCGACAGGTCCTCCGGTACTCTCTAGGGGCTCAATGAAATCCGCACTTCAACTAAGAATTGAAATCCTGGCACTAGTCATTATTTGTACCTGTGTAAGAGGCAAACATGCTAGCTCTAAATCGCGGGGTTGATTTCAAAGAATAAGGACGTTGTAAAGTAGTATAGGGCCACGAAAGACGTGAAAACGGAAGACCCTGGACTCGCAACCTAACTCGCATTTGAAAGATGAAACTGAAGAGCTTGACACAAGTAAGCTTGACAGACTCAGCTGGATGCTTCGCAGTAACCACTCCACACCCATCCAAGATGGCAGTCCTTGGGCTCCAAAGTTTGGTATCCCCCTACAGCACATAGGGCATAGCATGAGGTTATTAGTACTCTCCCATCCATAGCAGGCAACAGCACAAGAATTGGCTGACGTCACACGCAGTGCTCCAAGCCTTCCATTTTAGACCCCCCGCAATAAATTAATCGTTCCAACAATTGTTAAACGAAAAGGGAGGATTTCTAAAATGTTCGACAGTAGATCCGATCTTATTAGGTATCATGGATTGTAGAGAACAGTCCACTTGCTCCGGATGTTTTGGAAAGATTTGTTGTTTACGGAGTTTCCATTTGTAATCTGTCCATGTGAAAATCTATGAATTTATCTGTGTTAAGTATTAAGCATCTCTTAAAGGCGAATATGTATCAACTTTATGTCCACTCACCTTAACATTGGAAAAATGTAATATTGTCGTTGAAGACAAAAAGTCTCGTGTGTAACAATGCTCTTCCCCTCCATTATTTACCTTAGAACTGGTCCCCCCTCCTGTCAGCCATACATGGCTATGCAGACCATCAAAACATTTTATATGCTGATGAGTAAATAAAAATGAACCTGGTCGTACTGAACTGCAGGAATTTATGTTTGTATGACTCATTTACACACTACTACAGTATAATGTACGTAAAGTTCATTATCCTTTACACACTGGCACCGGAAGGTGAACACAACGAAAAATGATCTGATGGACAGCATATCCATATGTGGTAGTGAGGCGTGACAAGTCTTCAGGTAAATAATGGATGAGAAGATAATTTTAACGTATGAGGTATTGTTTCTTCACCAACGATATGTTGTATAGAAATGTTAACATGACAAATGCAACTGCATGAATCAAAGTAGATCTGCTCCTTATTTGGTCATTCTCGTGCTTCTGTGTATTGAAACGGAAGTATATTATACCGCTAATAAATTGTTGCATGAATGTTACTACTGAAATTCTGAGATTTAAAAAATACGTAACATATCGTTGAGAAAATTGTATCATATTTTATGTGTTAATAAGTTTAATGTGATGCAGATATATTTTTATTCAAAGTTTTGTGGTCTACACAATTAATTATATCAGGAGTTGTAATAAAAACACGTTTATCTATCATAATAGATTTAAAGGGCTTTTGTTGATATACTGATTCCACATTAGTTCTAAAGGAAGCAAACGCCAATTGGTTAGAACTGCAAAGAAATATTTATTAATTATTACTTTCATATTACTAGGGACTGGGAGTGGGAATTCCACCACTGAATGTTCAAGATTCCACATGTGATCATTGTTTTTTTCATCCTTCATTAATATTTCTTGGACAAGTTATACTTGTTTAAGTTGCAGAAAAAGTATAATGACGTTTAGAAGCCTCACTTTAATGCATTATAATAATTGCTCTATTCTTCCTTCTCTTTTCAATTTTACCACTGTTTATTACTAGCCATTTTACTACTGTATCTGTTTCATTGAATTTTTTAATAACAGCATGGGTTCATTTTGTCAAAGTAGTATTCGCTTATAATACCTTATTTACTATTACCTGAAATACACTAAATTGTGTATGATATAACTGATTTGTTGAAGTTGAGAATCATATATCAAGAATACACGCAAGCGCTCAATCATGAATATACCTTTTCGAGCAGTAATGTACTTCTACACAAGAATTGTTATTATTGCATTAATAACAGGCAGAAGTACATGATCCATCATTTTATGCAAAATTTAAGAAATATTTTCCATGTTAAATTTTCTGGAAATGAAACAAAATGATTGTATGCCACTCATTCAAAGTATTTGCGTGAATATATTTCAGATATTTGAGACATACTTGGTCTCTTTTGTACATTTTTCTTAAACGAATATCATTTGCTAGTTATGCTCTTTGTTTTCAATATTATTTTTATCAGCCAAAAGGAATTTTTCAGCGGAAAAATTCGTTAATGGAAGATATTTTAAAATTAGTCCGGCAGCAATATTTACCATGATATGTTGAGTGTACACTTTCTATTTTTTCAGACCCCCACAGCTTGGTAGACAGACTAGGTCTACAAGCGTTGGTGAGCAAAAATGGCGGAATGTCCGAGCCGTCATGGCCCTGTATACAAGACTTCGTAAGATCAAGAGGTATTCCTTGACTGTCCTCACTACAAAAGTCTTCCAAAAACAAAACAGAAAAAACTCTCGACAAATTTCATTTCATTCTTCTTTCTGTTATATTTTCTTCGAAATGTATGTTCAGTGTTCCGGACTGTTGTATATAATATTTCCTCTACCCTTTCTTAGTCTGAGATTTTATTTCGTAATATGGAATCATTTCTTATTTGGGCTGATGTACGTCTTCTGTTCTCTTGAATCCTTCCATTCTTATTGTGAAAATTCTAACCTAAATATATATAATTCTTTATCTACCTTTATCTCTCTCTTTCATCTATGTTTTCTGCTCAAGTCTTCGGTGTATATTTGTCAATATCTGTTGTATATATTCTTTTTGTGTTTTTGCATATGTTCGTTAGAATGCGCCGTTAAATTTATGTGTCATTTTTATGATGTTTTTTATTTTGTATTTTGAATGCGTACATTAAAAAAAGTATTTCTGAATTTTTATAAAGAAATTTTCTTATGAATTTCAAGTTTTCCATTCATAAGAATATTTTTCTTATAAAATGCGTCGTACTTTATTTTTGTGTGTGAATGCTTCGTTGTGTCTTTGTTTTCGCTCTCTTTGAGGGAGTTATCTCTCTTCTCTTTGCCATTCTATTCCCATTTATTATGGATATGTTAGTGGTTCCTGCAGTATGTGTTCTTCTATGTTCTCTCTCTGTTCCTCGTCTTTGAAATTTTAGACTTACTCTGTAAATACAGCTTTTTAAAAGAACATATGAACAGAATTAAAAATAAAATTAGTAATGTAGTTGTAATAATCTTAGAATTAGTTCAGTTATAAAAATCCAAATAAATAAAAGTTTAAACAATTTAATTTAATACTTAAATAAACTGCAAGTAATGCATCCACTATCGAAATTTCTAAAAATATTAATGTACATACTAGATTTTATAATTATTTAATACTTGATGTATGATACTCTACTAAAGCAAATTTCTTCTATTTTCTTATGCTATATATATATCATTGTATTCATGAATTTCTTTGAAACTTTTCAGAGTAATGATACAGGACAAAAATACTGTGTTAAGAATTGTACATAAATTATGTATTAAGAAGTTTTGCATGATGTGAAATATGTCAAAATGTATCCCTTGTAAATACTCCCAACATGTGTGTATATATACATATATGTTTCATTGTTGCTTTCAGTGTGATATGTCGCTGAAGATGCGTAGCAGATCGAGAGTTCCATTAACCTCCAATTTTCACTCCTGTGAAAATCTGGCCAATAATTTAATATCCCCAAATTTTAATATTTTATAACATTTTTCCTCGTGTAAAGTATCATCACTGGCATAATAATAAGATGATTATTGTTAATTCAGCTATTTACGTTCTGAACATCTCGGAGAACAGTTCAGTGTAAATACGTTTTGCAAATTTATCACATTTAAGATATATTAATAAATTCGTAATTGAACTCTAGATACTTACGTAATACAAAAATATCATTTACTATTAATAAAATCAGAAAATAAACCTAATGATTTGCTACTTTCCGTATTACAATTACATATTTAGAAATTAACATAAAAATTGAGAAAATTAAAGATGTATTTAAATTGCGATTGGAATAAAACTTCTTCATTGATCGCTACGTGGCTTTTATTCTCCCCACAATATACTACATACACGAAATACGTCGTAAATTTTACTGTGTAGGTATCTAAAGAACTGGCGGTCAAATTTCAGATTTTATGCGTATTTGTCGAGAATACACAGTGTTAAATCTTTGTATCCTATTATTAGCACTGTTACATTTCATCATTTTAATTCATGGATCAAATTAATCTGGTCATTGTCAGTCACTACCATATTTCCCATGAAAAACTATTTTGATTTAAACTTATTTAATATCTGTAAACTGGGATACTCCATTACTTGTATTAATAAGCTAATGTTATAAAAGACTTTGTTTGCATATTCGACGTCCTATTGCATGTGTTATTATTAATTACATTCATTTCATTCACAGTCGACCTGCCGATGCTATAGATGATGATGATGATTTGTAAGTGAACTTATAAACATTTCCCATAGAGAAACCAATTTGAGAGTATAATAAAATTAGTCAAACATATAGCTATTAAATATTTACTAACAAGTATTTTCTTAATACACTGTGATGTAGAGTAGTTAAATATTAAGCGAATTTAACATAAAAATTGTGTTTCGAGTAAAACTTTGAACCATTTTTTAATTTTTTTATTTTGATTTTAAAACCGGTTTTCTATTTGCTATATTTACAATTAAATACAATTAATCCTGTTATATTTCAATTTAAATGTAACTGTTTGTGCTGATTTCGTATAAAATTGAGGTCATCATTAATATTAGTAGATATTAAATTAATTATAATGGGATTTTACAATTAGCTTAAAACATTTCTTACATTTTAAATATATTTATAAATACTATTCAAGGAGAAATAAAATTAAGAAGGTCAACTGACCTTTAAATTCCATTTCTATTTAAATGTGAAACTTAAAAAAATATTTTTCTAAATATTTACCTCAAAATATTTCATTTGTAACCTTTCTGTTTGACTAAAATGTATCTTAAAATTTCACGTTGGTAGGAAAAATTATGTGTGAAGCTTCAACAACAAAAAACACACACTATTATGCTTATTAGTCTTCCAGCAATTGACATCTTATTTACGTGATTTACAGGACAAAATCACGTTAAATTCTAACGTGACCATGCAGACTGTCACGTTCTGGATAACAGAGACTCCCCTTCCTGCTACGCATCGTACGGGACTTTCCCTATGCTTGCTATTATATTAGAAAGTCACTCACAATAATATAAGTAGTTAGTAGTTGTTAGCTACATCATAGTAATGTTAGTTATAGAAAACTCTTCTGATTCCAGGAGTTGCTAAGTATCACTTAGGTGTAATGGTGTAAAATTATTTCACTGTCTTCATGTAATTTTAAATTTTAGTTTATAGTTAGTGACTCCTGATACAATAATTTATGTTCACTCGAGCGCACGGAATCTTGCCGATGTAAAAACGGTAGTTTGTGTTGGTGATGATATGTTACAACACCTCTACACCACCAGCGCCAGCCTCCTACCTCGTTATAGCACTTCCCTTGTGTTGATTAACAGCTTATCTCTACCGTTCGTGCACTTTAGACAGATACACGTTTCAGACTCTGATGAAGTCAAGACAGCTAAACGTTATTAGAACTTGATAGACTGGATTATACATTATTTCGCATTAATAGTTTATTAATTGTTCATTTATATCCAGTGGTTTTCTAATAAGTAACTTGGAAGCAATATTTCAAACCATAATTTTTAGGTCTGCTTTTCTTTGGTATAAACGTGCATATTAGACTATGAAACTAAAACATATAATTTGGAACATAAGACTAAATAAACACAAGTGCATTATAGAAAGCAATATTTACGATATATTTATGCAAAAAATCTTTTATAAGACACTCATACAGACAGAAACAAACCCAAAATGAAACTGAAGTCAGAAGAGGCAGGGGAGAGAAGAACTCTTTTCTCACCTTCAGAGTTCTGTTCCAGAAGCATTTCCAATCGAGTGCGTTTCAACTAGTGAGGCCAATATTTTATTTACATCTTCCCTTTTATTTCTCACCAGACTTCACTTTGAACGAAAAAGAGACTCGCTAATGCATGGGTTGATGTTGGCAACAAAAGTTAAGGAGATTCTGCCAACATTAGATAAGAAAAATCACTACTGAAAACTAGACACATCGGCACGATTCCGTGCTCTTTACTGTACTAAATTAGTTATAAATGAATTCAGCTTGTTTATGTGTATAATATTAGAATGAAAAATTAACGAAGGCATCAGGTAAGGTATTATGAAAGTCCTAAGGTATCGTATGAAGTCTTTGAATTTAGTTTAAAATATCAACAATCCTTTCTATGTTCAAACGTTGTGTTGTTGAAAATTTATCTGCGATTGCTAAACAATACATTCCATTATTATCTACCCGGATTGATTTTTTGTCATGGTGAAACATCGATATATCACCATATGGATATTAGTTACAATATCGGAGATTGTGCTGTGAAACATGACTTAGTTATCTATAAAACACGGCAATTTAAACCTTATCTTAATGGACTGTTGACAAGAACATTAAAGTACAATAGTCCTGACAGAATTGTGTATGTCAAACTTGAAATTTACCAGGACTTCACAGTCGAAGGTAAGTCATCAAGACAAGGAAGTTTTGCAACATATCTCGGTTGTGTTTAAACGGTCTTATTGCGATTATTTCACGTTCCAATTAATGAAATTACATTTTTATTTGATATGATATACAGCATATATCTAACCTTATATTCAACCAGTAGATGCTATTATATTTATACGGCAACCTTATGTTTAAGTTGTTGGTAGTGATGATTATCTCTGGTGACGGATTAGCAAACAAATAACATTTCCATTATACAGAATGTCCGTATAGGTGTGGTGCAGATTCTGAAGCGTATAACTTTTAAACTAGGTATTACACAACAATACAATCTCGTCAATTTAACGTACACCTGTTTAATGCATTCTAGGGTTTAGAGGGAGGAGGAAATTGGAATGCGCGCGCGCATACCAGTTAGTGGAATGCAACAGAATACTCCCATCCGCCAGTTTCGGATCACCTGAATCTGGGAAGGGAGTAATCATTTATTGTATTACCCCACCAAGGCGAGTGGAGTCCTGCACAGCACAGCGCCACTAGTAACGAGTATGACATCATCGCAGTACAGTCACGTAAGGACAACAACTGGAGCACTAACAAAGAGCGACCACAATACTCAGACCTTAAGGCAGGTTTTCATTAGCAGCAATATGGCGACGAACGCGGGCCATGCATTGGTTGTAAATGATCGCGGTTACGAGTTTAAAGTAATAATTGTGAAATAATTATTTCGAGCCTGCTTGTGATCGTACTTCCTATTACTTTATTCGGTTTACGTTCCATCACCAGCTGATAACAGAACTTAACCGGACTGTTAGGACAGAAACAAAACTATCCGTTTTCTTCTTCTTCTTTACTCAAAAACTACATATACCTATCATATGTTTGCCCTTTCAATTGATCAGATTTACAGGCGTTTAGCTAAACCAGTTTCAAAGTTCTCAAGTTTCCCGAACAAACACAGCATGTCAAAGAACGTCGCAGTGTAAGTGTTCAGGCAACATATCATTTAGCAGGACCAACGAGCTAACGGTATTTAATTTTGAACCAGTGAATCTATAATGCACCTTTTAAACAATTTTAGTCATCCGACAGCCACGCCCCGTTGCTTATGAGACCACTGGAAACATGGCGGACATTCGTTCAGTTAGCTGCAGCTAGGCAGCGCTTCCGCCTCTCTGTATTATCCTAGCTCGTTGAACCTTACTATACAGTATTTCCGTGCGCTGCCAAAACGTCACGGCACTAGTTTTGGCGGATCCACTCGCCTTGGTCGGGTAATAATCCAAAATGCGTTTTCTTCTTCTTGAGGCGCCTTCTCGTAGCGGAGGTTGACGGTCCACATAGCCAGCTCCGAACGTGATGTTGCAGAATGGAAATCATCTTCTGAAGTGCAGTTGTGCCATCTTCGGATGTCCTTCAATTCGAACTTGTCGTACAGTTTGATCTTTCGAAAACTGCCGGGCTTTCTAGTCACAGCAGCGTTCAAATCATTCTCCACCGGAGATCCGAATGGGGGAATAGAAACTCCGGATAATTTTACGTTAAACAGAGCCATGCCATATGAACTTAAAGAGATATCCTTCCGGATCTTTAATACAGTGGTTTCCCGTTGTCTTCCGCATCCTAACGCCGTTGACCAGTTGTGGGTTCTTCCGCCTTTTGGGACCATTTCCTGTCCTAAGGACAATAGAGTACCCTAACCTCTACCCGCTCATCCACCTTCAAGGAGACTGTTGGCAGTTGGTAGAGGGGATCTTCTTATACCGGAAGATACTCGGTCCAAAATGTGTTTTGATACATGCATATTCGACATTACACATTTACAATTAAACTTATTAACTATTTCAAAGTAATTTCTAAATTGTAGTTTTTACTTTAAAGTCTATTTATTTATTTAATCCTAGACGTTCACAGAGTTACATAGTCTAGGAAAAGCATGTATCTTAGCCTCCCTAAGTTGTATTAGTGCTTAATTGTCTCATCAGAGTTATTCTACAATCACGACATATATTTTGAATTAATTAAATGATTGGAAGAATGGCTGAGTGCCTGTTTTCTTATATAGTTCAATGATATGAGTGAAGAAGTGGAATCAGAGATAAGGCTTTTTACAGAAGATGTTATTCGGTACACAGTAATAAATAAGTTACAAGATTGTGACCAACTGCAAAAAGAACTCGATAATCTTGCGAGATGGACAGTAGGCAATGGTATGATGATAAACGGGGTTAAAAGTCAGATTGTGAGTTTCTTTTTTAATTACTGCATTGATGGGGTGAGAGTTCCTTTTGGGGATCGTTGTAAGTACCTAGTTGTTAATATAAGGAAAGATCTTCATTGAGGTAATCACATAAATATTATTGCAAATAAAGGCTACAGATTTCTGCATATGATTATTAGGGGTTGTAGTAAGGATGAAAAGGAAAAGGCTTATAAATGCCTGGTAATACCCCAACTAGAACACCAGTATGGTTGCAGTGTATAGGACCCTCAGCAAGATTACTTGATTCCAGAACTGGAAAAAATCTAAAGAAAAGCAGCTCGATTTGTTCTTGGAGATTTCCGACGACGGAGTAGCGTTACAAAAATGTTGCAAAGTGTGGGCTGGGATGACTTGGGAGAAAGGAGACGAACTGCTCGCCTAAGTGGTATATTAGGAGCTGTCAGTGGAGAGATGGCGTGGAATGACATCAGTAGACGAATAAGTTTGAGTGGTATCTTTAAAAGTAGGAAAGATCACAATATGAAGATAAAATTGGAACTGAAGAGGACAAATTGGGGCAAATATTCGTTTTTAGGAAGGTAAGTTAGGGATTGGAATAACTTACCAAGGGAGATGTTCAATAAATTTCCAATTAATTTGGAATCATTTAAGAAAACGCTAGGAAACAAAAGATAGGGAATCTGCCACATGGACGACTGCCCTAAATGCAGATTAGTAGTGATTGGTTGACTGTGTGAATTGGTGAGTGAATTGATTTCATGGTTGAACCAAGGGATGAATTCAATTTAATGTATGAGTGAACGAATCAATTGGATCGAATGAATGATTGCATGATTGAATGCATAAATGAATGAATAAACACTATTCTCACTCTGTCACGGTTGGCACCAACCGGGGAGAGATGATTCAGTGGATGAATGAAAGAACGTAACAGTGAGTGAAAGTAGGGCGCCACGCGATGCCTCGCCAGTTTAAAGTCTAACTGTCGACCACTTCATTTAGGCTTCGTAGGTAGCTTCTTCGTGTCTTTTCAACTGTCTCTTCACAAGCTAATGGCCTGCTGAAACAATGTACCAAACACGCGAGGGTGCTCACGACAAACACGTGACATGAACTTAAATTTCGGCAGTCACTAAGCACACTGAACCTTTCGTTGCACAGGCCAAATCTCTACTGGTGTGCGTGGCATGAAATGGTGTCTTACCTTCATTAATTGTTACGCGCATGCGCATTTCCGTTTCCTTTCCCTCTTCCGACCCTCACCACCCTCTCCTCCGCATTAACCCTAAAATTATTATTATTATTATTACTATTATTATTATTGGTACGGAGTATTGTGGATGTGCAGAGGCGAAAGAAGGTGCTGGGGCGAACAGGTCTCAAAACACCAAAATTAAAATTAAGATAAAATTTAACAAGGTTATATTTTCTTTTCAAGATCAATAAATAAAAATAATAACAGGTACTCAGTAGCCTAGCAAGAATTCGAGAGAGTACAATTACAGTGTTACAGGATTTGGGCTCCAAGAGCCAGACACACAATTCTTGAGCTATAAGCCCAACCTTATGATATACAAGATTCAACAAAGGGGCAGAAGACCCCAATCATGCCCAGGAGCTCTTGCTCCCAATTACACAGTAAAGCCTCCTCGAGGCACGCAGAAACAAATTTCAAGAAAGAGCGACCCGCTCTTAAGTTCAAGCCTATCAAAGGCCACACCAAACTCCACTTTCAAGCTGTCCTCCAAGGACATATACACAGGGGTAAAAATACCCAACCTACTGAGGCCTATTCAGTGAAGAAACAGAACTATTACATGTCCTCCACAATACCAACTTGAGAGGAGGCGAAACTGCACTCCAAATACGCCTTATTAAAACCTACTTGGCGCTAGGCCTCTAATGCAAGGGCTAATCCCATACTGAAGAGGTGACTTATAGAAGGAGACAAATTTACATTACGTTAAGGAAGAAACGGTTGTGAAAATAAGTTCACCTCAACGCAATATGAGTGGCAGCTCGAGAGGGTTAAGCATTCTCTATCCCAATATGTAGTTTAAAAAGATAGAATTGATACCAAGTGTCTTTACATTTTAGGGGAAAGTTACTTGGTAAAAAGGCTTCGGACCTGCCCCGAGAGTTAAACTGCTGAGCTAGCAAGAAAAGAAGTTATTAAAAGGCCATTACCTGGAGGTAGAACTGCTGCCCGAAGAAAGAGGTGCTTCCCGCCCCCTGCTACGTACTTTACACACTGATAGATGTTACTGAAGTGGCGCGGATACCCGAAAATCAGCAGTTTATATACCCTCGTGGAAAGTTCGAGGCATTTCAGGAATGAGAACACCCGCCCACAAGCATTTTATTGGATAATGGCAAAAACTACTACACTAGACGAAGAAGAAACCCCTTATTGGTGGAAAATTAATTACAGAAATTCCTTATTGGTCAAATTCAAAACTGGCGGAAAGAAAGGGTTAATATTGCCAACTTAAACAATGACTGAAAGATATTTAACAAAGAACAAACTTATGAACCTAAAATTTCTCCAAAAACACAGTTCTTTCACTTCGCACTAGGGTGCATAATTGTAGTCCTTCAGTAGTGCCATCTAGAAGAGAATGTTCGCACTTCTTGCTACAGATAAAACAAAAACGAATCGAAACTGACATAGTTCAGAACACTTCAAAATTTATAGTAATGACATCTTCTGAGAAATCGTTGAATTAATATGGAAGTTAAAAAGTTCAGGCTTCCTCCAGTAGAGGAGTTTTAACTGGCGCAAAGTTTGAATTAGCGGCATGGAGGTGTACCACCCGGTACAATTATTATTATTATTATTATTATTATTATTATTATTATTATTATTATTATTATTATTATTATTATTATTATTATTGTTATTATTGTTATTATTATTATTATTATTATTATTATTATTATTATTATTATTATTATTATTATTATTATTATTATTATTATTATTATTATTACAGGGTCTTTCACTCAAAGTGGGGCCGGCCGGCCGGCGCAGCGCGGCGCAGCGGGTAGATGGGCGAGCTGAAGGTCATCTAGATTCATCTAGAGTATGAAAATGGGAGTGTTGGCGGCAGTAACTGCAAACAAAATAATAGGGCCTATAGTTTTTGAAATCACAATCCTCTGTGGATTACTGGTAGAGTATCGGCCTCTAGATCCCAAGAGAGCGGGTTCAAACCCGGCAAAGGTAGTCGGATTTTTGAAGGGCGGGAAAAAGTTCATTCGACACTCCATGTCGTACGATACCGGCTTGTCAAAGATCTCTGGTGACACATTTGGTGTTTACGCGACAAAATTCATTAAATCTCAGCCATAGACGCTCAAGAGATTTTCGGGTTTTACTCGGTCTGCCATCTAGTGGGCCTACAGTAAAACGAAACGTCGAAATTGACGAGCAGACTGCACACGGTAGCTGAGGCCCTACGATTATTATTATTATTATTATTATTATTATTATTATTATTATTATTATTAATATTATTATTATTATTATTATTATTATTATTATTATTATTATTATTATTATTATTATTATTATTATTATTATTATTATTATTATTATTATTATTGTTACCGGGCGGAGATATAGGAATGGCATTCCCATTTTTTAACAATTGACGAACCATGAATGCCAATCTGGATATTTCCAGGAAGACTCGGCAACCGCGCATACAGCTAACAACTCATTAAGTTCAACTGAGGAATTTTTTGACAACATGATAATTAGTGGACCATTGTGGCCCACAAGAATCCAAGATTTTAAGGTTTGCGATTTTTATTTATGGGAAAAATTGTAAAATAAGTTTTATGCAACAAACCCTCACACTCTAGATGAACTCAAACAAAATATCACGAGAGAAATTGAGGCTATCTTGGTAGATGAACGAATACGTATGAATGAAGATTTCTTTGGATGAAGCCAGAAATGTGTAGATGCAGGTGGAGGACATTTTCTACATCTCCTGTGACAAGGTTAGAAATTATTTTACTTTGATTATGCGTTATTATTTATGCTTGTTATCTACACGCGATTCATTCGGGCGCTCTCCCGGCCCCAAGCTCAGCAAGTTGCCATGTGTTCGTCTGACCCTCAGCTCGCCCATCTACCCGCTGCGCTGAATGAAATACCCTATATTAAATATTTACTTCTGCCCGTCACATGGCGACACTCCTGTCGTACTCTAGAGGTTGTAACAAAAATGTACGTTCAAACTTTCAGGACACATTCCTTACAAGTAGAAGAATAAAATATATTATATTGACATGAGTCCGGAAACGTTTTATTTTGAAGTTAGAGCACATTTTCTATAACTCTACATAGTATGCTACATAAATCATGGGAACTAAAGAGGAACAAATCGTAGCAGTGTACCGCATGAAACTCTTTCTTACATGCAAATATGTGGACAGCTTAGTAACAGAGGATGTACTGTAGATCCTAAAAAGGAGATTCTATTAATCTCATGGTTTCGGCTGCTTAGCGTCAGACATGCCTTAAGCGGAAGCAGAAGATCTCATCGAGGAATTGCCTCCTCTGTAAACTGCCAGGGACTAACTGGGGCACCCATCCCCGAATGTTAAGGGGAGATTGTACCTTGTATAATGTTAAATTTGTCTCATTTAGGTACACTTATCTCAACAATAGTACATTATAAGAAACTAAAATTTTAGTGGCTGATAGAGCATAATTTCCTCTTTCAAATACTATTTTTGAAGCTAGATAGTTTGCTTAACCTGTTTTCTTACAAATCATTTTTGAGTTATTAAAAATCCATACTTTTCAAATTAATTAATGATAATTACCAAACTCAAGTTCTTAAAAAAATGCAAAAATTATTTTATTTTTATCTTCTGTTTTTCATTGTCCTAAGATGGTTAGTTTTTGAGAAATCGGTAATTATGAATTAATTAAATTGAAAAATATCAATTTTTAGTAACTTACAAAATGATTTCTAAAATCTAAGTTATGCAAACTATTTAGCACGAAAAACGGCATTTCGAAGAGACAATCATGCTCTACCAGTCACTAAAATGTTACTTTCTTATCATGCATAGTTCTTGAGATAAATGTACCTAAATGAGACAAATTTAACATTGTCAATATACAAGGTACAATCTCCCCTTAAGAGCAACAGTACTGGCCTTATGCTATTCAGCAGGAGAATATGCCTGTCTTGTTTGGTATAAGTCAGCCCATGCAAAACAGGTTGATGTTGCCTTAAACGAGAATTGCAGGATTATTTCAGGTTGTTAGAGGGCAATTCCCATCAATAAAGTGAACTATCTGGCTGAGATTGTTCCATCTGATATCAGAAGAGAAGTGGCTACCAACAAGGAAAGGGAAAAAATCATCTACTATGATTTCACATCCACTCTACAGATATCAACCAGCTGAAAGGAGATTATAATCGAGGAAGAGACTCCTAACTACTACTGAACCATTACAAGGAACAGTTGCAAAAGCATGAGTTTTCATGTGGAAGGAGAGAACTAGTAATATGTCTGAATGGATGGGACCGGAGGAATCTCTACCTCCTGGCCACACAGAAAACTGACCAATCTAGAAGTCCCTGGAAGTTGTAAGAACAAGGGGCAACTAATATAAGTGGCATTTTCCGACCAATACAGTTCCATGGGACTGTGGCGAATTCGAATATCTCTTATCTTGTCCGTTGTGCCCATCCAAATGTACAATGAGTGATTTGACTCAAGCTAATTCAAGCACTCTCGAAGTGGCTAAGAATTGGGCGGGAATTGCATTAAATCACTTGAACACATTTTTCTGTCCATTTTATATTTCTTTTCTAATGTTTTCATATGTTTTACTTCCGACAGAAATAAATAAATAAGCTTCAGAGGTGAAGTGGTGTCATATACAAGGCCTGTCAGCCAGTCAACAGTTTCTCCGATCGTAATGCTACGTAGTAACGAAACTGGAAACGGTACTGGACGTTTCCTATAGCCGAGTTCTTTTATTTATTTGGTTGACAGTGACTGTACCAGCAAAGATGGTTAACATCGCGGAGGTGAAATTTTTATACGGCTTTTAGTACCAGTCTGTAGCTAGCTTCAAGTAGTACTTGCATCCCTTGTTAGAGTGCGCTGGTACACGTCACATTCTTCAAAGACTTCACACAGAGCTTTATAGATAGCAGCAGCGTGACCATCAAGTTGAGGATTATTTAATGAAGGTCCATTTGACCATAATATAATATGATGGTCAAACAGACCATTACATTAACTAGTAGCACCTCCACTTTTATGCCCGTAAAATATAAAATTAGGTCTCCAAAAGCCAATTTTGCTAATTAAGTTGTTGAATAGGACACAAACATCGATTGACTTTCGAACTTTCTAGGATGATTTCAAGCTAGTGATACCCATCCCGTAACACCATGACACCCCCAAGTAACCGCCCCCACCAAGCAACCAACCCCCGCCAAGCCAAGCGCAAAAATCATGAAAATTCCTCACTTCCTCACATAACAGCCAACGCAGATACTTCTTCTCAATCAATTAAATACCTACATCCTAGTACAGCTACCACCTCAGAAAGCGAAGCACGCACAACCTTAAAAGAAGCACTGGAAACACCTGGGACGCCGAGGCGGGCATATCACTAAGCTGCAACAACAAATACTGTAATTTCTAAATTTAACGTATTATCAACATCCGATACGCGAGAATATAAATATATTCTAGTAAACAATCCAGCGACAGGGCCCGATATAGTTAAGCAATATCGGGCGTGGTCAGAGTTTGGATGGGTCACCACCCAGGCTCGGCCCCTGCCGTTGGTCCGTAAAAGATTTAGATATCTTTCTAACACAGCCATGGCACTCAAAGAATAATGTTACGTTCTTTACCATATTCACACTTAATCGTAATCACAATACAGTAAATAACTTCACTATTTTTTTATTATTATTATTATTATTATTATTATTATTATTATTATTATTATTATTATTATTATTATTATTATTATTATTATCAGCATCCATATACTTATTATTCTTATACTTTATTTTCTAAAGCAGGCCAGGTGAGGAGCGCAATATTGCGCACCGGTATTGGCACCGCACTAGGTACCCCCTCGGGGGTGCCCAAACCGAAATATGGGAAATATTTCCCTGACAAAAGCACGGGCAAAAATGGGTCTGAATAAAAATAAATGCCGGTAAGACTCAGGCATTATCTTCATCTAAAAGAAGGCCTAGACTTGGTTATCTTCATATCAACAACGTCCCGCTGCCATGGGCCAATAAAATTAAACATCCCGGCCTACGAAGATGGACAAATGCCCCAGCATTTGCCTGGTGTTAAAATGGGAAACCACGGAAAACCATTTTCAGGGTTGCCGACAGTGGGGTTCGAACCTACCATCTCCTGAATACTGGATACTGGCCGCACTTAAGCGACTGCAGCTATCGAGCTCGGTGAAACCTCTCATTTATAATAAATATATCTCTATTTCAATTAAGAGAAATATGTATTTAGCATGTACCAGGCCCATACTGCTGTATGGCTGTGAGGCCTGGGGCTATGTTCCCAAGACTCCACTTTCCAAATTATAAAATTTCCAAAACCAATTACTACGCAAGATGACACGAGCTCCTCGACTGAGATCTAATACAAACATACGTTACGACGTCCGTATTCCGACCATTAGAACTCAGATAAACAAGATAGCCAAGATGACCAAGGCTACGATACTCCTAACTCAGTCTTTCGACCAAGGCATCTCAATACTAAAATAGGTCATAAGGACAAAGAAGCCGAACACCGCGGCCCTTGGCTCACTTATGACCTGGTCTAGAACCACCATTCCGGACTTTTTCAAATTATCGCACCACAAATCCACTAAATAACTCAAAATTCAACCCTGAAAAGTGCAGTTTGTTAAGATAGTTTTCCCCCGACATTGCAGCGAATTGAGATTTTTCCGACTCATCGTGTACTCCTTGGAAACAGATGAGTAAAAGGGCATAGTTTTCGCCCTGGGACTCTGCACTCCCACAATTAAAAGAAAAAGTGGGTATCGGCCCACAAGAAGCCACGGCTGGTCCGTGTTCCGACAGCTCTGCCCTCTGACCGGCCAACCGAGCAGACGAGGGGGTGGCCACGGCTTTACGCCTCTGTATTCGGGAGACGGAGAAGGGCTACTCCCCACCGTCAGCTGCCCTGAGAATGGTTTTCCGTTGTTTTCCTTCCCCTTGCACTAAGGCCTAGTATACGCCACAGCAGCCAACCCTCCCACATTGTCCGGACATCTTCTCCTGATCTGAGAAGCGACGTCACCGTCTAGGAGGCCCGCCTCCCCCTTTAGGGGAGGAATGAAAACATTCAATAGTAGTAGTAAATTCCCACGGTAGTCTCAAGTGCAAACCCGACCCCACTTACCTTCCACCTCTTCCTCCTCCCCTCCAAACCTAAACACGACCTCAACCGGACTGAAGCCCTGGTGCAGTATTATCGGTAAATATCAGGCATTACGATACCGTGGTAGAACTCTTACCGTGGTATTGTCATTAAGGCGACACTCCGGGGATAAAAATCGATATTTTATTCATTTTGGTGAAGTTTTTTAATGACTAAAATTGAAAGGGTTGAGTTTATTTTTTCTTGTCTCGAAGTTATCCCGCTCAATTCAAACAATTTATCACTGTAATAATGCTTAGTTTACCAATTGTAATTTTACATTTAAATCCCATTTTCTCCCACAATATTCCGCCAAATATAATAAAATTTGTGTAGTATATGTATCACAGCTATATTAAGAAAACTGTGCGTGGAATTTTTGATTGCAGAATTTTTTCATGTAGTAGAGAATTTTAAGTCCAAAATTTTAGAACATTAAAATTACACAAACTTTAGTACGATATATCTCCTTATATAAATTATGTGCTGAAAATCGATTGTTGGGATTTTAAATGAAGTACTATCTACCTAATTACGAATTTACACTAACATGGTAATTAAATTTTATGAAAAAATGGAATTAAATTTTATTTTAATATTTTGGAAAAACTGTTAATTGTACCTGTATATGAAAGAAGTGTTCGTGATATCTTCACTTTTATCTAGGAGACATTCCCACAATGTTTCGTGAAAATCCATGAATTAGGTAAAAATTTATTTTTATCTCCGGTGTGCCGCCTTAACCTGTTGCAACACTGCCAATTCATGGTTTCGAAGCCGTGGTTTCTTGACGCTCGTCTTTCTAGCTATTATTCCCCTCGGGAGTAATTCGAAGTAGTATTCAAAAAGGCAGTCTTGAGTTCGACATCCACTTGTCTTTTATTTATCCAGAAGGCAGTGATATTTTTGACACTCATGTGCGGTCATGTGTCTCTAATTTATCCAGTTCCCAATTATTTACATTTTGTCTGGAATCGTCCTTTCATTTCTAGGATGAATATTATTTAAATTATTTTACATTAGTATTAAAAATTAGAATTTGTTTTTCCTTGTTAGCGTCATTGTGATAATTTGTATCATATCTTATATTACAACCCTTTATTTCTAAGATAAATTAATTTTGTTTCGTTAGGTTAGTTTAGGTTATCAGTATTTCAGGGTTAAATTTTGAGTTATTTAGTGGATTTGTGGTGTGATAATTTGCAAAAGTTCGGAATGGTGGTTCTAGACCAGGTCATAAGTGAGCCAAGGGCCGCGGTGTTCGGTTTCTTTGTCTTTATGACCTGTTTTAGAATTGAGATGCCTTGTTCGAAATACTATTTAGGAGTAACCCAGCCTTGGTCATCTTGGCTATCTTGTTTATCTGAGTTCTAATAGTCAGAATACGGACGTCGTAACATATGTTTGTTTTGATCTCAGTCGAGGAGCTCGTGTCATCTTGAGTAATAATTGGTTTTGGAAAATTTATAATTTGGAAAGTGGAGTCTTGGGAACATAGCCCCAGGCCTCACAGCCATACAGCAGTATGGGCCTGGTACATGCTAAATAAATATTTCACTTGATTGAAATATATTTAATGAACCCTTTAGGTCCATATTGAGGGATACCTACCTTCCTTACCTATCAGCAAAGTTCATGAGATCTGTCTCTTGGGTCGTTTCGGGTTCTTCGTCACTTGCTGAGGTAAAGGTAGGGTTCATTAATTCTAATCTATCTACTGGAATGAAAGGTCTGTTTAAAAGATTCCTATTTATTCAGGAACATTCTGAAGCATGTCAATGGTATCATAGAAGTCAATTGTGTCCACTGGACATCACAATCATTTTTACATAAACGTCAGAACACTGGTGTGAGACTTTAACGTAACTGCCTGATGGGCATTCTTACTAGAAACCATTATCTCAATTATTAATCATTTAAGAAAGGAAAGTCTGGAAATCCTTAAATTCGGCTTCCATGTGAGACCACATGTACCATCATAGTGATTCGTTATGGTCCAGCCCTCGTAACACGAACTCTGGACTCTGGGAATAATTAAGGCCGTCCAATCGGTGTGTGCCACACAGTGGTTCTACGGCATGGACCCTTAATTGAATCGATGTGACCTGCGTCTATGTCATGGTCCGACATCTACTCTTCTAAGTTACTTTAAAGTCATTGTGGGTGATGACCGCAAGGAAATGATGCTACAATGGCATATGGCCCTAATCTAAGTCACTGAGGTTGATGACCCCCTGACCATCCAAGTTTCTAGGCTGAAGGTTAAACACAATTAAGTTACATCGGTTGATGACCAAAGTTCCACTTTACTATCCCCAGCATATTCACTGCTCAATCAATCAAAGTTCAATAATTACAACAATAGCAATGCTCACAAACTTTGTGGCAGTAAAATCCATTTCCTTCGGATATGTCCCCTTTATCGTTACTTTACATGTTAACATTCCCCAGAAAACAAACTAAAATTTCCAGAATGCATCTCCAAGTTATTCGCTTGATTAAAGTTATTTCAAATGCGGTTTCACTGAATTTAATAATTAAATAAATTTAAATGATTTAACGAAATATTAACGAACAACAAATTTTATCTCCGCGGACTCTGGTTTCTTCACAAATTTCTACGCAGCTGTGATGTGAGTTCAATATTGCGATGTTTATCTGGCTGGAAAAGAATTTTACATAATTCATGTCCAGCTATATATATCCTGTCTCGTGATATCATGCTTAAAAATCTAATCTAGTCCTAACCGTTATTAACACTTGGATATCCTAATAATCTACGTACAAACCAAACAACTCGCCATATAATTACGATGTCATATCTCGTCATTACCCTTATGAATTTTGCACACCCTCACAGACAAACCGATCATCACGACCATCGCTCTATATTTTGGACAACCCTGAAATTGGGTTACTCTGTTCCTTATACTCAAAGTTCGTGATTTCAAATGTTCATTACGTCCCCATTTACAGTATTTCACAATACTTAGATCATTACCGGCTACGAATTTCAACTAAATCCAGCATTTTAACGTTTCCCCTGGCCGAGAATTACAGTACAATCTCAACTCCACTCTTTCCCGTTACATCCCCGCTCAGCTGAGGCCTCTCACCCCCAGGCTCACTTGGCAGTTATATAAAACACCTGGTTGTTCCAGTTGACTGGCTTCTCAAAATGCTCACCTTTTAAACTCTGCCGACATAATTAAACAAATACGATATTCTAACCAACAAAATGCACAGATTATGCTTCAAGATGCCCACACTAATTATACGCGTCGCCAATTTATACCGCTATGGATTTCTATGAATTTCTTTCCATTCTCAACATTATGAAATATTCCTCGGGCTATCATGTCCCGGCTTCAAATGACAGGACTCTAACCTGATTCGCACATCTCATCTCAACTCATATAAAACATTCCTCGGGCTTCCGTGTCCCGGCTTCAATGACAGGTCCAACCTGATTCACAAATCTCATATCAACAAACTAACCTCTGTTTCCCAGCTCCACAATTATCATCGACAAAGAACTGGAATAAAATCCTTACTAGAAATCCCGACGTCTAATATCGCACAATGCATTAATCATGAATAACTTCGCATAAATGATATCGTATTTAATAACTTGATTTTTACGAGAAATGATTGAAACATTCTACTAGATCTTTTAATGTCAGTCAGACACAGTTTAAAAATGGGCATAGAAAAACGTTTCTCTCCGTGACCAAATTCATCACCCTTGGCTCTCACCCGACAGCGCGCTTCCACTCGATTGAAAATGAGTGACCATGGATTATTATTATTAACGTCAAATTGCAGACAGAAGAATTTTACGTCGAATGAACATCTTAATTTGACATCACAAAATATAGGCAGTACACTCACACGGATGACGATCTACATTGGACGTGATATCACTTCGGAACCCTATTCAATAACTTTTTACAACACTATACGGCACTCGCAAGACTTCAAAATTTTATCCAAGTGGAAAATAAAACAAATGACTCTTTTAGTCGTACTCTCACATTTACAAAACTTAGTAGGGTGACCACTGCGTCGTATATCCCCATTCAAATACACTTTAAGAAATCACGAGACAGGATATAAGAGGTAGTAAGATGGAAAGTCACCTACCTCATGTCTTCATGCCAGTATTCGTCTTAGGGCTCACCTGCGACCCTGGCATTTTATTTAGCCATTTTTACATTCATGGCTTCACAATTTATTATTATTTCTTCAGGTTTCCTGGAATAAAGCATAAAAAAAAGAAAATACCCTTCACTTGTTTGCTTGAACGCACACGATGGACTATAATTATTTCCGCACACGAATTACTTAATCACATTCGAATTTATTCAGTACTTTGACCGTCCTATCTGGTACAATTATTTCACTCAAGAAAACTATCTCCTCATGGAGTCAAGACTTAGCCGCAATGGCTAAAATCTGCAGTTGAACTCAGTCTACTTTCGTTGGTTTGATTTCGCAGAGCAGCTCAACAATTTTTCGTCCGCTTTGTATCACAAATGCCGGAGAAGGAGACTTCGTCATGGCGTCCCTTCATATTTATAGCAGTTACCCCCTCTCTTCGGATCTCTCCCTTTGCCGCCAAGAAAATTTCTATACATTTTCTGACTTACCTAAACTGCAATTTCAAGAGTTTTGAAAGTGACTACATGCTTGCTACATTTCTGGCGGTAGTGTTCACGGACATTTAAAATTTTTACGGGTTCGA
Organism: Anabrus simplex; assembly: GCF_040414725.1. Lineage (NCBI taxonomy): Eukaryota > Metazoa > Arthropoda > Insecta > Orthoptera > Tettigoniidae > Anabrus > Anabrus simplex. The sequence continues at coordinate 166,319,825 of NC_090279.1, read as the reverse complement.
TTTGTGAGATGATTGACCTCCTTTGATAGGCACTATATTTTTTTGACTTGGCGTGGTCACGCCATGTACACGCGCTTTGAAATAGTTCATAAAAATGACTTGAGATTCTTCCGCCGTCGACACGTGTGGTTGACGTCACGTACCCCAGAGCGTGGGACCGAAGGTAATCACCCCCTCGTCACGTGTCAAATCCATGCTATCAAGAATCCAACTTTTAATTTAATTGTTACATTATGCATAATGTTCTTAGGGCACAAAGGTCATGGGTTCAATATATATATATATTTGCTATTTGCTTTGTGTCGCACCGACACAGGTAGGTCTTATGGCGACGATGGGATGGGAAAGGCTTAGGAATAGGATGGAAGCGACCGTGGCCTTAATTAAGGTACAGCCCCAGCATTTGCCTGGTGTGAAAATGGGAAACCACGGAAAACCATCTTCAGGGCTGCCGACAGTGGGGTTCGAACCCACTATTTCCCGATTACTGGATACTGGCCGCACTTAAGCGACTGCAGCTATCGAGCTCGGTGAAATATATATTTATTATAAATGAGAGGGGTTACGTGAACGATGGTGATCCACGAAATATCACTGTAATATTTGTCACAAACGGAAAGTAATCATTGATTAACTCAAATAAAGTATCAAATCCCAGGTTGATTAAGAAATACCGTCGTTACTAGCAAGAAATATGTATATGTATTTACTGGCTGTAAATAGGAGTCCATGGTGTTGTATTCCGCTGCTTGCGCCGTCTTTTGTTTCTTTCTTGAGGTCCAGGGCTGGCACTGATGAATGGGAGTGCTATGTCTGCGATTTTTGTTCTCTTTGGCCATATGTCTTGCATTCCGCTGTTCGCGCCGTCTTTTTTTTTTCTTTTTTTTTTTCTTGAGGTCCAGGGCTGGCACCAACGAGCTCTCTTTCTAGCGAATGAGAGTGCGGGTATTTTGTTGAAAAATAGCATGATCCGTGGACCAATACATACATACATACATATGCATATTTTAAAAGGAAAATAGCATAATCCCTGGACCAATAAATCGTTTAAGGCTCTTGGCCCTTTCTTACACTTAACCACACACATACTGTTATTATTCCATATAATGACATTGAGTAACTTAAAATACCAAGAACTACAAATAACACTAATTTTTAAGACAAAAATATGAATATATACACGCAAAGAAGAACAACGAAGGAAATACGAATGTAAAAATACTAGTAAGCTTAATAAAAATAATAAATGAAATTTAACTAATTGTGTCCTTGCATGACTACTGTTGCGGCTGTTTCACGAGTACAAACAATCCATGCACAGTTTGTGAGACGTATCAATCTACCAGTGTTCACTGTTAAAACATGAAGTGACAACCCACCAAATTACATCGAATGAGAAACATCAATAAAACGACATCAAAGAACTTCAGTGAGCAAAGACATCACAGACGACAGTGTTGGACAAACAAAACACTTACGGAAGCGCTGCGACGTAGCAGAAATAGTTGTTGTAAGGCAGTAAAGTATGTATTCTCTAAAATAAAATATTTCGTATTATTTCTTAATCAACCTGGGATTTGAGACTTTATTTGAGTAAAAGCAATTACTATCTTCCATTTGTGACAAATATTACAGTGATATTTCGTGGATCACCAATGAGAGGTTTCAGGTTTGCCACACGTGATCATGTTCATTGCAAGGCCTGATCTATGGAGCGTACACCACCATCTACAGCATCCCACAAATGCTCGACTGGATTAAGATTGGGTGATCTGAAAGACTAATACGTGGAGTGCTCCTCCAGCCACCTGTGTGCCACCACAGAGCGGTGACATGGCGCATTGTCCTGTTGACACATGGCATCTCCATCAGGGTTCTCTAAAGCCAGAAGGGATGCAGATGGTCTGAAGGAATGTCCACATAACGTGCACCTGTCAGCGCTCCCTGCAGCCGAACAATGGGGGCTAATTGCGACCATCAAAACACCGCCCTGACCAGAACTGAGCCACCTCTCACCTGGACACAACTTTGTTGACAAGCAGGATCCATATCTTCATGGAGCATATGCCACACTCTCATGCGCCTATCAGCTCCATACAAATGAACCGGGATTAATCAGACCATACCACACGCCGCTACTGTTCCATGGTCCATTGCCGATGTTCGTGGACCCATGCACGCCGTTGAGCTCTGTGTCGAAGTGTCAGCAAAAGGACACAAGTTGGTCGTTGGCTGGTGAAGCCTATGCGGTGCAGTTGCCTCCTTACAGTCCTGGTAGAAAAGGGTTCCTGATTCCCAGCATTCAACTGGGTGGTGATCTGACTCACAGTAGCCCGTCGAGCGAAGGCTACGTGATGCTCGTTCGTTTAACACCTATGGTCTTCCCGTGCGGCGATCATACTCAAGATCTCTGCGATATTGAAGATCCACCCTCGACACTGTTGACCTCAGAAAACCGAATTCGCGTGTAATCCCCGCAATGCTATGACCCATGCGACGTGTTGCCATCTTCACAACAATGGTGTCTGTGAGAGACTGCTTAGCTGGCCGCAATGCTCAGGAGTCATACACGGCACATTTTCTAGTGAGACACCCCTTCCTGTGACTTTTGGCCAACAAGGATACTTCACACAACTTTAACACGTATTCTTCTCAATTAAACTCGTCATATACAGTATTAGTCTGCTACCTCCGGAGGCCGAGTTCGATTCCCAGCTCTGCCGTGAAATTAGCTGCCAACCCCCGATGTCCGGGTTCGATTCCCGGCTCTGCCACGAAATTTGAAAAGTAGTACGACGGCTGGAACGGGGTCCACTCAGCGTTGGGGGGCCCTGGAAACAATATTTCTGACAGGATCTTCAGTCAAGTTACTATGGAGTGACACTTGCCAATACATTACTTGTTATTGCTCTGAACACTATCCTTTACTTTAAACTTTACTGTATTACGTTTAAGTTCAGGTACAAAGGAGAAAAAAAATGACTACGTACCTGTAATTTGAAAACTGACAGTATCTTCACACTCATTTTCAAACTCGAGATGCCCAGGGACGCAGAGAATTTGCCCTTAAAGGAAAGTAAAAATGTAAGTCCTAATTTAACATACAGCATGGAAATGGTTTGTAAAGCAACACGTGATATATGTGTTGTGTTTCATTTCCTCCCCAGTGATTCCCCTGTGGGTGGGAGGGAGGGATAATAAAATTTTAATTTCGTGTGGCTATTTCTAGCCGAGTGCAGCCCTTGTAAGGCAGACCCTCCGATGAGGGTGGGCGGCATCTGCCATGTGTAGGTAACTGCGTGTTATTGTGGTGGAGGATAGTGTTATGTGTGGTGTGTGAGTTGCAGGAATGTTGGGGACAGCACAAACACCCAGCCCCCGGGCCATTGGAATTAACTAATTAAGGTTAAAATCCCCGACCCGGCCGGGAATCGAACCAGGGACCCTCTGAACCGAAGGCCAGTACGCTAACCATTCAGCCAATGAGTCGGACAAGGGGGGGGGGGAGTAAAGTACACCCACAGTATCACGTACCACTCGTAGAAGGCAACCCAGGAGCTGTCATCCTGGGAGCGTCGCTTGGTGGTCACGGGTCCTGTAGGTGAATCTGGCATAGTTTCCACTTACTTTTGTCAGGTTCCTCGCCATACTCCTTCCTATCCAATCTTCCTTTCGTTGGCCACTCACCTCTTTGCCGATATTTTATTTATTTATTTATTTATTTATTTATTTATTTATTTATTTATTTATTTATTTATTTATTTATTTATTTATTTATTTATTTATTTATTTATTTATTTATTTATTTATTTATTTATTTATTTATTTATTTATTTATTTATTTATTTATTTATTTATTTATTTATTTATTTATTTATTTATTTATTTATTTATTTATTTATTTATTTAACAAAGCTTAAGCTCCAATTGCAGAAGGGGTATATTGCATAGGATTCAATTATTACCGGTTTAATAATACGAAGACACCATAAAATGAAAATCCACAGCCCGTTTCCAGTCATTCGACCTGTTCAGGGATGAAATGCATGAAGTCCCCATCTAGCGGCGAGGATAGGACATGTGCCGGCTGCCGAAGCCTGCCCCACTCCCGTGAGGCAATGATAAATGGCTGATAAAATGAAATGTTATTGGTGAGTGTTGCTGGAATGATATATGGCATGGAAAACCGGAGTACCCGGAGAAATTCCTGTCCCGCCCCCGCTTTGTCCAGCACAAATCTCACATGGAGTGACCGGGATTTGAACCACGGTATGCAGCGCTGTGAGGCCGGCGCGCTGCAGCCTGAGCCACGGAGGCTTACACCATAAAATACATACTATAATACCAACGAAAATGGAAAGAAGTTTCATAGTATTTGAGGGGAAATACACTAGACTATGAAAATAACCAGTGATGTTCAGTACATAGTTCCACATACACTGGATGCCTTAATTGAGCATACTGTACTTAAGGTAAAATATAGCTCAATACAACATAAGTACTGTAAATATTCGCACATACAGACAAGATTACAGATTATATTATGTAGTTTGTTAACATATCTTGTAATATGAGGTGAAACTGCATTTCCAATTTAAGAATGGTAGCTCTCAAAACCTTAACCCTTAAGTACTCGCGTCTATTGCAGAACATTTTATATTAAAATGTCGTATGGTCTTCGGGGGGGGGGGCTGGGCAGGTATTTCTAGTTGACGCCCATAGGCGACCTACCTCTAGTGAGACTAAGGCCATACATGCGATGAAATATAATGTTAAAGGGGGCACAAACGTCCAGTCCCCAGGTGGAGGAAATAACCAGTGTAGGAAAATATCTCCGACCCAGCCGAAAATTGAACGCAGTAACTCTTGGATTAAAGACCTTTTTTTCTTCTATTTGTTTTACGTAGCACCAACACAGAAGGGTCTTATGGCGACGATCGGAGTGGAGAGGCTTGGGAATGGGAAGGAAGCTTTAATTAAGGTACAGCCCCAGTAGTTGCCTGGTGTGAAAATGGGAAACCATGGGAAACCATTTTCAGGGCTGCCGACAGTGGAGTTCGAATCCACTATCTCCCGGATGTGAGCTCACAGCTGCGCACCCCTAACCGCACGGCCAACTCGCCCGGTGGACTAAGGATCAACATGCTAACCAGTTAAACCAGGGAGCATTACCGTAACGTAACATGTACACGTAGAATAAGAAATTTGTTTAGCCGCTCACTAATTTCCTATTCATTTCTTTCTCGCAGAACACATACACACACACTCTCGCGTCGGATTAAATCTCATAACCATAGCAGATGCGCAAGAAATTACTGTCAGCAATGACCAGTACTGCAGTGTGACAAATAACTCAACAGCAGATGAAATTACATAGCGCTAGCAATAATTTATATTACTACATATAAAAGAAAATTGAAAAAAAAGAAATCACTCGGGTCTCTGTGACCCGACGCGAGTAATTAAGGGTTATTATGCTTCTGTAATGCAGAGCTGAAGTCTAAACTATTGTTCATTTTGGCGAGTTTATTGTACATCCGACACATTCTTACTGATGGTGAATGTTTATAATATACTGTTTTTGGTATTTTTGCAAACTAACAGATCTCGATTTCGTAAGTTTCCTGTTCTGGCATTAAAATGAATATGTTGCAAGAAGCCACTGTTATCCAACATTCCATTCTTGAAATGTGGGACCTCTTCACTTTTCCTTGTGATTATTGTTAATATGAAGGTGACCGAGGTATGATTGATGCTATTAATACGATTCCTTATGTAGCCAGTCCTTGTTATGAATGGTAAGAAAATATCGTTCATTGGGTCGGTTGGTGCATGCATTTCAGTGAGCTTGACAGACTGATATGCGATAGCAACTTCTGGCTCGGTGAGGAAAGCAACGGGGAAACTACCTCACTCCTCATTTCCCTAGTACGCCTCTTCAGTGACGCCTAGGCTATCTATGACTGCTGTTGGCTGAGCTGTGGAGGATCAAACCAGCCTTCGTGTTGAATACCTGACATACATTGTTAATAGAGGATTGTTGTCCAGTTGTACTATGTAATAAAACTATAATTACCACTACCACCACCACAACGGAAGGTCACGCCTTTCCCTGGTAACATACACAATTCATCCACCCCCACCCCTCTCCAAGCCGAATGGCGTCATGACCGTTCAGTTCTAAAAAAAAATCAGAGGATAATGCACCGTTCAAACGAACCGGTTATGTTCGGTGAGCGAACCGTTGAGTGGCGGTCAGACACGGATTCGCTCATCGCGGATATTCTCAACCGTACTTGACAGGGCACATCTCAGCCTGCGCTGTAAAGTCACTATTCAAAGTATCAGGGGTATTATCAATCTCTCTGCAAGAACGAACTTGTTATCGCTGAGTTAAGGGAGGAGCAACACCTTTGACCAACCAAAAATTCGATTTTTCAATTTACATTTTTCATTTCAAATTGAACTCTTCTCTTTATATCAGTGCAAAATTTTGGTTAATATCTCCAATACTTTCGGAGTTATAACCAAAAACGAGAAGCCCTGTCCCCCATGAAAGCCCTTTATGGGTTAGTCTCATGCTCGTTCCCCGTAACGTTTCTTTTCCAGAACCGTTTCCCTGATAACTCTGAAAGTTTCTAAAACATTAAGATGAAATTGTTCATTCATGTATATTTCATAGATAAGAAGATGTACTAGAATTATTGAGCTAAATTCATTGGATAAGTTTTTAAAAAATATTTTGAAATGAAAATTAATTTAGAAATTGAATACTTGAAAATGAATTAATCACAAAAAATATTCATACTTGTTGGACTTCACTGATTCTAGTACATGTTGCATCTATAACATGTACTAATCATAATAAATAAGAATCATAGAAAAATATTCACTTGTTTGGAAAATGAAATGGCGTATGACTTTTAGTGTCGGGAGTATCCGAGGACATGTTTGGCTCGCCAGGTGCAGGTCTTTTGATTTGACACCCGTAGGCGACCTGCGCGTCGAGATGAGGATGAAATGATTATGAAGGCGACACATACACCCAGCCCCCGTGCGAGCGAAATTAACCAACAATGGTTAAAATTCCCGACCCTGCCGGGAATCGAACCCGGGGCCCCTGTGGCCGAAGGCCAGCATGCTAACCATTTATCCATGAAGCCAGACCATGTGTTTGGAAATTATTGTGGAAACGACAAAACAGCCATGATACCCGGCCATTTTGAATAATTAATTTATATAATGGCATCAAATCAATCAATCAGTACTGATCTGCATTTAGGGCAGTCGCCCAGGTGGCAGATTCCCTATCTGTTGGTTTCCTAGCCTTTTCCTAAATGATTTCAAAGAAATTGGAAATTTATTAAACGTCTCCCTTGGTAAGTTATTCCAATCCCTAACTCCCCTTCCTATAAATGAATATTTGCCCCAGTTTGTCCTCTTGAATTCCAACTTTGTCTTCATATTGTGATCTTTCCTACTTTTATAAACGCCACTCAAACTTATTCAACTACTAATTTCATTCCACGCCATCTCTCCGCTGACAGCTTGGAACATACCACTTAGTCGAGCAGCTCTTCTTCTTTCTCTCAATTCTTCCCAACCCAAACTTTGCAACATTTTTATAACGCTACTCTTTTGTCGGAAATCGCCCAGAATAAATCGAGCTGCTTTTCTTTGGATTTTTTTCCAATTCTTCAATCAGGTAATCCTGGTGACGGTCCCATGCACTGGAACCATACTCTAGTTGGGGTCTTACCAGAGACTTATATGCCCTCTCCTTTACATCCTTACTACAACCCCTAAACACCCTCATAACCATATGCAGAGATCTGTACCCTTTATTTACAATCCCATTTATGTGATTACCCCAATGAAGGTCTTTCCTTATATTAACACCTAGATACTTACAATGATCCCCAACAGGAACTTTCACCCTATCAACGCAGTAATTAAAACTGAGAGGACTTTTTCTATTTGTGAAACTCACAACCTGACTTTTAACCCCGTTTATCAACATACCATTGCCTGCTGTCCATCTCACAACATTATCGACGTCACGTTGCAGTTGCTCAGAATCTTGTAAATTATTTATTACTCTATACTCTATAGGTTTATATGTTTTATAAATATGTGGGCATATTTTTAAGGAATAATGTATTTGTCATACTAAGTTTCCTTTTAGTATTCATTTCGATTGCTGCTGAAAAAAGTTTAAAATACCTCATTTTTCTATATTCAAAGATGTAGGTCCCTCCTTAATAATTGAAATGTGCAATAATATCCCCTTGGAAATGCTAATGCTGTTGCTAGTGCTAGGCAATGGTCAATCAATTCCATGGTAACGCCGTTAAAAATAATATTCATACTTCAAAAATGTAACGTGATGATAAGAAATATGAAAGCATTAAATTGTAAAGAAGATTTTAGAATTTTTACTTGTGTATCAAGTGATAGGGAGTCTTAACCACCAGCGGAGTGTACGTTCCTGAGTACCAAGGTTTCGGTAAGATTTTAAACATAATGAAACGTAACAAGGGGTCACAAACTAAGAAGACGAAACCTAAAGGCAAAGCAGCAACCAAAGGTGCCGAAGCTGAGAAAGAAGAAGTTGCACCAGTAATACCAGAAGAAGATGCCGAAAAGTTAGAAAAAGATAAGGAAGAAAAGGAGAAAGACGAGGATGAAGATGAGGAGGAAGAGGAAGAAGATGAAGATGAGGAAGAGGGAGATAAAGAAATAGACGACATCAAGTTTGAATGTTTAGATCTGCTTCATACTATTGAATGTAACGAATACACGTCTCCGATTCTTGAATCTTACGTACGAATGTACAACGCGTTTGAGGCACTTCATGCAAGTGAAAAGTTCTTCATTTTAAAATGCAAAAAATTAGAACAACGCTTAGAAAAGAAAAAAGAAACTATCTCTACAATGAAAAAAAGTCATGAGTTGGCTAAGACTACAATAGATAACTTAATGAAAGAGTCGGAAGAACATCACGCCTTAATGGATAAAGTCCAAGCCAGCAACTTCAAACAAAAGGGTAAAATGTTAGACATGATTGAGAATTTTAAACGGACAATAGATCAGTTGATGATTAAGAGCGAACTTTTGGAGGAAGAAATGGTTGACGAAAAGTCTGGAAAGAAGAAGAAAGAATTATTGGTAGAATTTCAAGGTTTAATTAACACTGTGGGTAATCTACAGAAGGAACTTGGAGAAAGCTCCGAGACCAATGCTGGACTTAAAGATCAGATAAAATTCCTTGAAAAGAAAATAGACCGGCTTACAGTGGAAAAAGATGAGTACCGAAAACAATTAATACTGATAACAGAAGAAGGTCATTGTCTTATGAATTATTTGGATGCTTTGAGTGCGAAAGTCGATAAATCGAACAAGGCATATATAATACTTTATAAGAAATGGTTACATTGCAAAGAAATTCTGCAACCAAGAATTGTCAAAGCTCAGGGGAAGAAAGGTAAGAAAGACCGGTATGATTCACTGGATATATATGGGTCTGGAAGTTCAATTGACAGTAAAGAGTTTGTTTATAAAAAGAAGAAGGAAAGTGTGGAAAACATTCAGAAGGAGGAGGAAGTGGAGAAGGGGGAGGACCACCCCGGCGCTTTAGACACTGAAGAACCTGTGAAAGAGTCTGTGGCAGAGCCCGGTAAAGAGGATAAGCAGGAGGAGGAAAAAGAGGAAGATAAAAAAGTAGAAGAGGATTTAATAGAGGAGGAGGAAGGGGAGGTGCAGAAGGATGATGTTATGGAGGAAGATAAACAAGAGGAGCATAATGAAGTAGAGCAGAATATAGAGGAGGAAGAGCAGGAAGAAATCAAACCAGAAAAGAGTTCAGAGAGTGTCGAAAAAGAAGAGGTAAAAGAAACAGAGGAAGAAAAAGAAAAGGAAAAAGAAGAAAAAGAAAAAGAAAAGGAAAAGGAAAAAGTCAAAGTAAAAGACAAAGAAAAAGAAACGGTTCTTGATAGAGAACGGTCGAGTAGCAAAACAAAACGTGAAACACTCGGTCTATCAAAACAGTTGGCAGGTTTGAATCCGGAATTGAGGCGAATGTTCATAATGTGTGTAGATCAGAGAAACGAACTACGAAAGGAAGCCAAGGAGAAGGATGACGAACTGCGAAGGTTAAGGACGAGTGCTGCTAAATTTTCTCGGACACTCGAGAATTACGTGAAGAAACTTCAGAATTGTGTCTATCAAAAGGGGACGTTGACGCACGAGAGGGATAAGTTAAAGCAGACAGTAATGGGTCTTGGGAAAGAAATGGAGTTAGGGAAGAGGCAGGCAGATATGGAGAGAAGGGGACTGGAAGCCTTAAAGAAAGAAAGAGATAAGTTAAGCAAAAATTTGATCAAATGTACGGGGCAAGTTCAAGAACACGTTAAAATGATCAAATTGCAAGAACAAATCATAACGGGTTTGGAGACGGAAATGGAACAGTTCGTCAACGAAGCTAACAAGCAACGTAAAATTATATCTGCTTTGGAACGGGATAGGGACAGATTGATCACAGAAATAGCTATCTTGACAGATCAAGTTCAAGAAACTTTGGACGAAGTTCAGTTCAAACAAACGGAAATAGCAGAAAATAAAAAGAAAATTGCAGAAGGTGAAACGAAATTTCGTCTGCAACAAAATCTCTTTGAATCAGTCCGAAGTGACAGAAACAAGTACAGTAAACTCTACTTAGAATCTCAAGATGAAGTGGCGGAATTAAAACAGAAACTGAAAATTATGAACCATCAGACAGAACAGTTGAAGGAAGATATTTCAACCAAAGAAACACAGCTAATCAGAGTACAGGACTTAAAAGCGAAGTGTGATAAAGAGAAAGAGAATGTAAAGGTGGAACTTCAGACTGCAAAGGATGAATTAGTGGCCAGTGCTAAAACAATAAAAGCGATGTACGAAGAAGAATGTAAACTTAAGAAACATATCCAGAACGCGGACGAGGAGAGGGTAAGACTCACCAAAGAAATGGAACAGATCATGAATGAAAGGGACATTCTTGGGACGCAGCTCATCAGAAGAAATGATGAGTTATCTTTGTTATATGAGAAGATAAGGATACTTCAAAGTACCCTCAGTAAAGGCGAGACACAATATGATCAGCGCATTGAGGATATTCGGTTACTTAAGCTAGAAATCAAGAGACTCAGGTAAGTTTCAATGAAATATTCATGTAATGGGATAAACAGGTCAGTGTGGCCAGAAGTGTGGTGTATCTTCACTCTTGTGTATTTCTTACTCTTTTCTTGTTTCCTGTTTAATACTCTGTTGTCTTCTAGTGGGATTTTTACGTTGCACCGTCTTACGGTGACGATGGGATAGGAAAGGCCCAGGAGTTGGAGGTAGGGTTCGGCACTATGTCCCTGTTCCGGCGCACTGTGCCGGTGCACAGTTATGTTCCTCTGTTCCGGAACACCGAGTGGCAGTTGTTCCAAAACATTCTCAAGCGAGACCGAGACAGTGACTCGCTGTCCCGTCAGAAGCGCCACTATGCACTGCCCTTCCCCTACTAGCTGACTGTCGATACCGGCTGTGTGCCGCCACTTGCTGGAGTGTTCCGTGTTCCGTGTTCTGTCACATCCTCTTTGTTCTGTGAGTTCCGTTGCATCGGCAACTGGCCTTCGGTACATGCGAATAACTTAATGCGTTCTGTTTTGTTTTCAACTGTTTTGTAAGAGTGTTTTCATTCAAGCCTAGTAATATAACCGTAAGAAAGACAGTAAACTTTGCATAATGTCACATCGGAGTCCTGTTTAGGACATTTTTGCTATAATAAAACCGGATAGAGTGAAATGCAATTTATGTTCTATTTTGTCTGTAAAGGGATCTTCAACCGGCATAATGACATGATATTTCAACCTTAAACATCCCACAATTTTTATTTTCGTGTTCTGCTTGTATTATTGTGTACGTAAATAGAGAACTGACGAATGTTTCTTCAACTATGTGAGTATATTTTAAATTGGTGAAAATAACATGACATTTGTAAGCACATCTACTGCCAGTGTAATTGTGACGGGTGTATTTCAGAATGAATGAAGACATTCTTATCCTGAAAACAACATTTAGACATGATCTTTTGGGTGCGTATTTCAGAATTCCGACTGCTTTTTACGTGACGTAAAGTTTTATCCTGGCCCTAATTACTCACAATAAAGGCCGATATATTCAACTGGTGAAAATATCTTTGGATTAATTGCTTTTAAACACCTGTACTACCATTGTGACGGTGTTATGTCTATTTCAAATTGACCGAAATAATCTTAACCTAAAAGCAGCCTTTAAACGTGATTATTGGGCACGAATTTCAGTGTTCCGACTGTTCTTTCACGTTCCGTGTAGCTTATGCTGGCCATAACCACACACAGCACGTCCAGTACAGCAGCACTTTCCCGCTGACGCGGAGCATATCATGTTGCCTCACGAAAATGTCTCTACTTCGCAGTTACAATAACGTGTGCTGTGTGCCGGCACACTGTACCGAAACACTCCACCTCAAGCTCCCAATGTTCTGGAACAACTGACTGTTCCGGTCTGCCCAACTCTAGTTGGAAGGAAGCGGCCGTGGCCTTAATTAAAGCACAGCCCCAATATTTGCCTGGTGTGAAAATAGGAAACCGCGGAAAACCATCTTCAGGGCTGCCGACAGTGGGATTCGAACCCACAATCTCCCGGATGCAAGCTCACAGCCACCCGCCCATAACCACATGGCCAACCGCCCTATGTTGTCTTCTGTTATACTCTTTGACAACAGTTTTATAATGTTTACCGAGCAAGTGGCCGCTGGCGTTCACGTAGCTGGGGTTGTCAGATATCTGAAATCAAAATACGGGGCAGATGTGCGGTCGAGGAAATCAATGGGCTCGTTTTCAACAAGTTACAGACTTCGTTTCAAAACGACACGCTTATTATGATGTCGATATTATAGTGTAGTTTATAAAAGCATGCCTTAACATTTAAACTGAAACTTACAGTTCTCACGTTGCCCCCTGCCTGTCGTAACAGGCGACTAATACGAGCTCCAGGGGCTCCCAACTTGGGAGCGTGGGTTGGTGACCACGGGGCCCTCAGCTGAGTCCTGGTATTGCTTCCACTTACTTGTACCAGGCTCCTCACTTTCATCTATCCTATCCGACCTCCCTTGGTCAACTCTTGCTTTTTTCTGGCACCGACGGTAATAGAGCACTCGAGGCCTAGGGAGTCTTTCATTTTCACGCCCTTCGTGGCCCTTGTCTTCCTTTGGCCGATACCTTCATTTTTCGAAGTGTCGAATCCCTTCCAATTTTTGTCTCTGATTATTGTAATATGAAGTATGGTTGCCTAGTTGTACTTCCTCCCAAAACAATAATCACCACAACCACCTGAAACTTATAGTACCGAGCAAGTTGGCCGCGCGGTTTGAGTCATGTAGGTATGAGCTTGCATTCGGGAGACTATGGGTTCGAACCCCACTGTTGGCAGACCTGAAAATGGTTTTCCGTGGTTTCCCATTTTAGACAAGAAAATGCCGGCCACGGTAGATTTCAATCCTAGCCCTTTTCTATCCCATCGTCACCGTAAGACCTGCCTCTGTCGGTACGACGTAAAACAAATAGGAAAAACTTAGTTTATTTAATTATTCATAGCAGTTCCTTCAATTTCAATATATTTTTTCCTTTCTCTGAAGTGCTGTTAACAGGTTTCTTTTTGATCATTCTTAGCAATTCCATAAAAATCTCTGCGAGACATTGAAGAACAATTTACTGAAATGAACAGCTCCGACCTATTCAAGTCAACAGAACACAATATTTCTCACAGCCGACAATTTCACGCGAACATGCGGTGGACTCAGACTACCTCAGGTAGCTATCCTATACTGCGCGTCTTATTCGCCAGGATGGGCAACCCGAGAATCCCCCCCCCCCAAAAAAGAAACAAGTAGTAAAAATCTACGGAACTCACACCAGATAAAGAAACTAAGGAGTGAATAAATATATCCTATTTCTCTCGAGATTCAAAATATGGGACAATTGCCGTCCGGGACGCGGGACATTTAACACTAATACGATACTATCCCGTAAAATCCTGGATGTCTGGCAGCCTTGAACGGGAGCTATCAGCTTCCACTCAAGAGATAGTGGATTGGAACCCCACAGTCAGCAAACCTGAAGATGGTTCTCCGTGGTTTACCATTTTCATCTTCTTCTTCTTCAAGTGCTAAATCCGATCCCCTAGAGGTTGGCGATCACCCTGGAGAAAGCTCTCCTTTCCTTAGGTAACTTGAAGACATGCTCGGCGTTGTTGATGCAAGTCCAGTTTTTTATGTTTTGGAGTCGTGACATTGGTGTTCTACCAGATCCTCGCTTTTTTTCCTTGTAATATCAGGATATCAGGTGTACGAGCTCGTACCCTCTACCTTGTAAAACATGGCCTAAATACGTTATTTTTCTGGCTTAGGTGATGTTTCTCAACTAATGCTCCACTTCTCCTTAACAATCCATTACTGGTTACAAAATCTGTCCGGGCTATTCTGAGCATTAATAATAAAATTGACTGCAGCCAATGGTCATATGTTACGAATAGTTCATTCCATGTTAAGAAAACAGTATTGTTCTCATGGCAACAGGGTTGTTATATCGAACGACTTTGCTCAACACCGTCATGGGGAAACCAGCGGCAGACATATCTGTGAAATTCAGAATTTAAGTTCAAGATAAAAAGTGGAAGAACTGAGCTGCAAGTTATTTTTTTAAACTAAAGGGACCAGGGAGTTTACAGGGGCTATTTTTTGTTTGAACAGAATCAGAGGTAAACTACGGCACATAGAAACCTCAGCATTGACGTGTAAGGCAAATTGGGGGAGAAAATAGAAAAATTATATTATTATGGACTCTAGGGATGCATTTAATTGCATTTAATAAATAAATGTTCTGTCGCATCACTCACAAAAAGAACAGTAAAAATTAAATGCGGTCGTAAAAAAAAGTGGTAGAATTAAAATATACTTAAGAAAGAACAGCTAATAACAAAACCAAGCATAAATAAAACACGCGGCAATTTTTTATCAGTACAAGTTATGCCATGCCGTATCGCTGCATACCACCAACACCAAAGTCTTCAGTAACAAGTTCTGTACAGTACGAAAATAATACAACACACACTCATTCAACACAAGACAAGTACGCTCTGATTTCGAGCCTAAAAGCACACATGCAACAAATAAACGCTGTAGATGACTTCACTACAGAAGTAAGCTGCCGGCGGTCCACGATGCTTACACTGGAGCAACACAGGAGAAGGAAAATGAAGGAAGACAACGAAGCGATGGCTGTTCCCGGCGTTGTGCGTCTTCCCTATGAATATTTATGAAAAAGAAACTGTTGTGTAGTTTTTTATTAACTCACGGGTAAAAATGCCTCATCCTTTTTATCTGTCTTTCATAATACATTACAAAGTACAGTATAATACAGTATAACATCCCTTAATCACGACGAATTATGGGTGTCTCAGAGGGAGTGTGTTCACTCCTTGTAAGTCCATAAAAGAAATAATGTTTTCATAATGTAGAATGACCTATAGTCACAGAATTCTTTCAAGGACTTACTCTTCGGGCATTTGTCGAGATGGTATCGATCAGAAGTACTATCGCAGAGAGCATACACCAAGACAAACTACAATACCTCAGACCTTATAATTATCTGCTCAGCTGGAGAGATCTCATATGATCGTTTTTCATTATTCACGCTGTTTCTGCAATCTTGTAGGGGGTGCGCTACTTCGTCCTCTGGCCTGGTCTCCTTTCCACTTATGTTCTTCCCTGTATCTACATCTGCCTCCCTTCCGCGGTTTCTTGAGGAGTTGTTCTCTACGAATATCATCTTCATATATTGCTTCATATCTTTCATCATTCTGAACTGAGTGCTCTCATAATTTCCCAAGCTTTTCATCTTTGCTTTACATTCATCACATACTCATATCAATTTGCAGTTCGTTCGTTTTAAAGTGTCGAATTCCCCCTTCGTTAAACCAGCACATTTCTTACGATGCCAAGTTTCACATCCTTTGCATTCCACCAAATAGCAATCACTATCAAAATCGTTCTTGCAGGTTCTGCAGAAACCCTTTAGATTGCTCTGTGTAGTTATTTCTGGCATGTTGAAAACTCTCTAAGTGACAGTGGCTACGACGACAAACGAAACAAAATGGGTGCCAGTTAGGGCAAAGCTAATGATCAATTATAAACGAGTTACCCTCTCTATCTGTGGATCGATTGTAGTAATAAACAAGATGGATGACACTTAGGGCACAAAAATAAAGGTAAATATGGTCCCAAAACACCATTAAACGACCACAGATACGGTAGATAACACTGTCACACACTTACACACAAAATAAGGACAGAAATACTCCCTAGAACCCACGAAGGAAACTTAATTCTTTTTATAGACAGATATATCACGCACTAGTATTACCGCCCAAAGAACAATGAGTTATCAGAGTTTCATATACATGGGAGACCTCTAAAGAATGTATCGAACTTCAAGTATTCGGGAGTCACACTACAAACTAGAGGTAATGTTTTCTCAACCCACATCAATGACAGGACAAATGCAGCAATCAGAGCCATTAACGACATACAAAATTTGAATAAGTTGCCTATAAAAACAGCCCTGAAATTATTTGACCTCAAAGTATCACCAGTGATCACCTATGGATTAGAAATTGTATGGCCGCATCTAAAAATGAAACAGTTCGAGCAACCAGAAAAAGTGAAAGCTACGTTTCTGAAAAAGGCACACTATGTGTCTCGAAGTATACGCCTTCAAGGCTTGTATATGAGTTAACTCGCGAACCTTTCTACGTAGAGGATCTCCGTTGTCACCTGCCGCTACCAACTACACCAACATATCTACAGTTCATAGATAAATTAAGAGCAAAGAAGAGAGACATATGGAGCGAATTTTACTCGACGGACGCAATGATTTACAAAGACTGGCAAGCAGGAGGATATGAGCTCAGACACTTGATTACACGCTTTGCAATACACGGATTTCATTATAAGCTGTGTAAAACTAAGAAATTCCATCAACTAGATAGGGCCTGTGTATGTGAACGTTGTGGTAAGAGCTGTGAACGTTATCATGCCATGATTTGTACTTGTCGGCGCGAATCGATGATAGCCTTCTGCAGAGATGACTGATGCTGTGTATTAATGTAAATATATTTTGGCCATTGGCTGCAATAAAATATATTATTATTATTATTATTATTATTATTATTATTATTATTATTATTATTATTATTATTATTATTATTATTATTATTATTATTATACCTCAGACCTTAAGGGAGGCTGGGACTGAGTTTTTGGTGAAAAAAGTAAAAATTATCGATTTTTCAATTTGTGCATATTATTGTACGCCGGACTCCTTCGGATCATTTGGCGGTGGTATTTTTCGGGTTCCGCCATTTTTAAAGTACTAGCGTGACATTTAAATGTCCGTTTGAGTCCCCATCCACTAACTTTTACTTACATTTTTTTTCATATATACTGAACCCTTTGGTCCATAAGGTCATGGGTTCAATACATTTTCAGGTGTTTAAAATATTCCAGCTGAACCAATTTGGTTTAAAATTCCATGAGAATTTCATGGGTTATTAACACCTGTATTGCCTTGATATTAACAGAAGGAACCTTTTTATAATGTTGATACTTTAAAAGATAGTAGCCTTCAAAGGGGTATCTTTTTAGCATAATTTGAGAAAAACATAAACACATAAAACACATTTTTTCCTCACATTCATGGACTACATACGCAGACTTTCTCTCTGTTAAAATTCTTTCCTTACCGAGCTCGATAGCTGCAGTCGCTTAAGTGCGGCCAGTATCCAGTATTCGGGAGATAGTAGGTTCGAACCCCACTGTCGGCAGCCCTGAAAATGGTTTTCCGTGGTTTCCCATTTTCACACCAGGCAAAGCTGGGGCTGTACCTTAATTAAGGCCACGGCCGCTTCCTTCCCACTCCTAGCCCTTCTCTGTCCCATTGTCGCCATAAGACCTATCTGTGTCGGTGCGACGTAAAGCAACTAGCAAAAAAAATTCTTTCCTTACCTTGAAGTGCCTGTTCACCAGTTTTGAATGTGATATTTAAAGTAACTGTTCAGCTGGAGCATTTTTTAAGCTTATCGATTTTTTAAATTTTTTATTGTAAGTGTTAATTTCTCAGAAAGTTCTGTTGCTATTTTGTATATGGCCTTATTCCACCATTAGGAGATCAAAAACCAAATTTCATTAAATTTTATCAATAATTATTATTTTTTATAAATTCAGTCCTAAATTCCCTTAACCGACCTATCGAAACCGTCCATAATGGCGGCAGATGGTGTGCTAGCATGTGTTTAATTTGATTTGTGTAAGCCGTGTTGTTACCAAATATTTCCGGAAATTTGAATATTATTAATCGTACATTATATTTATTTTTAGTCGTAAGAAGGTTATAGATTCTCTTTCAGTGCCGTAAGAAGCTGTTTGTTTTCAAGGAACTTATTTATTCCAACAATGTCGGTGGTGAATAGGTTCATGTTGATTCTCGTGTTCTTCTCTGAAAGTATTTTCGTTATTTTTAGTTGCCTATGCAATATGTTTATAGTTTAATGTGCTGTGTGCCTGGATGTAAGTAAGAGGTAGGACACAAGCTTCAGTGTTCCCGTTTCCAAAAGACCTAGTACTGAGGCAAAATTGGGTTAAGAGCATTCGTAAGGAAAACTTCGATCCGAATGATAGTCTTAATAATGTTGTGTGCATTAAACATTTTATCATTTTTGAAATCAAATGTATTGTTAGGAAAGATATTATGTATCCATAGAAGGTGGTGATCTAATTCGAGGGCCGCGCAAACTTTCGAAGTTACAACTAATGATGCCTATCCTAGCATTTGCCCTATCGGCCAATGCACCTTACTACGAAGAAAATTAAATCAGTCCAGGAAAGATCCGGAAAATCATAACCAATATTTATAATTTAAGGACTAAATTAATCTTAAAAGTTGGTGCAAGAATGATGTAATTCATTTTCAACGTTTTACAATGAACGTGCGTAAACTAAACCTAACCCCAATTTCCGTGAGTGATCGTGAGGATTATGTTCTTTTTTATATAAAATACAATTGTGCCACCAATTCTGGTGTGTTTTAAGGTGTCGAGTGATTCAGATGGGAATCATACAAATATCACTTGTACCTACTCAACAATACAGGTGAAGTTTGGACGGTTGAAGTCTTGTGGGAGAAATTTGTTTGCGAGTTTTAAATAATGGGTTGTGATTAATGGTGGTGTTACATAGTATTTCATGTAATGTTAATAATGTTCTTTGTTGACATCTATATATCTTATTTGCTGACCGGAGTTTCATACGTGAAATATTTTTTTATACTCTGTGTCTGTTTCAACCTAACGTTGATACAATAATTCTCCCTTCGTTGTTTTCCCTCTGAAATTACATTTCGACTTACAATACGCGATAACGATACTTTTGGTGTTTAATTATTCATATTTTGAGTTAGTGAGTTGCATTTCATGACGTTCGGCTTGTGATCTTTTCTTTAGGTGACTCGGAATAAACATGCATAACCTTCCCCTCAACCTCTCATATCGCCAACCGATGACCGCCATGTTTTTTCTGGATTACGGTCTGATGTAATTGTAGTTGGTCTTACATAGTACACAGTTCACGGCAGGTGTATAAAATTTTATTGTGTGGCAGACCTTATCGTGAAAACCATGTACCGCAAATCTAGTAACAAGATGACGTAACTCGTAGTTGGAAACTGAGCATTCTCTGTTGATCATAGCATCAGTAGAGTAAAAGCCACTCCATATATCTGCTTTCTTCCGATAATGCTCTTGCAGTAGTTCCTGATAAAACGTCGTAGTTGGTAGTGACAGGCTGAATCTCAGGTCTTCCAAGAACATTGGTTCACGACATAAGTCATAGACCAGTCTGGATGGCGTCCACTTAGAGGCAAAAAGCACCCTTTTCAGAAAAGTAGCTTTAAGCTTTCGATATTTATGAAATTTGATTTAGTGAGATGTTCCCATATTAAATGAAGTCCATATGTGATTATTGGTTTTACTTTCATCTGAAACAACACTAGTGCAGTTTTCAGAGGTAATTTTTGCAGGTTCTATATCATGAATAGTAATAATCACTGCCGACAACCTCTCCTTAACAGGGATAGTGAAAGTTGTTCCGAAAGTTTGAAATGTTATGCCTAGATATTTAAATTTGTTTACTGTGTCCAGCTCGTCACCCCCTCGTACATAATGATCTCAGATACACTGCGTCTGTCACCTCATCTGAATGTAATCGTTACTGTTTTCCTTTTGTTTATATTCAATTCGTTGATTTGAAACCAAACTAATAACTTGTCGAAGGCTTCCTAACATGCATCTCTAGAAGCTGATACGAGAACCATATCATCAGCATAGATATAGGTTTGTACACCATTCGTCTTAATTGCTTGCATCACATCATAGGTCGCAATGTTGAATAATATAGAAATCAAGGAATCCCCTTGTAATACCCCAATTGTCTGATCAATTCCTGTAGATATGCATACAGAGTCTGTTTTCTGCCAAAATGTTATTAATTTCACAAACTAAAGGGTTGTTCTCACCCAATGTAGGTGTTTGTGGCTCATTGTATTAATATAAATAAATGTGCTAACCAGATTAAAGCCACTTATATATAATTTACAAAGCCGAGCATTCCGCCAAATTGCATTGCCCTTCATCAGGGCATGTGAAGGTCTGCCTCAGACAATGAGCAAAGAAATTCTTCGAAGGAACGCGAAGTCACGACCATACTGTCCACTGCCCCCGCACTAACTGGACTCAGTGATCATCGCCCTGTGCTGTGGTGGTTGGGAGGGAAGTTACTGATTCACCTCCCTCTGTCGTCAGTTTCTTGAGTTCGTCGCCCTGTGCCATGGTGGTGTTATGCCCACTGCCTGCTCGATCTGCATCCAATGGTTATGCCATAGAGAGAGAGAGAGATGCGCCCAAATAACATCAACAGGGAAGACGGCTTAAGTTATCAAATACATGGAGACCTGTAATAAGAAATACATGCATAACACCACCAGAGCACAGCGCGATGATCACTGAATCACTGCCTTCGTAATAAACAGGCCGTACTGTAGTAAGCGCGCCAAGCTCATCAGCTGATCAATTGTGGCGAGCTAAGCGAATGTTACAAATTGTAATTCTGAATGTAGTTCATAAGGATTGGGGCATTCTTTGGATAAGTATTGTGACTGTTGAAAGACGGAAATTTATATTTGTTCTTCAAATTTATAACATCAGGACTTACGTAAACAGCTATTATTATGTTAATGATACCTCAGAGTTTAGATTGGGTATGGTATTTTCATGTGGTGAATAATAAAATTCAAGACACGTAATACTTCTCGTGGAATGTATTAATTTAATTGTTATCGTATAACACGTTTTTGTGGAAATATAATGTTGAAAATTCAAAGACAGTGTGTTAAAGTTCGCAGTTACCACAATGCTAAGAACTTGTGCGTACCACGGTAAAAGTACAGATATACAGGTAAATATACATTAATATTTTCATTTTTTCTTATGAAGGCACAATGAAAAACGAAAATCCCTACCGAAAAAGTACCTCTTACGAATAATAAAGGAGTATTCGAAACAGACTTTCAACGTATTAGGTCGTGTTACGTACATGTAGTACGTGTTGAAGAGATGTTAAGTACAGAACAAAAATGGCCAGCCGGACACCAGTGGGATCCGAACCCACAACCCCCCCGATTTCGCGTCGGTTGCTCTACCAATTGAGCTATGTTTCGATTACAATGCGGTCGTGAAAATTCAATATTCGTCAATAAAGGAGTATGTTTTCCTCCTTTTCCAGAGTTGATGATGAGTTCTGCTTTTGACTTTCTTATTACACAGATTTACAGCAGGGTGTTTTATTGTTAATACAGAACAAGCATAAAATTGAACAGAAATCAATTGAACCTAGATATGGTTATTTCTTGGGTTAGTAATCTGGAGTACGCGCTGCCTTTCCTCCCCAAAATTAATACGAGTCAAAACAATTCCTCGGCAATTTCCGTGAGTGTTGGGAAAACTAACAGATCTTGCTTGTCAGTACCTTCATATTTGGGAAAACATGGGCTATCCTTAAACAAAAAAGGATACAAATGTTTGTGTGGAATAAAGGGTCTGAAGGACACTGCCAGAAGTGTCAAGAAAAAAAAACAAGAAAGCTACTGTATTTATGGCCATCTAGAGGTGGTGGTGGTGATTATTGTTTTAAGAAGAAGTACAACTAGGCAACCATCCTCTATATAACACTAATCAGAGGGAAAACAATGAAGGGATCCGACACTTCCAAAAATGAAGATATCGGCTAAAGGAAGACAAGGGCCACGAAGGCCATGAAAATGAAAGATTCCCTAGGCCTCCATACGTAATACCGTCGGGGTCGGAAAAGAACAAGAGTTGACCAAGTGAGGTCGGATAGGATAGATGAAAGTGAGGAGCCTGGCACAAGTAAGTGGAAGCAATGCCAGCACTCAGCTAAGGGCCCCGTGGTGGCCAACCCGCGCACCAAAGTTCAGAGCCCCTAGGGACCCATCTAGAAGTATAGAAAAAACCAAACCCCATCGCACTACAGCCCTTGAAGGGCCTTGGCCTACTAAGCGACCGCTGCTCAGCCCGAAGACCTGCAGATTACGAGGTGTCTCGTGGTCAGCACAACGAATCCTCTCGGCCGTTATTAGTGCGGGGCCGTGGATAGTATGGTCGTGACTTCCAAATTCCTTCGAAGAATTTCTTTGCTCACTGTCGGAGGCTGACCTTCACATACCTTATGAAGACCAATGCAATTTGGCGGAAAGCTGGGCTTTATTAAATACATATACACTGACTGACAGAGCAAATGCAACACCAAGAAGGAGTGGTCAGAACTTTATGTGAATTGCAGGGTAGAATGACGTCACTGAGGTATGCTCATGATGTGAAATGCGCCGCTGTGCTGCGCACGTAGCGAACGATAAATGGGACACGGCGTTGGCGAATGGCCCACTTCGTACCGTGATTTCTCAGCCGACAGTCATTGTAGAACGTGTTGTCGTGTGCCACAGGACACGTGTATAGCTAAGAATGCCAGGCCGCCGTCAACGGAGGCATTTCCAGCAGACAGACGACTTTACGAGGGGTATGGTGATCGGGCTTAGAAGGGCAGGTTGGTTGCTTCGTCAAATCGCAGCCGATACCCATAGGGATGTGTCCACGGTGCAGCGCCTGTGGCGAAGATGGTTGGCGCAGGGACATGTGGCACGTGCGAGGGGTCCAGGCGCAGCCCGAGTGACGTCAGCACGCGAGGATCGGCGCATCCGCCGCCAAGCGGTGGCAGCCCCGCACGCCACGTCAACCGCCATTCTTCAGCATGTGCAAGACACTCTGGCTGTTCCAATATGGACCAGAACAATTTCCCGTCGATTGGTTGAAGGAGGCCTGCACTCCCGGCGTCCGCTCAGAAGACTACCATTGACTCCACAGCATAGACGTGCACGCCTGGCATGGTGCCGGGCTAGAGCGACTTGGATGAGGGAATGGCGGAACGTCGTGTTCTCCGATGAGTCACGCTTCTGTTCTGTCAGTGATAGTCACCGCAGACGAGTGTGGCGTCGGCGTGGAGAAAGGTCAAATCCGGCAGTAACTGTGGAGCGCCCTACCACTAGACAACGCGGCATCATGGTTTGGGGCGCTATTGCGTATGATTCCACGTCACCTCTAGTGCGTATTCAAGGCACGTTAAATGCCCACCGCTACTTGCAGCATGTGCTGCGGCCGGTGGCACTCCCGTACCTTCAGGGGCTGCCCAATGCTCTGTTTCAGCAGGATAATGCCCGCCCACACACTGCTCGCATCTCCCAACAGGCTCTACGAGGTGTACAGATGCTTCCGTGGCCAGCGTACTCTCCGGATCTCTCACCAATCGAACACGTGTGGGATCTCATTGGACGCCGTTTGCAAACTCTGCCCCATCCTCGTACGGACGACCAACTGTGGCAAATGGTTGACAGAGAATGGAGAACCATCCCTCAGGACACCATCCGCACTCTTATTGACTCTGTACCTCGACGTGTTTCTGCGTGCATCGCCGCTCGCGGTGGTCCTACATCCTACTGAGTCGATGCCGTGCGCATTGTGTAACCTGCATATCGGTTTGAAATAAACATCAATTATTCGTCCGTGCCGTCTCTGTTTTTTCCCCAACTTGCATCCCTTTCGAACCACTCCTCCTTGGTGTTGCATTGTCACTGTCAGTCAGTGTATATAATTTGCTTTAGTCCAGTTAGCATCTTTATTTCTTTATTCTGAGCATTCTCCTACGTTTCCACATTTCAATGGCCTCTGATATGTCCCTGGAGGAAGCTTTGACCGTCCAGGTCTCTACTCAATAAAGCAGTCTTAACCAGACGTAACATCTCAACAGCTTTTGCCTGAGCTTGAAGTTTAGATTACACTAATGTTCATGAGGTAGATATCTAATATGATGTTTACTGTTTCTAGTGCAGTTTTTCATGCTGATTTCAAATCTGCTAACCGTTCTGCTCTGTCACGTCAGATTTTGAAGATGATGACAAAGATATTTTTTTTTTCCTGGAACACCGTTCCTCGAGAATTGTTTTCATAGTTTTTGGTTATTTTTCATGCAAAGCCGAATATTTTCATTTACTGCTTCTTTATTGTCAGTGACAGTGGACTTTATGGGGTCCAGATTTTGCCTAAATTTATCAGGTCTGTTTTCCTACGTGTGCGGCCATGTAACAAACAAATCCTATACGTGTCTTGTTGTGCATTTGAACTAATCTCTATATAATATATAAGGGCCGATTGCAGAAACGATCACTAGTTTTAAGCCTTAAATAACGTCTAAGTTGTGCACGGTCTTCTGTTGCATAAACAATGTTCAGCCGGTGTTTAACTAGACATCGTTTAAAGTTTCAATATTTCTTCGAAAATGGAGATAGAAGTATCTTTCATGCAACTCTTTGTTTGTTGCAACCAATGAAATTCGTCAGTGCGTGCGCCACACGTTAGTCAGCTGTCGTTTTCCTACACATTACTCAAATATAGCTAAGCATGACCATGACTTGCCCACACATAAGAATATCGCTTTCGAGGGAAATAAAATCTCAAAATATTATCGACACTAAAGCGACACACCACCGTACGAGGAAGTGTAGCTTTGATTGTAGTGTTTTTACGGTGAGCGTAATCTAAACATGTCTGTCTGTTAGGTCATCATCCCAGAGGCTGGTTGGATCCTCAAATAGCACCACCAAAGGTTATGCGGTTAAAAGGAAACTCCAAAAACCAATGGCAGCACCAAAATGAGGCGTACTAGTCAAGAGGAGGAGTGAAGTAGTTTGCCATTGCTTTCCTCACTGGGTCAGAAAGTACTATTGCAGCACGACTGACCCTATGAGCAACACCTTTCATAACACTCAGATGCACCAGTCGTGCTCTGAATGTCATGACTCAGCACCACCCATACCCCAGCAGCTCCCATATCGTCACAGCCATGGATATTGACTGGGACTTCGGTGGAAGCTACACTTTACTCTGGCCTGTGCCAAGAGATGGATGCAAACGTACTGTATCCATCAAGAAATGACAGCAGGCACAATCTAAACATAGAGTTAGTAAATGATACACTAGAGGTAGCATTGGCGCCACCATCTACGAGAGAATAATTCTAGCGAACGGAGCATGTTGAATTTTGCAAAAAGCTCACTCCGCTGTACTCATCATTGCAAATATGGGACTTATAAAACAGTGTGTATATATATAGGGTTTAAAATGTTTACATGTAAATATTCTCAGATACTACAGTATACTTGCGACGCTTCTCTCCATCAAAAAAAAAAAAAAGCCTAAAAGGCATGAATACAGGACTAAATGCTTGATAAAAGAGGACGGTGTTCAGGTGCACTTAAGTAACACAAAATCAATTTACTGTTCATATTAAGTATTCTAACAACATACGTTTAGAAGGAGGGCTCGTATATTTCGCTATTTTTTGTGCAAATGACCAGGAATTTGGTATAATTCTGCCCAACGACCGAAAATGTCCTCTCTCGTACGAAGCGGATAAGCGTGTTTATAGCTTTTGGGGTAAAGTAGACAAAACATTATCATCGCCGGTTTAGACCCTAGCTTTCTGAGCCCAAGTTGGCAGGTTCGAGCCTGGCTCAGTCCGATGATACTTGAAGGTGCTCAAATACGCCAGCCTCTTGTAGATAGATTTAGCGGCAGGTGAAAGAACTCCCGTGGGAAATAATTCCGACACCTCAGCGTCTCCTAAAACCGTGCAAGTACTTAGTAGGATGTAAGGCCATTATTATTATTATTATTATTATTATTATTATTATTATTATTATTATTATTATTATTATTATTATTGTCGATGTTTTCTAAACGTGATTACAAGTGGAGATATGACACTCGGTTGTGGTTTCAGCCTATTATGGAGTTTTTATTTAGCTTTTCCTGAAATGTATGATTTGCTTTAAGATTTTGAAAGATTGTAAAATGATTTCCGTTAATGGAAAGCGAGAGTGGCAAATTATACGATTGAAGAGAACTGAAAAAATACAATATTTTTTAAACATTTGCTTTACATTGCACCGACACAGATAGGGCTTATGGCGATGATGTGATAGGAAAGGACTAGGAGTGGGAAGGAAGCACCCGTTGGCTTAATTAAGGTACAGCCCCTGCATTTGCCTGGTGTGAAAATGGGGAACCAAGGAAAACCATCTTCGGTGCTGCCTGAACCCACTATTTTCCGAAAGCAAGCTTACAGCTGCGTGGCCCTAACCGCACGGCTAACTCCCTCGGTCAATAATTTATTATGATTGCATATAATCCTATATGACATTTGAAGGAATAATAATATGACGAAAATAAAGGACTAGGATGTTCGCACAATGTTGCACATTAGTCTCTAAATTGTAAAATCCGGTAAGGTATGAATGTGGACTGCTACGCGTATTGTATGAAGGGAAAGCAACAAAATGTATATACAGAAAATATATTCAATACCTGTTAATACCATAAATACACTCAAAAATGGGAAAAGGGGGCACAGTTCCAGGCTATCATGCACATCTTTTTCTTTTGTGACAATTTGCTTTGCGTCGCACGGACACAGAGAGGCCTTACGGCGACTATGGGACAGGAAAGGGCAAGGAGTGGGAAGGAAACGACTGTGGCGTTAATTAAGGTACAGCCCCAGCATTTTCCTGGTGTAAAATTTGGAAACCATCTTCAGGGCTGCCGACAGTGGGATTCAAACCCATTGTCTCTTGAATGCAAGCTGACAGCCACTCGCTCGGTATCATGCACATGGCCATTCACTGAAAGGAAAATATCATCCCTTATATTTCGTAAAACATTAATTTCAGTCTTCAATGTAAGATTCAAAGATTCTCATTCACGCCGACAGGGGAATCAGTCGCGAAGTCAGCCCCAGCAGGACAATTCACATGACAATAAGTGTCACGCAAAGTATTATTTTATACGCACGGAAATTAATTTCAAGTAAATACCTGTGAAATGATACGCCATTGCCCTTTATGAACCTCCCTATGTAATCATAAGCTGCACAGGAGATTGGCATTTTCCTTCAGAGAAGTATATACTTCAGTTTATCGGGAAGCTCCAGCAGTGACAGTGCCAGTCAATCCAGCTTTTGCCAAACAGCGCGCTCACTCAACTTCGCACGCGACTGCAGCGCCAATGCTACCTCTAGTGTATTATTTACTAACTTTATGCCTCATCCTTGGCTTTGACAACATCAGGTATGAATGATGGCAGTAATGCCATTCCTTTTGCGGGCAGTTCAGTGGGCTTGGCAGACTGAGATATAATAGCAACTTCTGGCCAATGAGGAAAGAAACGGGAAACTACCTCACTCCTCATTTCCCTAGTACGCAACTCCAGTGACGCCTGGGTAACCTATGACGCCTGATGACGGAGCAGTTGAGCACTCGACATACTTACTGCATATAACTAGACTGACGATTTTAAGGGAGTAACATTGTCTAAAATATGCATGCAACTATGAACTAAAAACTTACAAAATATGTTCTTAAATATGCACTAAAGTCATTAAAATATTGCAATTAAATTCCTTATTCTTTTTCTTCTTCTTCGACCGCTTTTCCCACAACTGCAGGGTCATGGGTGCGGCGCAGTTGCGTATATTGATTTTACCATGTTTTACGACCGGATGCCAACTGCTGCGTGTTTCTGTGGTGATTCATGGTGTGATGTGTCTTGTGTGTATGAAGAAAAGAAAAGCACAAATTCGCAGTCCTCGAGCCAAGGAAATTAGTCCTCTACTAGTAAGGGTGCAATTTTCGTCACATTTCTGGTAGGGTGGTGTCAAAATGACCGGGGAAATATATATGCTTATTTTATTTATTTCGTGTCAGAGTGTTGAAAAAACTTAAAATATAAATAAGGTATTATATACAAACAAAAGAAAGTACATTTTATGTCACAAAAAAAATGTTTCACACAATATCTGCCCGAAAATGGCAACAGAAATTCCCTCTTCAGTGGCTTGAATCAAGTCTTGAAGTGTACAACGAACAGGGCAGGACTGACAGTCATACAGGTGTTGGGTAGTTTGTTGCTCCCCACAATCGCAGAAGTCTGACTGATCTTTCAGATAACCCCACTTTTTAGGTTATCCTTGGATTTACCTACTCCACTCCTCAAACGATTCAGTGCCGTTCAGGTTGTCCATTCCAAATGATGACCAGGGGGTGGACATTCAGAAGGCACCATCCAATCAGAAAGATGCTCCATTTTTGCTCGCCTCATATCACAACGTGCTATTGTTGTTGGTTTATCCAGAGCCTTGGAGGCATTGAGGAAACTTTTCCTGGACTTCAGTCTTCTGGGTGGAGGTCGATGTCCAAATAACGGGTGGTTGCTTGTGAGATCCACCTTCTACCTCTCTTGCCTTGCAAACACTTCTCGGCGAATATCTGGAGGATAAGTACCAGCCAAGCAGTAGAGTTTGTCAGTGGGAGTAGGTTTCAGACACCCAGTTACTATTTTACATGTTTCATTAAGGGCTGCATCCACCCGCTTCGTATGGACTGACCTGAACCCTACAGGACATGCATACTAAGCTGCAGAGAAACTCAGCTCAAGTGCTGAGGTTCTTAACAAAGTTGGATGGGCTCCCCATTTGCTTGTGCCAAGTTTACGGAGGATGTTATTTCGGGCTCAGACTTCCTGTCCAGAGTTAACACAGTGTTCCTTGTATGTTAAGGTCCGGTCTAAGGTGACACCCAGGTACCTTGGTGTAAAACAATGCTTCAGTTGCTTACCCTACCACGTCACGCACAGCTGTCTAGTAGCTTCACTCCGCAAAAATCAATAATTAGTAACTTCCTATCATGTCATATTAATTAAAATTTAAATTTGGAAGACAAGTGTTTCACCACTTCTTTCTTCAGAATTCAATGAACTAGTTGTTCACAATGGTGTCTGCCTTTCTGTCGCTGCCAGGAGCGCAGGAAGCTTCATTTTGTCGCACTCTGTGGCTCTTGATCGTCATAAGCAACTTGGGAGATATTTCTAACCTACAAAGTACAAAGCTCTCAGCGTAAGTCTGATCTGACTTATCCGTACTAACACTGACTGAATGAGCGCCTTTCAGCATTGTGTCCTACTTGTGCAAATATATATGTGAAGAGTGTAGGCCTGTTGGTTTCCCACAAAAATGGGCACTTACTTATACGCTTGCAATTCACC
The DNA here is from genome assembly GCF_040414725.1 of Anabrus simplex. NCBI lineage: Eukaryota > Metazoa > Arthropoda > Insecta > Orthoptera > Tettigoniidae > Anabrus > Anabrus simplex. The sequence goes on along the minus strand of NC_090279.1, from coordinate 166,289,930 downwards.
TTCTTACTTTCAATTTCTTCGTTAGTATGTGCCCTAATCATTTCTGTAATGTCTTTCGTAAACAGAAGTCTCCAAGCCGATTCCGGAGTTGAAGGTGGGTTGAATAGTACGGGACCTCGAAGGCCAGGAAGATGCATAGTTCCGATAATGTGCGCTGCTGTGCGGCTACGTATAATGGGATGTACAGTCCATTTATATTTATTTCCTCCAAAGAAATGCCCTGTCTTGATGCTTAAGTTCTGTCATTTGCAAGATCACTTTCACTGTCATTAGTATTCGTGAGCAGAACAAGCACTTTCTTCAGTCTCAGAATCATGATCACTCATTATCACCCCTCTTCATCCTCATTGGCAGAACTTGAAAGGAGTTCTCTTTCAATATCGTCCTGTGTAAGGTACTCAGCCAAGACTTTTACTGTAAATACCAACAAAAAAAAAGTAAATAAAGTACCAGGTCTCAATAGATGACAATTGACCAATTTTGGTACGTTACAACTAAGTATGGACACAATTCAACATTTCATAAAGAATAAGGTAAATATCTAAAATTTAATATAAAGAGGTGCTAATCATTTCTTGCAAGTGTTACTTAAACAGTAGAGTGGGGTCAGGCTGATCAAAACCTTCCTGATACCTCAGAATGTACGTCCTCACTCAGGGAGAGTACAAGAAATGCCACCCCTCTCACTCAATTGTATCGTCTCTAGAAGGAAAAACAGAGATCGCGCCGGGTCACGTAGACACCACCATACCAGTAGAAAGTTAACCATATGCGATTAAATTCGCCGACCCCACTGGGAATCGAATCCGGGTCTCTCTGAACCGATACGCTAACCGTTCAAGCAAAGAAAAACTTGCTCTTAGATATGGTTTAAAAATTAGAAGTAGTACCGAGCTCGATAGCTGCAGTCGCTTAAGTGCGGCCAGTATCCAGTATTCGGGAGATAGTAGGTTCGAACCCCACTGTCGGCAGCCCTGAAAATGGTTTTCCGTGGTTTCCCATTTTCACACCAGGCAAATGCTAGGGCTGTACCTAAATTAAGGCCACGGCCGCTTCCTTCCCACTCCTAGCCCTTCCTTGTCCCATCGTCGCCGTAAGACCTATCACTGTCGGTGCGACGTAAAGCAACTAGCAAAAAAAAAAAGTTAGAAGTAAGCAATTTTTGAACCCCCTTGGCTCTTTCTTATATAAAGTGCATTCTCTGGTGGTGGTAGTGGTGGTGATTACTGTTTCAAGACGAGTACAACAGGACAACCATCCTTTATTAATTTTTATTTAAAGTCATATCTTTTTAGTTTCAAGTAAGTCAATTTATATCTGTTAAGAACTTCAGTTTGTCAAAACTATTGTATTATTATTATTATTATTATTATTATTATTATTATTATTATTATTATTATTATTATTATTATTATTATTATTATTATTTGCGTGTGGCCTCCGGAGAGACTTGGTTGCAGGTCGTTCGAGTTGACGCTCGATAGGCGACCTGCGCGACGATGAGAATAGGACCCTACTTGTGATGAGGATTCTAATGCTCATGATGACACACACACACACCGCTCCAGGTCCGGAACCATGGGAGTTAACCAATAACGATTAAAATACCTAGCCTGGTCTTGAACCAAACCCGGGATTCCTTGGACCGAACGCCAGCATGCTGACTACGGTATTTAACCCCGGAGCCGGACAATAAATAGATTTATAAACTACCTAGAAAAAAACATATGATAACAGAATTATACCTGCAATTTTTTAGTAAGTTGTTTCTTTTCCACATTCATAAACTCGCTTTTACAAACTAACTATGAACGTCTACAATAAGAAGAATATTTCCATTAATGCAAAATTAAGACATTACCAGACAATGATCCCTTATAAAGCCTTACAGGCAGCAGAAACTCTTAACCTAGTAAAACCAGGAGTAGGCCTACTTAAGAGATTAGAAATGGTGGAACGAAAGATTCTCAGGAGGATATTGGGACCGCGAATAACAGAGGACGGTCAATTCAGAAGACGAGCGATCCAAGAACTGTATACCAAGATAGAGAAAAACTCGGACGTCATAAGGAAAAGAAGGAACGTTTTCTTCGGACACGTCCTGAGAGCGGACCAAAGGAGTTATTGAATGGTTAACTTGTGTTTATGCGTTGCACAAACGTAAAATACATCTATCGGTTCGATAAATCACCCACTAACTCAGAGGGCCGTGAGCGAGAGATATCTATTCGTTAACTTGGCTGGCACATGCGCAGTCCCGTACTCTATATCGGCAGCTATTAATTTTTTTTTTGTTCTAGACAATATTAACGTTCTAGAACGATTGTCATTATAGGCCTAATGTTCTTATGAAGTGTAGTGACGATGAACGGGAAACTATTTCACTCCTCTTTTCCCTAGTATGCCTCTTCAGTGACGCCTAGGCTACCTATGACAGCTTTTGGTAGAGCTGTGGAGGATCAAACCAGCCTTCGAGTGAATACCCAACATCACATATTATTATTATTATTATTATTATTATTATTATTATTATTATTATTATTATTATTATTATTATCCATTTCTTTAGCTCTATCTCGCTGACGATATTATCATAATATTAATAATGCTACTCTCTTTCAGGAAAGATAAGATGTTGCTCACCCGAAGCTTACAGAACACCCTAGATTTACGTCATGAGATCAAGTACTTGGAACGAGATTTAACCCAAGAAAGACTGAAATGTCGTGCTTTGGAAGAAGAACTTCAGACTCCTTTGAATATCCATCGTTGGCGAAGATTAGAATGTACAGATCCAACCCGTTTAGAACTAATATATAAAATTCATATGCTGCAGAAACGATTACTGAACCAATCCTACAGCTTATTTCAGAGAGAAGAAAAAATTCAGGAAGTTGAAAGGTGTTACCTTGAATTGCAGAACATACTTAAAAAAAGACCTGGTCCTGAAACACTTGTGTTATTAAATAAAACAAAACTCGCCCTCCGGGAGAAGACAGAACTCATGAAAGTTACCATAGCTGAGTTGAACATGCGCGATTCTGAAGTAGCCACTTATAAACTAGACATAGTCCGGATGAAGGATGAACTGAACGAATGGAAAAAGAAATATTATGCTCACAGAGCTCAACACAAGAATTGTGTGAAACCTGATCCTACAGAAAAAATAACTTTTCCGAAAATAACAGATTCTCTTACTCTTGCAAGAGAACGGTTTTGTGGTCGTGAGTTCTGTTTCAATCCGAATAATAAAGAGAAATGACTGTCTTCCTATTTTTCCTTTATCCACTCTCTATGTTGTGCTTTCTCGTCAGCATAGAGGATACATTTTTTCTCCTAAGCGTCATCTAAGTACTGTAGAGATCACCCACCGTGAGTGGGGAACGCAGATGAATAATACACCCACGGTATCCCCTACGTGAATAGTCCCACTATGTGAAGAACAACACGGGTCTGTGTTGCCTGCGAGTGGTGCCATTATGTGTGACATACAATGGGTCTGCATTCCCGTGATTAGTACCACCATGCGAGGAACACCATGAGTTTACGTTACCTGTGATCTTTTAGGATAAATGCTATTTGTTCGCGGCGTCGACCTATATAGATATTTTGCCCCTAAAAGAGAACTGAGCCAACGGCACATGGTGTTCCCAAGCGGTCACCCATCCAAATACTGACCACGCCCAATGTTGCTTAACTGCCGTGATCGGACGAGGACATTGTATGGCCGTTGGCTTACTTATGATTAGCACCACTATAGGAGGAACACCATGGTTCGAATTTACCAGCGATTAGTACTATTATGAGGGGCCCGGTTACCTGGATTTGGACTCCTTTCTTTATAACAAACATCATCTCAGAAAAGAAGGCATTGTGAATTTATCAACTGATTGTTTTGGATTCATAGTCATTTTCCCATCATCATTCGTTTAATATTTTAGTCAGTGGATACATTTTGAAGTTTTAATTTTCACCTCGTACCGTTAGGGACCGATGAACTAGCTGTTAGGCCCCTTTGAACTGATATCGTTATAATCTGTAGAGATCAAACAACAGAAAGTCGAGGTTCCAAAATCCTTTCACGCGGATCTTTAACATCTGCTCCTAATGTATTCACGAACAGTTTTGTTTTCACATGACGACGTCCATCAAATAATGCTCAATTTACCCGTTACTACTAATAAATGTTTTCATTCCTCCCCTGAATCAAGAGGTGGGCGTCCCAGCCGAAGACGCCGTCTCTCAGACCAGAATATTTGTATCGGAGGAGGTGAGAGGAGAGGAGGGCTACATCACTAACACTTAATATTTACAATGCTCTGAAATAAAAAACCAATATCCAGGCCACGAATGTAGTCTATTGATTCCTCCATCAATACCAGGAACTCTGTTGGATCGCCAACGGCCATACCATGTTGAATACACCGGTTCTCGTCCGATGACCGTAGTTAAGCAACATTGGGCGTGATCTGTACTTGGATGGGTGACCGCTTGGGAACATCACGTGCCGTTGGCTCAGTTCCCTTTTAAGAGGCTGTCTGACCAACGAGGTAAAGGCGTGCTCAGTTAACCGGGAAGAACGTGGGTTCGAATATCGGTCATGAAGTTTTAAAATATAAGAAAAGCGATTTCCACTTCCGGAGGTGCAAATGGCCCTGAAGTTCAGCCAGCCTACACCAAAAATAAGTACCAAGTTAATTCCTGGAGGTAAAGGCAGCCGGGTGTAGAGATAACCACTCTACCCCATCACGTGCCGAGGTTACGAATAGTGGAAGCCTTTACGTTCCACCCCTCCAAGGACCTTCATGGCCTGTACGGAGATAGCTTTGCTTTGGTTTGCTGTTGGATCGCCAGGAAAGGCTCTCAGAAAACATTCTTGAATTAAATGGCGAACAGTCTGCTTTTCAATTCCACAGTCACACCTTGGAGAAGTTATTTTCTTCCACTCGTACAGGAAATCCTCACTACTGCCAACGTTGGTTCTCATTCGATTAAGAACCGATCAGATCATGCGTGGCAATACAAGGCCACGATATGCCCGACGTCTTAAGTTGTTCCGTCGTGTCATTAATCTGCCATGCGTGAGTATCCACCTGGCATTAGTAAGGAATTAAACCCGTTGTCAACTAACATCCTTGCAGTTTCCAGGGGTGGTGACGAGAGCGGATCATGACGGTCTTCGTGAACAGGGTGGTGAGGACTTATCTGTAGCTTTTCGTTCTCCCGTACAAGTGCATATAGAAAGAGGTTGTATGTGGCTAAGTATGGGTAGCCAGAAAGTAGGTGTAGATCTAATTACGCCAGTCATAAGACGCATGGTGTGGTTGAGCTGTGTGTCAAAAGGTCCTGTGTGAGTACTATTCACCCAAGCTGGAGTGAAATATTCCGCGACAGGGTAAACGAAGCCCAGGGCTGCAGTAGGGAGTGTCGATGCAGAGGATCCTCATGATATGGTACAGAGTTGGAACGTTTGGTGACTCAAACGTTACCCTGCACCACCTGCTCATAGTGAACAGATATATGATGTCTACAGTAGTCTCTGCTGTGATCAATAACGGATGGCTCATGACCGATAGCATGCTTTTTCAGAGAAATCGCTTGTCAGGTCTCCAAAGTTGCAGTTCTGTACAGTCTCTCTGCTCGCTCTCAGTGGACAAACATCAAGAACTGTTACTCCAACCGTCCTTCAACCTCAAGTTTTCGGTGGATAGCTAACAACGCTGTGTCTTTAGTTGCAAAAATCCTGGCACTCCACGAACAATAAATGTAAACACTGCCGGCCAGCTAGGCTTCGAAAGGATGCCTGTCGCTAACACGGAAACAATTAGCAAGCTATATCCGTACCAAATTTTAGCTCAATAGGTTCAGTAGCTTTCGAGCCTATCCAGAACAAACAAACACACAAAGGAATACCATCTCAATTTCTAATCACTGGATTACGTGCCAATAGACTGGATTCAATTCGACACCTCTCCGCACTATTCATAAGGATTGACGACATACACCATGAGCACCTTGATCGAAAGCCACCAAACTTATATCCCAGTATTCCCATGCCGTGAGATATGGTGATTAAAATTTCATCCTCATACGGCCTAATTGTTAATACACGAAAACGCCATTCCAAACGATGGCGGTTAGTATGTGTACGTGCTGACTGTTGGGTGTGTCTAACGTTACTGTCTCTTTTCAAGTAGTGATCTTAACGCAGCATGCTTAGAGGACGTGCATGGGCAGCTTCTGGCCATATTTCGAACTTTGTGAAAGATCGAATCATTGGCGTGAGGGATATAGTAACATCATACCGAAAGAATGCGCAGACAGTTGGCTGTAGTGCAATGACTGCAGAACGAGGAGTAGTGTCAAGGTGGACTCAGGACAAGAGTTTGGTACGAAGAGCAGGCACGAGTCCTTCCATAAGGACTACACCACTAGAAGATCGTAGGGTTCGTCAATTGGCTCTGACCAACAGGCGGATGACAACAGCTGAAGTACGAGCAGAGGTTGCAGGCAGAGTGTCACCATGCACCTTCGAGAACAGATTTCTGGAAACTGGGTGAGACCTCGAGTTGCCATGCTTTGTTTACCCCTGACACCAAACCACAGACAACGGAGACTCGCATGGTGTAGGGCCAGAGTCAACTGGGACATCGAGTGACATTCTTTGGTGTTCAGCGATGAGTATCGCTTCTGTTTGTGGAGTTCAGACCGACGTGAACATGTCCGTAGACGACCTGGTGAGGTCACAGAAAGAAGAGATTATCGAGGCACATACCTCTCCAACTCGTGGAATCACTCGTGGATATGACAACAGGACGGATTTGGTACGTGTTGAAGGGGGACTACAAGCTCGCCAGTATGTTACAAGAATCGTAAACCCTGTTGTCATACCCTTCATTTCTAAGGAACCAAATGGCATATTTCAGCAGGATAATGCAAGAGCCTACACTTCAGATCACACAAGAAATGCCTTTGGGAATGAATGGATCCTTGACTAACCTCTCCGGTTCCCTGATATGCCACCTATAGAACATGTCTGGGATGTGATGGGAAGACGTATACGGTCATACCAGCTTCCAGCCAGCAATCTTCATGAATTGACACAGCATGTGTTTCAGGCATGACAAGAAATCCCTCAAGACGACAATCGGGGGCTGTTCGCTTCCATTCCACACCGAGTACAAAAGTGTATTCTCGCCCGTGGGGATCATACCTCATACTGATGATGATGGTGATAGTTCCGAATGGGCTGAACGTTCAATCATTTAATACCTGTTACGTGGTGAACATCTCAACAAACTTTGATAAATTTCGGAGTGGTTCTTCATGGTGTAACACGTTCCACTCCCGCTATAGCTCATTCCATGTTAGGGAAACAGTATTGTTCTTATGGCAACAGGGTTGCCATATCGAACGGCTCTGTTGAACTGAATCTCGGGAAAATGGTGGCATGCAAATGTGTGAAACTCAGTATTTAAGTTCGAGGTAAAAGCGGGAAGAAAATACGCTGACAATTAAGCATAGCTTCGTTTCTTCCTCAGACTCATCCATGGAGTAAATAAATTACCGTATTAATGTTAAATAAAGAAATCACACACGTAGGCTAATTAATGAGATAACACTGAAGACAAGAGGAGTCCACACTGATATAAAGACTATGAAAGGATACGCAACACATAACTAGAGGTTTCCTTTACAACAGTAATAAGCTACCAGGATTCGCAGAGTAATGATATTCGCGTACATGTACCAGAGCGACACAGAAGGGAAATTAAGGACGGCAACAAAGCGATGGCAGTTCCCTCCATTGTGCTTCCTCCCTGGGAAAGTATTTATGAATTGGAAAACCGTCAGTAGTTATTTTAATAACACTCGGACAATAAATATCTCATCTCTTCTTCTTTCTTTCATAATACAATGTAAAGTACATTATAATATTGCTTAATCACGATGAATTGTGGGCGTCTACGAGGGGGGTGTGTTCGTTCGTTGTAGGTCCGTAAGGGCAATACTGTTTTCTTAACGTGGAATTAGCTATAGTGTATAACAATGTCAGTGCTGATTCGCCCATCGCTCTTGGTGCTATTCGAGATTAGGCTATGTGCCGGCATAGAATTTCACCGTCTCCCTTCCTTCTGCCGTACATCACGTCATTCATTTGATTTCATTAACTCCTCTGATGGATTTGATCGCAGGAAGAGTATCCGGTCGTAGAAACTGGCTACGTGGATCCACCTCACTTCATTCCCGACAAGAGTTGGACAACTACAGCAACAAGAATAACTCCAGCTTATATTTAACTGCAAAGCAACGAGCCCACATATTTCGTGGTATTTTGGTGAATTTCGCAATCTCGTATATTTGTTCACATCACTAGAAATAGGCTATGCACCATACTATCTACATCAAATTATGGAAAATCGTTGTGTTTTCCGTTCGAGAATTTTAGTGTCAATGGTATAAATTTTCACTGTTTTCTAAACAAAATTTACTTAAAACTTTACCAACTTATGATTACTTCTGTTTTTTATTTTTTTTCTCACTGAAACTGCAAGTTCTGCTTGAAACATTCTCGGTTTAAATATTATTTCCAAAGTTACAGTTTATGGTACAAATTTTAAACGATCATGAATGCTATGTTAATGAAAGATGAAATATTTGGTAGAATGGAGTTGATCATTCTGTGAACGTAAAATTGGGGTAAGTTCTACATCTACTGCAGAAATTCAGAAAAGCACGAAAATATAGTGAAACGTCGTGGAAGAAGTGTGTTGCAAAAAAGAAAACCTTGTAAATTATAATTTCTTTTCAGTTGATGTTGTGCTTAAACAGTAACAAATATGATTGAATTTCCAATATTTTGTTATTTGTAGGTTTTTAAAAATTGGCAAACGTTTTAAACTGAAACTTATCTTTTACACAACAAGGCAGTGTACGAAACTTCTTTTTTCTGAGGATTAATAATTTTTAGGATACTTCCCTCTACTCTTAGAACCTCATATTGGGGAAACATTGAAATTAAGTTGTACAGTGGAAGGATTATCATATTTAGACCATACTAAATATAGGAAGTGTAGGATATAAACAAGTTTAAGTAATGAATCCTCAAATATATCAGTATTTTTCGACGAACAAATGTCAATAAGTAACAATAAGTAAAACACTTTCAAGATTAAAATTATTGTGTCCACCTTTTCAATACAAATATATTTTTTAGTGATTAAAATTTACATGAATTAGAAACACCAGTTAGGGACATGTTTCGCCCTAGTTATGGGCATCTTCAGCCAAATACTAAATCTTAAGGTCAAGAATTAAAACTATAAACATGGGAATTAAATAGTAAACTTAACTTAATACTTAAAAAAATATCTCTAGTCAATACAATTTAAGAAACCCCAATTCACGCTGTGATCAATCCAATCTAAAATTTGAATGTCTGGTCATTATAAAATAAATTAATTCGTTGTTTGTAAATTCTGGCAAAGTTAATGTACATATTGTACATACTGTACATATTGTAAACTATGTAAAGAGCATAAGACCATTGTATTAGTATTAAGTTCCGATGTTTATAGTTTTAATTCCTGACCTTAAGATTTAGTAATAGGCTGAAGATGCCCATAACTAGGGCGAAACATGTCCCTAACTGGTGTTTTTAATTCATACAGATTTAAATCACTAAAAAATATATTTGTATTGAAAAGGTGGACACAATAATTTTAATCTTGGAAGTGTTTTACTTACTGTATCTTCAATACGGACCAAAATGAGATTAGTTACTTGGAACAAATGTCACCCAGTTTTCAAGTATGAAGAGAACTAAGACATCGTTTCTTGAACTACTGTTAACCTAAAGTGACTCCTCTCTAAGTGGGGTGTCGGTAAAATACATCCAGATTTCCCCTTGTCTGTCGTAAGGGGCGTTCCAAGGACTTTTAAATTAAGAGCGCGGGTTGGTGTGGTGGTGATGGTGGTGGCGATTGTTGTTTTAAAATGAAGTACAACTGGATGACCATCCTCTAGCAACACTGATAAGAGAGAAAAAAGAAACGGTTTCAAAGATTCAAAACTGAAAGTATCGGCCTAAGAAAGTCAAGCTCTACGAAGGGCCAGTAAATGAAAGATCCCCAGGCCTCGGAACCTAATGGCATTGGGGTCGGAAAAGAACAAGCGTTGACCATGGAGGCCGGATGGGATAGATCGAAGCAATGCTAGGACTGATCGTATGGGGCCCCGTGATCGCCAACCCATGCCCCCGGTCCCCCTTTTAGTAGCCTCTTAGACAAGCAAGGAATACCACGGGTGTTATTCTGCAGGCCCCACCCACGGGGGTTCATGAGATGGTGACCGCGTCACCCCTAAAATTTGTTTTTAAGTTATTTTTGCTAGTTGTTTTACGTCGCACCGACACAGATAGGTCTTATTGCGACGATGGAATAGGAAAGGGCTAGAAGTTGGAAGGAATAGGCCGTGGCCTTAATTAATCTCCAGCCCCAGCATTTGCCTGGTGTGAAAATGTGAAACCATGGAAAACCATCTTCAGGGCTGCCGACAGTGGGATTCCAACCCACTCTCTCCCGTCTGCAAGCTCACTGCCGTGCGCCCCTAACCGCACGACCAACTAGCCCGGTTGTTTTTGAATAAATCAAACCTTATTTAAAGGCTATGATATGTGAGTAGCAATGTTAAAGAGTTTGTTGATATTTTTCTCCAGTATTCCCACCAGTTTGAAAGGGGATCCGTAAAGTCAATTGGAAACATTGCATTTTTTTCAGAATAGTTTTCTAGTTTTCGGTATGAATTACTTCATTCAGAACGTTATTATTTAGGTCTGCACTTAAACATGATGGCCAAGTATTACGTAATTTTATTAATACAAATAAAGCTTAACGGATACAACTTAAAATTTCCAACCAATAGACTAGTCTGTCAAAGAATTCATTTCACTATTTATGAACAGACCATAAACAAAACAAAATCATTTTTAAATAAGAGCAAATAAGAAAAATGTGACCCTCATATTAGTCTGTTTGAAATGCTCAGTTTCTATGTAAGAGAAAAAGTGAATCAACGTTTGCTACCCACAGAGAGCTGTGCAACGCAAGATATAGTTGGTGGAGCAGAGAAATAATTTGACTGCAAAAAATGGAATCCAATGCACAGTTGGAAATACAGGCAAGCAACTAATCATTGGGTACAACTGATTCTGGTACTCAGGTGGCTTCTTGTATTCACCACCGCAACCATGTGAACGCCGCAGTGGGCTTGGTTGTAGCAACCTGAGCAAGACATATATACATACATGGAGTGTCGAGGGGAATTCTCCTCGATGTCAGCGAATGTGCCTATGTATAGTGAATTTATAAGTGTTTTGTTATTAAGCCTCCGGAAACTATTCTGAATGAATAAAATTTAGAAAATATGTGAAAAAGGAAACGTATACAGTAAAAGAAAATATAATTGAAAAAATAAACACTAACTAACCCACCTCTGAAGTTCTTCAACATAACATAAACTCAACGATCATTCGACCCTAAAGGAATTTCTAATCTACACTATAAAATAAGGGGCAGTCAAATGAAAATCGAACACCGCCATAACACCAGAGCCATCTACAGTTAAAGCCGGAAGGTACGCTTGGCAACGCTGTATCTATCTATCAAGCGGAGGCCGAGAGAAAAGGGGGCGTGTCCGATTTTGAATGACTTCACCCATATTCACTACATTTAGACCAACACGATAACTATTTTAAATGCACACTCGTCGTAAAAGGGTACTAAGAAACACACACATCAGTAAATGCATTCGCTGAAATTAGAAACATACATTTTACATTAATAAAAACAAAACACTTTAAGAACAGCACTCACAGGCTCAGTTATTGTGGAGCGATGACAGCTTCCTCCGCTTAGTGTTTTCATCCTCACTGCTGACATAACTTGTGTTCTTCATCTGCTTTGACCACTTATTTAACACGACATTGGAAAATGTAGACAATAAATAGTCTATCGCACCATTGTTGTCACGCCCACAATGACGGCGTTCAAACCAGAAGTGTTGATTATCATCTCTTCCTAAAGCAGCTCGGGATAGAGAGGACATAAATTATTTATAATTTTCACCTGCAGACACACACAACACAATGTGGTGACACCACTAACTAACCCACCTCTGAAGTTCTTCAAAAACTTTTCCTGGCAGTAAACAATTTGCTTTCACAGTTCCAAACGAAACTTTTTGTAGGGCCTAATGCCTATTGCTTACGATAAAATGTTTCGTAAAATTGATTGTACAATTAATTTTATAAAGATTTGGTGAAAACAAGTTGTGTTGCTCACGGTAAAATTATTTTATAAAATCCGTGAAAACATCGGGATGACTATCTATGAACTCACTTCTGAATTAAGATGTATATGTGCTGCCATCTATCGATAAACTTATAAAGCAAGAATCAGCTGTTCAACTTACAGTGTGTTTGAGAGTATGGCTCCAAAAAACAAAGCAAAAATTGCTGCTTTAGCTTCAGTTACATGTTGTACTGTGGTAAAAAGGAAGAAAAGAAATGCCAGGAAATGCTGGGCTCGGGATTTGATCAAAAGAAGAGAAGAAGGTAGAGGATTGCTGTCCTTGGTCGAAAATTAGTTGAGGTTAGAAGACCAACATTCATATAAGAATTCGGCGATTGTGTTTTCTGCCCCTCTTCTTGCATTTCTGTTGTAGTAAAGTGGCGTTTTAATCTCGTACAAGTATGAATATTTCTGGTATTCGTCCAGTAAAACACTAACAGCTTCTTTAGTCCACCCGGGTCCTGCCATTTTACAAAGAAGTGTTTGTTTACAATCGAGCTTCACAATCTTCTCATGACGTAGCGCCAGCATCATCGTGATGTCAGGTTCGCTGATTGGTTCGTGCCGTGAAATTAATTTTATGGAATAGAACATGTCCTATTTTATGAAAAATTTTATCAAAGGTTTTATAAAACTTGAATTTGACCGTGAGCAACAGAAATTTTATAAAATTAAATTTGAGAGAAAATTTAACCGTGAGCAACAGGCATAACTCTTTTTCCTTTTAGTGCAAATAATAATAATAATAATAATAATAATAATAATAATAATAATAATAATAATAATAATAATAATAATAATAATATTTTCTTTACGTCCCACTGACAACGTTTGTAGTTTTTGGAGACGTCGATGTGCGAGAAGTTATTTTACGTGCCAGTAAATCTACCGACACGAGGCTGACGTATTTAAGCACCTTCTAATACTACCGGACTGAGCCAGGATCGAACCTGAGAAATTGGGGTCAGAAGGCCAGCGCTAAGTCACTCAGTCCGGCCCTTTTAGTGCAAAGTTCGAATAGTTCCCTCAAAAATATGAGGCAAGACAAAGAGTGTGCTTTCACTACTTACCTCGCGATACTCCATGCGATTGTGAAGCATTTTAATAGATCTATTTGTACACATTTAACACTAACACTACAAGAAGTGGTTCCTATATAATTTAAATACGCATTTAGTTGAGACCATTTTGATATTTTACCATCTGCTAAACATGTCATCTCTTTTAACAACACCTGATAACTTAACATCTACAGTACAGTGACATTCATATCTTAGTGAATTTTGAGTAAATGGGTTATATATGGCATATCATCCATCTTCTTGTTTACCCTACTCTACATTTCCAGGCTCCTACCTTCAGGATCTTTTTCACTTAACACTTTTCGATGACAAAATTTTTGGCAAATTTGGGAAAATAATTGGACATGCATCAGGGAGAAGATCATTAGGTTTCGGTGGTAGTATAGTTACGTTGACTTTACTAATTTTATCCCCTAATAATAATAATAATAATAATAATAATAATAATAATAATAATAATAATAATAATAATAATAATAATAATAGTATGGCCTCAGCTACCGTGTGCAGACATTTCGATTTGACGCCATCTGGCTGTCTGCTCGTTAATTTCGACGTTCCGTTTTACTCTAGATCTGCTAGATGGCAGACAGAGTAAACCGGATCTCTCTTGGGCGTCTGTGGCTGAGATTTAATAAATTTTATCGGGTAAATACCAAATGTATCACCAGAGATCTTTTACATGCCGACATCCTACGACATGGAGTGTCGAATGGACTTTCTTCCGCCCTTCAAAAATCCGACTACCTCTGCCGGGTTTGAACCCGCTATCTTGGGATTCGGAGGCCGACACTCTACCACGGATCCCCTGTTGAAAAACTTTCGTGTGTGGCTTGTTTTATGCATGCGGCTGAATCCTTCCCAGGTTCCTAATTGTCCCGTTTAAAATGACAAATCCATTTTTGTTTTAATTCCTCGTCTCAAGGAAAACTAAACGAGGCAAAAAAAACCTTTTTTAATGCTATAGTTGTTACGATACATGGAAACACAACATTTTCTGGGCATCTGCAAATACACGAAACATTTTATTAATAAGCCAAATTCAGTCCGCACCTTCACAAATAATAACGTTATTGATTTAACGTCCCACTAACTACTTTTACGGTTTTTGGGAGACGCCAAGATGCCGGAATTTTGTCCCGAAGGAGGTCTTTAACGTGCCATAAATGTACCGACACGAGGCTGACGTATTTGAGCACTTTCAAATACCAGCGGACTGAGCTGGACTTAGAAAGCCAGATCTACAGTCCAAGCCACTCGGCCCTGCTTAGCCTTCACATTATTTCGATAATAGGCTCTATGCATGCTTATTCTATCACTTATCTTCTTATATATACTCGAACCTATCTCCGTGAAAAATTAAAAGAAACACGAGACGAAGTTCACTAGACGTCAACATACATGGATAGAATCCGCGCTTTCCCTTGGCCTCCACTGGACGTTGCCAAACTTACATGACTCCGGCTGTAGTCGGCTATGCATAACACACATTCCTTGCGAAAGGTGGCAACACTGCTGTTAAGTATCGGTACTGCCATCGCTGTGGTAGGAGAACTGCATAGTGACAATTCAAAAGTGCACGCAGTTGTTGGGATAATATGTCTTTGTTGGTGCGCGGACTGGCCTAGTGTGTTCGTCCAGATGTAGAAATGGAAGCAAGCAAAGAAGAGCAGAGAAGTGTGGTTCGTTTTCTGGTGGGTGAGGGTGCTGGAGTACGCGAAACTCGTCGTCGCATATCTGCTATGTATGACGAACGCTGCATGTCCATGACGAGTGTGCGCGAGGGAGATAGGAGATTCCGAGGACAAGCCCACCGAGCCATTACTCCTGACATGATAGGGCGGACTGATAGTCTTATTCGGGAAAGTCGACTAATCATGGAGGAAGGAAGTCGTGTTGAAGTCGGCATTAGCCATTGCTCCGTTCATGCTGTCGGCTTCATTACGACGAGGAAATGTAACAGCGGGTACGGTTGTGGAACGGTCTGTGACCTACCTCTTTCTACATAACTAGAAGTGATCGTCTCGTTTCCCAGTGGGACATCAATGTATTAGCGTTTTTGGTGATTAATTTTGAAAGAAACCTTTGCATGGTCATGTTGTACCGGGTATTCAATTTTCATTTGACTGTCCCTTGTAAATTAAATCACGTGTCAAGAAAGGACAACAATTCAAACTTCATTAAAATGATATATTTCTTTAACTCACTAATGACATCCAGCTAAGGTGAAACAATCGAAATTAAGATTTTTGGCTGTGAGAAAGACCTGTCTATCTCGGCCGTGCTAAATGTTAAAAATTCCAGTTCATTTTTCTTCCGCTTTTCCCACACCTGTGGGGTCGCGGGTGCAAACTGTATATGATATGGCCCTGTTTTACGGCCGAATGCCTTTCCTGACTGCAACCCTACACGGAGGGATGTAATCACTATTGCGTGGTTCTGTGGTGGTTGGTAGTGTAGTGTGTTATCTGAATATGAAGGGGAAAGGGTTGGGACAAACACCCAATCTCAGAGCCAGAAGAATTTCTTACACTTGATTAAAACACCCGACCCGTTCGGGAATCGAACCCAGGGTCCTCTGAATCGAAGGCCTCAAAGCTGACCATTCAACCAGTGAGTAGGAAAATAATATTAATAATAATAATGGCATGCCTCCACAGATAGTCCAGAAATTCACACAGTCCCATGCAGTGAACAACTAAAGAGCTCAAAAGTATTCAGCAGCAGAACGATACTCACAACAGTGAACATTAACAAAGGTCCATTTACCTTCACACTCACGATAGCGGCTTCCCTCGCTGAACCTCAGTTCACAGAAATACAGGAACACAGAGTTGAGTCTCCCGCTCTTTCGTCTCCACCTACTCACTGGTCTCTCCGACACCACAACAACAGCTCCCCGTTCAGACCTCGGAGGGACACTGGCGACAGCCAACACCTCTGTCGTCCTCACCTCAGCCACCAAACCCCACAACACCGAGTATCACACGGAGTCCAACACTGACTGACTGTCCGCGGCTAGTCTCCCTTTTTATAGCTCGGCTGATTTGAGCCAGAAATTTCGCGAGGTGACTACAGACAGAATATTCCCGTTGAATCTTCAAGAAACTCACAGGTAAGCCGGTCGACGAGAATAATACACGGAAAGGCCGGCCCCAGCCTACAAGCCGGCTGGGAGATCCTAGGTCGTGTGAGTCACTAGCCCCTTCCTGGAACTACCGACATGGGCTACCACAGCGCTGGCACGTAACATAATTATTATTGTTATTATAATTATGTTGACTGGAAAGGTGTCTGTGTGTTTGGTGAGTGGGGCTTAGTTTGGGTTCGTAAGGATGTCTTTGATTTAAAATATGTATATAGTTCGACGGTGGAATTATCTTTTCTGTCTGGTTCATATTGGCCAAAAAATGATCTGGACGCATGTCTTACATTTGTATATAACAGAAGGAAAATCCTGTACACGCATTTTGAATACAAAAGATTGCAAGTATTATTAGTGTAATAATAGAAATAACAATAACAAAAGTAATACCAAGAAAATATGTCAAAATACAGAGGTGATCCGTTCATGATCTTCATTTAAACGATCTATTACACCAGCACAAGCATTTGACAGGTGTTCCATCCTTATATCAGTCGTATACATAAAGCCTAATGCCAAAGGAGCTTTTGCACAGTTACGACCAATATGGAGATCCCCTCACATTCGTATAAAAATGAAGCTAAGGATATTCAACTCAAACGTTAAATCTGTGTTATTGTATGGAAGTGAGACCTGGAAAGTGACCAAAGACATTACCACAAGGTTACAGACTTTTATAAATCGGTGTTTGAGGTACATTATGAGAATATGGTGGCCAAAAACCATCTCAAACAACGACTTTTGGGATTCCAGAAGTCAAAGTCCCATACAGGAACAGATAATGAGAAGAAAATGGAGATGGATTGGGCACACCCTGAGAAGACCACAAGAGAGTATCACAAGGCAGGCATTGAGTTGGAATCCACAAGGCAGTCGCAGGCAAGGCAGACCGAGGATTACCTGGAAGAGAACCATAGATAAGGAGATTGCTGGAGTTAACAAGACATGGAGGGACGTGATAGCTTTGGCGGCAGATAGAACAAGCTGGAGAAATTTCATCGAGGCCCTATGTTCCATATGGAATTAAAGGAAATAAGTCAAGTAAGTAAGCCATCCTTATATCACGAGGACAAAGTTCTACTGGCTGTAAACCAGGTTGATGTTCAAATGTAAGACATAAGATGACACCAAAGCATAGAGGCGTGATTACGTATACTATTTCCACTGAAATCTCACTTTAAAACATTTGTTGGTTACATCCTTATTCCACCCTTAAAGGGTTGAACAGATCCAAACCCTCACTCTCCTGTGTATAATCACGTGAGGGATAGATCATAACATAATATTACCCTTCGAAAAAACAAATACCGCCGAACAACAGAACTGGTATGGTCGCAGTTCCACTTCTCTGAAATAACAGTTCATTGTTTTTATAGGTCATATTTTGTATATAAGGGAAACACACAATATTATGTTTTGTTCATTGAAGTGGTCTCTATATTCGCCTCACCAAAGAAAACGGTCAAGATTTACCTTGACAACTTTATTTCAGAGATATCCTCGAATCGTTGGTATAGGTCCTGAAAACTTAATTTGCTTTCTGAGGGTCATTTCAGGACAAGGAAAACAGCGAGTTTATCGGTAGAACTGGGCATAATCGAGAATTAATGTTCCTTTCTTTAGAAATATTTTAATTGAATATATCACGCAATTATTGATATAACACTGTGGCAGTTGTACCGATGTAATTCACACACTGTTGTGCCTAGGGAAAGGAATTTTGGACACCAGTAGGTTATAAGGCGTGATCAAAATTTTCCGTTTGAGGGCATAGCTGCATGGGACATGCAACGTAGTGCGACTCCGATGTGGGTATATAAGCACGGACATGTAGGCAAAGGCAGTCGTGTCTTGTCGACGTGCGTGCGTTAAATGCGGCCACGTGAAGAAAGGTGGCGACCAAATGCGTCCAAACAGGACCAACGCGCTGTTTTTCTGTTCTTGGCTGCTAAAGGACAAACAGCAGTGGGCATCCATCGGAGAATGAAGACTTTGCATGTCTGTCGAATACCACCATTGTGGAATGATGCACCAAGTTCTGTGTGGGTCGCGTTTCTATGCCTAGACGCCGGTCGATCTTTGAGGCCAGCTTCATCTATTACGGACAACAACAAGCGGGCGGTGGATGAGGCCTATAGTTCTCATCTCTTCCCTTGGGATTATCACTCCTTCAGTCCCGTCACACAGGCCTTGAAGGGTCGACGCTTCCTGACAGACGAGGATGTTACGGACTTCTTAACGCAGCAGGACACGTTGTTTTACCACACGGGGATCTTCACCCTAGTGCGTCGGTGGAATAATTGTCTCAAGGCTCACGGCGATTTTGCCTGATTGGCATCCCGATGCAGGACTGTACGGCCGTCCAACGGAAACTATTTGATCGCCCCTTATAGAATGCACATTTGTTTGAACAAGGCTGTTCTACAGTTATGTAGATGAGTTGCATAAATTTTAGGGTTTCTGATGGTTCAGATCGCTAACATTTTTGGAAATCTCACTGCGGGCTAACATGCACTTGTGCCTTGGTTAAATACGTTTGAATTCTAACCTATTACTGCCTTTCCATAGTTATGTCACTACTATAAGTACTTGACAAATGAGAAATGAAACACATTTCATAAAATTCAAATATACTTTCAGTTTGTTAGGTCAACCGAAACACATATGGCGCATATTAAAGTCATACTGAGTTGCAACACCTTTTGTATTCTCGTCCTTTGTTCTACCACTGATCGTTTTTTCTTCTCTACTCCACATCTCTTTGCAATATATTGTACAGGACGCACACATTACGGCCTAATAAACTGAAGGTCTGTTTGAAATACGTTGTGATCGTGTAAACTAACTAACGCAGAGAGAGAGAAAATTTACTTAGGGTAGCTGCTACCGATTAATCCATAAGAACAATGAGAAAATACGTTTAATTCATTTTCATTACAATTCTTCTTAAATGTCGGAATACTTAATTATTTTAGGGCAGCAACACTCTCCCCGCCCCCCACAGATAGATTATATTTATTCAAATTATTTTTAAGTTATACTTATGATTTTGTACTATCTGAAATGAATCTCTCAAAATCGAAGTTGACATTTCTTGTAGAACAGTAGTATGAACTCGAAACCTTTTGAAAATATTCAAAGAGAAATGTGTGCTTAACCTGTGCACACCCAACCACATACCAATAACTTCCTTGTTATTAATTTTATACTTGTGTCCCAAGTCACGAAAGCAAGCTCATAGTTCCTCTTCTTTTTTCTGTATCAAACTCTTTGGAATGCTTTTCATCTGGCTTAAATCTGACTGTTGGGTCGATAATGACACCTTTGTTGGATTTCCTGCCATTGACTACAATTTCCGCTCGTTTTATGGACCCTTCAGTTGACGTACAGGTTGCTTCGTCATGTACCGTATACTGTCGAATATCCGGGCTAATTACCGGGGTGAATGACACGGATAATCGGATTATCCAAAAGCATGTGTTTATTCCAAGGAAATTGCCTTCTATAATATGTTTAAATACAGTACCATATAAAGTAGGCTATAATACATTTAGAGATAACACACACACACACACTTTTGTGTTCTTAAGAAGTCTATAATGGTTCTCTTCTTTTGGTTGTTCGCCTGCTTCCTTACGTCGAGACGTATTTTGCGTGGTGCAATAATGTCACCATATTCAAATCCCCTTTGTCCCATGTAATCCCACAGGGCATCTATACATTGTACAGCCACAGAATGTGAAACACTTTCATCACTTTCTTTTACTTCAGCCTCAATTAAATTGTCTAATTCAAATGTATTCAATTACAATATTTTAACAAAGCGAATACGTGCGCGGTTAATCCGCAAACTGGATAATCCGTGCCCGGATAATCGAGTGTGTACTAAACTTCGAACTGGTGTGTATTTCGAAAGCAGTCAGCTATCCTTCTTCTTAGTCGGCAATGTTCGTTACGTAACGCTGTGCACTAAAAGGCAAATATCGTCGCCCTATTGTTTTTATTTAATGGCTGATCACTGCTGCCAACTTGACTAGGTACATATTGAAATCACGAGGCATAATCGTCAACAAACAAACCTCAATGTAAGTATCAATAATGGAGGTTCCCTTACCGAAGTAAATGATAATGAATGATCAATCAAGATATTCATAATGAAGTCGGTTTTCAAGCTTAATGAGGAATTGACTGACTCAATTCAATGTTATATATTTCTGCCTTTATTTTGATATATGCATTGCTGTAACCGTTTTCTTTATTGTTTGTCTATTGCAAATCATTCATCTCCTTTCTTGAAATTCTCAATTATTTGTACGACTGAAGTAAAAACCACGCTGTAATAATTCACACACGCGAATATAATACATATGCATAAGCCGTAAGTCAATAAGAATGCACAAAAGCTAAGTCTGCAAATCGTTCCAAAGTTGTGACAAGACAAGGATAGGTTAAGCTGATAATGGAATTTCCTTCCACTTGAGCTTAACTGATTTTTATAGTGGAGGTAATCCTTCTTTCCTTTTCGGAGACCTTCTTGTATATTTTTCTTGCTTCTTAGACGTTCTAATCGAATTCTATATGTAAGTATTGGACGAAATAAGACTTATTTATTTTATTTATTTATTTCCCAAGGGTCTATACAGAGCTCACTTCCAAATTAGACTCTGTTTTGTTCGTACTGAACGAAAAAATATACAAAACAAACATGCTGTGACAGGTAAAGCGGACCCTCCACACAACGACCACTGCCCGGTGGGGCCCGGAGTATTGGGCCCTCCCCGCACTGATCACTGAGTTTTGCAGTCTGGAGGTTACCAAATAAACGGCGTTTTCCAGGAATCGCGAGGCTACTCACGATGTTGAAAAGATTTTGGAATAATAGGAATAATCGCCCCCACCAGTAGTGGTAACTGCTGGCGGCGCGAGGAAATTCACGATAATAATTGTGGGGAATCGTGAGGCTACTCACGATGTTGAAAAGATTTTGGAATAATAGGAATAATCGCCCCCACCAGTAGTGGTAACTGCTGGCGGCGCGAGGAAATTCACGATAATAATTGTCGGGAATCGCGAGGCTACTCACGATGTTGAAAGAATTTTGAAATAGTAGGAATAATCGCTCTCACCAGCAGTTATAACCGCTGGACGGAGCTTGGTGGTTAACAAAGACGAAGAGAAGGAGAGATTTTGCAACCATGTGTAGGCTTACTTCTACACTTTCATCTGACCCCGTCAGCGTGTCTGGTAGCAACTTACCACTCCACGCTGACGTTATCAAAACATTGTAGTTCGCTGAGTACCAATCAACTACTAGTAGTAGTTGACGAAATAAGACAGTAATTAACCTTTAATTAGTCGCTCACGGAGATTTCCTCCGGGCCGATTACATTTTGCACGGCACTGAACTTAATATTTGAACTGTGGGTCTCCCCATCCCTACAGCTTTCTCCTTGTTCATTTGGACTCTTCCTGTCAGCATTTTGGTGCGATCGTGCATCCGGTGTGCGAGTGTAGGATCATTGTTGTGACGAGTGACATCGCCTGGACGTTTCCTCCGTGTACGATTAAGTAAATTACCTTATATTTTAGTGCATACTTTTTTATTTTGGAAGTCGATAACCTTGTTGTTCTGTTCTTCTAAACTTATTTTTAAAATATTACTTCATATTTCATTTTATGTGATCATCGTAGGTAATGGTGAGTCTCATGGATTTAATATCATAAGATCATTCGACATAGTTAAGGTCTACAGTATTCTGCTTTTTGATCAAACAAACTGAGTAAAAATAACCTGTAAGTACTTAAAGGATTTCTTTTAATTATACTGTAAACGAACATGACAAAACAACTTCTCAAAGGACGAAAAGGACGCGCATTTTTAACCTCGGAGGTTACCTCCGTGCGCGACTAGTAACGTAATAATTTTCGCGCGACTAGACAAGGGTTAATAAAATGCTGCGTTCATCAATTTACAGCAACTGCGTTGTCATTCTAACTTGTCACAAATCTACTGACGTGATATTACTCAAACATATTTACAATCCCACAGAAAATTAAAATAAGGTTTAATTATAACCGCAAATGTAACACTAATGATTTTAACAACACGACAGTGGCAATACGTAATTCTCGCAAGTCACGAAATAAACCATGGCTGTATAGTGCCAACGTGCCAGATAAACAGTAACTGTAAGATGTCGTATAGGCAAGTAGGGTCTCTAAACTTTACGGTTAGCGACACTGAATCGAACTTAAAAGTTAAAAAGTAACTAAAAATCACTACCTTCAGTATTAACAGGGGATCCTTTGTGTACAGGTTTACGTGCCAGGGAGTATATGTTGCGTGTTATTTCTTCAGATCTCCCCTTTGCGGCAGAAACCGATAACATGAGGAAGGGTTTCAATCTCATTGCACTCACAGCAACGGGCATATCGGCTTTCTGAATAGAACACTATGAAACTGTGACAACATTGCTGTTAATTTTTATGGCGCTCGTACGAACAGTATTTGATTTCAGTTTGTTACTTTTCTTCTTAGCACACCGTTTCCCTATGAAGGTTGACGATCCAATTGATTATGATAACTCTTGAAACAGCAGCTCGAAAAATTTCGACGTAAGTTCGTCCATACCAGCGGCGCAGGTCTTTAAGCCAGGTATATCTCCATCCCCCATAGATCGTATTCCTTCAAGTTTACCCTTCATGATTAGTTGGAGAAGTTCATATCGTTCACCTCTCACGATATACCTGATCTTCTGTTCCTTGATGGTTGTTAAAAGCTCGTTTTCTTTATTTAACACTTGCCGGGCCGCGTCAAAAGGGTTGAGTGGTGCGTTGCACACTGGGGAGTATAAAATACAAGTTTTATAGCAACACGCATTGTATTTTTTTAAGAAAAATATGTCCGTGAAGCGAAATACCAGTTTTTTTTGCAAAACACATTGTATTGTCTAAGAAAATTATACCCATGAAACAAAATACTAACTTTTATAGCAAAACAAGTTGTATTATTAAAGGCACGCATATCCATGAAAAAATGCCAGCTTTTTAATGTTAAACGCATTGTATAGTTTAACAAAATATATTCGTGAAACTTCTCAAAGGACGAAAAGGACGCGCATTTTTAACCTCGGAGGTTACCTCCGTGCGCGACTAGTAACGTAATAATTTTCGCGCGACTAGACAAGGGTTAATAAAATGCTGCGTTCATCAATTTACAACAACTGCGTTGTCATTCGAACATGTCACAAATCTACTGACGTGATATTACTCAAACATATTTACAATCCCACAGAAAAATATTTTTTTTAGAAAAAAGACATTGTATTATTAAAGAAATGCATATCCATGGAACTAAATACCGGTTTTTGTAGCAAAACATATTGTATAATTGAAGAAAAATATATCCATGAAACTCACAAGACACTTCTATACCGACAACAAAGACCGAAGATGGCGAACATCAGCAGTCACCCATGGTATAAAGGATCGGGTATTAAGGTAAGGAGGGACCGATGACCTAGATGTTATGCCCCCTTTAAACAACAAGCATGATCATCACGCACGGTGGAAACGACCAGACTTCCATAAAAAGCTTTTCACTGACTGACTGGTGACGGAAGGGGGAACAGCGAACGTAAACCTGTTTAGTGGACGAGTTCATTGAAAGGAACAGAAAAGGAGGTAGCTTTATACCGTGAAACTATTTCGATAGGATAAAAAATGTATGCGCCCGGTCTAAAGGACCGTGACGCAACCCCTCGCAGGCTAACTAGTTGAAGACTTCATCAATGGTCTCCTACCCAGAATATTCTTATTGTTGCCTCCATGAAATTCCAGAGAAGTCTTCAAAATATGTTCGAAGTTAATAAATTTATTTTCTCGAGAAAGCCTTTCCTTGATTTTACTACTCCTTATTATGCAATAATATGTTATTCTATTCATCAACGTCCTATAAGTCTTCATTCTTTTGAGAATTAGAGAGATCATCTTCTTCTTCTGTATCATGCATCTTTCAATGCAATACCACAAGACGTATAAGACTCAGCGAGATAGAAAAATCCGCTATACTTTGAAATGTCTGATTATCTCCCTTTGTACACTGATAATATTCCTCCACTTTTCTCAGTAGGAGATTACTGTGAATACCCTTTTGTGGTAGTCATATATTCTGTAGTTCATCACCAGATTTTCCTTGCCAAACATTAAATCCTTTAGACTGACAGACATACACATTTGATTAGCTTCTTCAGCATCTCCCTTTCGCTGAATCACAAGGAGTAGAGTGGTGTATTTTAACTGCAATTCCTTTCCTCCATAATACCGTTTCTCCTCTGCCCGTAACCCGCGACCCCTAAGACAGAAATCCCAGCTCAGCGCAGATTGAACATAACAATTCCTTCTATTCAGATTACTTTCATCTCCTTCAAAGACTACGGCATTCCGTTTCAATCATCATCACTGTAGGCTTTCTCCGTACATTTACGATGGCTATAAACCTTGCGATTGCCTTTATTCTCCCTCCCTGCTAAACCCTGCCATGCTCTTGGGATTGATTTCGTCTCTGGAACTCCTCAAGTGTACGTATTGCACCCTCTTCCCCACAGGAATCAGTCCGCATTTTCTCCGTGTTGAATCCGGAGAGGTTTTATGCGGGTCTTTATAGTTGACTCCCATGGGCGACCTGCGCGTAAGTGAGGATGGGGTCCCTACCTAGTATTGAAGTAGAATGCCGAGATGTAGTTAAAATAATAAACACCAACACAAATACAATAACGCTTGGAATATCTGTCTAGTCATCAGCCGTGAGGCTGGTTGGCAGCAATTGTCCGTTCTTCACGCTTCTCTGTTTTCCTTTTCAGCTAGTAGAGTGAGTTTCTCTTTTTAGTTGGCCGGCAGGCGCGCCCACCTTATCTGTCTCCCGTTGACTCATCACTTCCCATTACACAGAGCAGTGACACCACGGAAATGACCGCACTTCTCAGTTCAGGTCCGTACTTAGAAGTTGTATTAAGTGTTGATCTGTCGCTCAAACTGTTCTCGAGTTGTGAAGTGCTACTTCGCGGTATAATTCTCATAATGCTTCCAAATGTGTACACTCGAGAGAAAAGGGTAATTATGTACGATAATCAAGTGAAAACAGAGTCTTGCCGGGAAGTCGTTAGGCGAATTGTGACTCAAAAGTCCGTTAACATTTTACGAGGCAATACTTCATGGAATATTGGAGATAGGGAGGCAATTATTGACATACATTATTGGCATGTAATTGGGTTTTATTGACACCAAAATAAACAAAGCTTCATTAACAGTTCCTTTTCTGGTAACGTCAAGTTGCCGCGATTGCAGGCGCATCTGACGCTCTCTCTCTCACGGCAGCTCCATACCGTGCACGGGTCTCACGTGACATCACTGACGTATTGCAGTCCAACGCCATCTCTTGGCCTGTTTGTGCACTTGTTGTTGGTGTCCATAAAAACCCCATGTCATGTCAAGCATGTGTGGCCATTTGTACCTTACGTGTTGCTGTCCATCGCCATCTGTTAGTCACTTTGTGTATTAAACTAACATATTCTAATTAATAGCTGAAGAAGTTTAATAGACCGAAACATGTTATAATGTAAGTATTTACATCCTTTAAATATTGAATGGAAAAATAATATTCCATTTGAAGTAATATTTTATTATTCAAAATCACTACGGAACCAACCAACATATTATTCATCAATTCGCACACCCGATTCAGAGGTACACAACTCAAACTTATTCGATTTGCTGTTAATGACACAGCCGAAGGAGGCAGAGCGGTCACCTTATTCAGGCAAAACGAGGTACCTTAAGCTTCAGTAGTTCCCGACAAGTGGCAGTGGTGTCGCTTCCGAGCAGCGCGAAATACTGTGTCCTTCGTCAGCTGAACGGACACACCTTTGGAAAACCAGTAGCACGCGATTGTCGGCATGGACTCTGCCCAAAATACGAGTATGTAATATATGATCACTTCGTATTTTATGTTCGTTTCTCTTGTTGCAAACCTCATTTAAGTGGAAATTAAATGATGTGTTATAGCAGGTAGTTAATGCAATTCAATTTTCAGAATGACAATGAAATGAAATAAAATGAAATGAAATGGCGTATGGCTTTTAGTGCCGGGAGTGTCCGAGGACATGTTCTGCTCGCCAGATGCAGGTATTTTGATTTGACGCCTGTAGGCGATCTGCGAGTCGTGATCAGGATGAAATGACGATGAAGATAACACATACACCCAACCCCCGTGCCAGAGAAATTAGCCAATGATGATTAAAATTACCGACCCTGCCGGGAATCGAATCCGGGACCCCAGCAACCAAAGGCCAGCACGCTAACCATTTAGCCATGGAGCCGGACAGTTGACAATGAGAACATGTTGTTTTAGAAGTACCTCTTTATAACGATAACTCTCTCTACAACAATACATTTTCTGCCCGTCCCTATTGTTGTATGGGGATTTCACTGTATTAAATATACTGCCCTAGAATAATTCTTACACCTCATTTGGAATTCTTGGTATGCTCATAAGAATTGAAGTGGAGTACTGGATTGATGATTTCGTTTATCGTAGCACAGTACTCAGTTGATTAGGATGTCCTCAGATCAGTGATCACATGGCTCTAATATACTGGTAATTGTAATCAAGTAATTGCATGAAGCTGGCTGCTGGTATTGAGCATGATGTATGCGTTGCTAACTCAACCTTGTCGTAAAGGGAGATGCAATTTAATAGCATATTACCGGGGAGGTCGCTGCATGTATCCACGGGCTATGTGCATCCATTAATATCATATCATGTTCGGATTGGCGTGTTCGGCCAAGTCAGACGGTTCCTTTAGTCCAAAAGATTCTCCAAACAATTCTTCGTTTAGAATATCTTGCTTTAGCCCAATTAGAACTCAAGAAGCGAAGCGATAAGTCAATTGTCGATAAATCAATTGTTTTCGCGAACTTTTAGGTCCCACGAGCGATAGAGAAATTTGACGAATAGAGTGTACTGGAACCTAGACTTACCACCCGTCCCACAAGTTTCCTCTGCACCAACGGTGATAGGTAAATTCAATACAATGGGCGAGCCATAAATTACTATATTTTTTGCGAAGCTCGTCTTTCTCAACTGCGATGGAGAAATGTGTCATATAAGGTGAATCTTTTCGCAAATTTCGTCTGTTTCAACCTTGATAGAGAAATTCGATATACAGTATGCGCCAAAATATACAGTAGTGGAAATAATGTTAGTCTTATTGGCATTACCTTACTTATCGAGATGTTAGTGTAAATGTTGACAATGTGCTCCATTGCGCTGCAGGCAGTGTTCATAACGATCACGCATATTTTCTAACATATTCTGGAACATATGTTGCTGCAGAGTCCCGAAGAATGAGACGATCTTCTGACGTAATGCAGGCACAGTTTTGGGTGGATCTGGACAATTGAAAATTTGCTCCTTTAACTTTCCCCACACGTAAGCATAGGCTGATGTGATATCGGAGGAATGTGATGGGTAGGGAAAATCAGCTCCGTGGGAAATTACTCGTCCTGGAAAGGTTTCTTGCAGCATAGCCATAGTCTGTCGAGCGGTGAAGCAGGTCGCCTCGTCTTGTTGGAACCACTGTCTATTCATCTGCATGTTCCTGGCACGACAAAACTTTCTTAGATCCGGAATAAATGGCCTAATCATCATGTTCCTATAGCATTGCTGGTTAACAGTAAGAGGTATACCATCATCATTCTCTATGAAATACGGACCTAGCACACCGTTTTCTGACACTGCACACCAAATCGTCACACGCACACTACGTAGCGGTTTCTGGACTATAGTCCAAGAAACCAAGAAAGCGAGTTGTTTGGCGATTGATAAAACCGTCCAAGTGAATGTGACTTTCGTCCGAAAACCACACGTTGAATAAGAAATCTGGATCCTCGTACACCATGGTCAAAAATCGTACACAATATTCCACCCTGACATGCCTATCGTGCTCCGTCAATCGTTGCCCAACCTGTAGTTCAATTCCCTCCAGTATGGTTGAAATATAAGGTTATCGTATTCGTCGATTTGATAGGATGATCAGGCGTGGAGGTGGTATTGCGTTGTTTGCTAAGCTTAATCTCAGGAGTACAGTGGTAAAAGTGTCTACCACTACTGCAAATCCTGTTCCTGAATTTATGTTTTTTGAAATTGTTGTAGGTACTGTTAAAATACTCATTGGGGTTGTACATAGGCCTCCAAATGCATGGGGCATTGGTGAGTTAGAGGGTGAAAGTTCCCTTTGGGGATCATTGTAAATACCTAGGTATTAATATAAGGGAAGATCTTCATTGGAGTAATCACATAAATATGATTGTAAATATGATTGCACATGGTTATGAGAGTATTTAGGGTTTGTAGTAAGGATGTAAAGGAGAGAGCATATTTGTCTCTGGCGAGACCCCAACTAGAGTTTGGTTCCAGTGTATGGGACCCTCACCAGGATTACTTGATTCAGGAACTAGAAAAAATCCAAAGAAAAGCAGCTCGATTTGTTCTGGGCGATTTCCGACAAAAAAAGTAACGTTACAAAAATGTTGCAAAGTTTGGGCTGGGAAGACTTGGGAGAAAGGAGACGAGCTGCTCGACTAAGAGGTATGTTCCGAGCTGTCAGTGGAGAGATGGCGTGGGAGGACATCAGTAGACAAGGTGAACTATAAGTTACTGTTCTTATTTCAACAACAAACAAGCTTAGTAGCACAGCTGTTTGTATTATCCTTCAACCAGGCCACGAGGAAGACGTGTTCTATTTCTAGAAAAATATCAAATGAGCCTGTCTTTTGAATCATCCACATTTCTTTTCCTTATCCAAAGAATATTTTTATTTCATTCTGTGATAAAGACATTTTTATCAGAAACTCTATGTATGTTCCTATAACAACACAATTTATTAAATAAACATATTCTAATTAATAGCTGAATTAATATTCTTTACGCAAAGTTGATTTGTCCCAACTAGGAAAGAGACTTTTGGTACAGCTCATCTTCCTCAACTGTCATGGTGAAAGTCGATGTATAGGGTGATTAAAAAGTCACTAGGTCAATGTTTTCCGTAAAAGCTCCGACTCCATTTGCGCTACGGAAATTCGAATTATAGTATTAACAGGAGTTACTGTATTTTATTTTGTGATGTCTGAACAGAAATAACATCTTAGTTTATACATTGATAATATGTTTGAGTGTGATTTGATACAATCTGATGACGTTCTTCTAGGAACGAAACGTGTTATTCTATTTTAATTTGGTTGCTCTTTTTTCGGATATAATTCTGTTACCATGTAAAAATGTTTCAATTTGAGGGCGTTGCTGCAACGTAGCGCGACTTCGATGTGTATATATATGCACGGACATGTAGGCAAGGGGATTAGTGTGGCAGTCGTGTCGCGCCGAGGTGCGTGTGTTAAAATCGGCCACGTGAACTATGGCAACGTTACTACCGAATGCGTCCAAACAGGACCAGTGTGCTGTTATTCTGTTTTTGGCTGCCGAAGGAAAAGCACCAGTGGACATCCATCGGAGATTGAACACTGTGTAGGGGGCAGCATGTCTGTCGAAAACCACCGTTATGGGATGGTGCACCAAGTTCCGTGCTGGTCGCGTTTCGATATAAGACGTTGGTCGATCTGGGAGGCCAGCCTCATCCATTACGGACAAAAACAACAACCCTATAGTCCTGATCTCTCTCCCTGTGTAATTATCACGCCTTGGTCCCCTTATAAGGGCCTTGAAGGGTCGACGCTTCCTGTCGGAGGAGGCTGTGCAGCACGCGGTTACGGACTTCTTCACGCACCAGGACTCGGTGTTTTACAACACGCGCATCTTCAACTTTGTTTGTCGGTTGGATGAGTGCCTGTATGAGGACGACGACTGTACGGCCCATGAACGGAAAATTTTTGATCGCCCCTTATATAAATTACTGTAGTTTCCACACAGTTCGTCAACCCGAGTTTTGATACAGAAATTTGACATCTCTCTTCCACCCCACCATACCCCCACTCCCACCTCTCCCTTGACGTAGTAAGCCACTGCTGCTCACCAAGAAGTCCTGCAGATTACAGGGTTACTGCAATGCTCTCCTCGCCAGTTATTTTTTGACATACTAAATCCAGGCCACTACCTTATCGTCATACAGTTCTTCAGTTGTTGTCTCATAGGATGAACGTATCTCTAACCAGCCGTCAAATTCAGGTAAAACTCCCTGAATTTGCTGGGAATTGGACCCGGGTCCACGATAAAAGTAAGTTAATCGTTATCAGTTTGAGTTTTATTTATTTATTTATTTATTTATTATTCGTGTCAAAAGAATCACATTATACAGTATATATAATAGACGATAATACTTATATACAACTAGCTGGTGTACCCGTGCTTCGCTACGGAATTCTACATTGTATACATAATTCTATGTTAAATAGTGTACGTCTTGTGAGCAAGATTGTATTATATTGCATAGCAACGTTTCCCTAGAAACGCGACGGGGAATTCACCAAACATCTTTTCTCATATGAATGTGATGGTAGGTCTGCTTGACTACTCTGTCACAATCAGGTTGGAGAGTTTTCATTATAATGGCAGACACTCACTCTCCACCTGCTTTTTTACATTCTCAGAAAAACTGCCTTAGTGGTTTTCCCAAGTGAAATGAATATAGGGCATTACAATGACGTCAGTAGGAATGGCGCGATTAAAAGCAATATGAAATACTCGATCAAATGAAAAACAACACATTTTCTCACTTTTAACGAACAGTACTACGCTGCCGATCTAACAGTCCAAAGTTCCAGAGCTAAAATGGCCAAGCCACACAGCTTTGATCCGTAAACACTCCGTCTTTTTTCGTCGAGGGGGGGGGGGAGGGTCGAATAGCGGGGAGTCCCAAGAGGACAAATCTATGCCCTTTACTGATCTCTTTCCTAGGAGTACCTGATGAATCGGAAAATCTCATTTCACTACACTGGTGGCGGAAAAATCTATCTAACTTTGAGGCAAATTTTTCCTCCAAGCCAGAGGAGAAAACCCCTCTTCACTGTAATTTCGAACAAAATGAATGTAGAATTTAATAAAAGTGAAGAGGATGACGCTTTTCTTAAGTAACGTCTCTTTTCAGGGTTGAATTTTGAATTATTAATGAATTGTAGTGCTGTAATTTGGAATAGGCTTAACTTGTAATTCTAGACCAGGTCATACTACTATTACTAAGTGAGCCTCTGCCAAATCTGCACACTGCTCATTCAAAACAGCGCGTCAGAGTAGGGAGTGAATAGCTGGAATACTGATGAACCAGAGTGTTACGTACCAGCAGTATCAGACAATGTATGAACTAGAGGAATGACATGCTAAAGAAAACAGCTTATTAACTCCCCAGCTCTTTCCCGCCAATATTGAGTCAGGCTGTTATACTCGGTACGCAACAGTAATCCCAACTATCAGAGTTGAGGGCACGATAAGAGGCAAAGAACATCACAACAAACAATGGTCAATGTAATGTTATTGTTGATCAATGTTATGCGCTTTCCCTATTGTAGGCCTTCGCATTTAGTTTTCATCCGCCTCTGAAATACTACTGTTATCACAGTCGGTACGGTAAAACTGAATAAAACATAAATGATCGGAAATTGTATTCTCTATAACTTTTGTTATGTAGTACTTTCCTATAGGAGCAATAACGAAGGTATTTAAAAATTAAATTTTAGGCGCCTACACCTAAACTACTATGTCACGCAGTTTCAGTAAAATTGTTTATAGCTTAGACTACAGTTCTTTTTTCCCGTCTTTATATACCGATTTTCATTAAATTCTGTTCACCCATTTTGTCGGGGCTCGGCGTTGATGTGGATTTAGCAACAATTCATGAATATCAGTGTTATCATAGCCTGTACGGTAAAATTGTATAAGACATAAATGATCGGAAATTTTATTCTATGTAACTTTAGTTACGTAGTATTTATCGACAGGACCACTTAAAATATAAACATTTGAGAATTGAATTTTAGGCTTTCCCCTAAACTACCATTTTACTCAGCGTGAATAAAATGATTTATAGCCTAGATTGTAGTGGCTCAACCCCCGACTCTACATACCGATTTTCATTAAATTCTCTTCAGCCGTTTTCAAGTGATGCGTGTACATACATACATACAGACAGACAGACAGACAGACAGACAGACAGACAGACAGACAGACAGACAGACAGACAGACAGACAGACAGACAGACAGACAGACAGACAGACAGACAGACATTACGGAAAAGAAAAAAGTGCGTTTCCTTGTTACTGTGGACATGAACGACACAGAAATACCATTTTTTTCAAATTCTGAGCAATGTACAGTTAAAACTCTTATTTTATATACACTGACTGACAGAGCAAATGCAACACCAAGAAGGAGTGGGTCGTAAGGGATGAAAGTTGGGGAAAAAACAGAGACGGCACGGACGAATAATTGATGTTTATTTCAAACCGATATGCAGGTTACACAATGCGCACGGCATCGACTCAGTAGGATGTAGGACCACCGCGAGCGGCGATGCACGCAGAAACACGCCGAGGTACAGAGTCAATAAGAGTGCGGATGGTGTCCTGAGGGATGGTTCTCCATTCTCTGTCAAACATTTGCCACAGTTGGTCGTCCGTACGAGGCTGGGGCAGAGTTTGCAAACGGCGTCCAATGAGATCCCACACGTGTTCGATTGGTGAGAGATCCGGAGAGTACGCTGGCCACGGAAGCATCTGTACACCTCGTAGAGCCTGTTGGGAGATGCGAGCAGTGTGTGGGCGGGCATTACCTGCTGAAACAGAGCATTGGGCAGCCCCTGAACGTACGGGAGTGCCACCGGCCGCAGCACATGCTGCACGTAGCGGTGGGCATTTAACGTGCCTTGAATACGCACTAGAGGTGACGTGGAATCATACGCAATAGCGCCCCAAACCATGATGCCGCGTTGTCTAGCGGTAGGGCGCTCCACAGTTACTGCCGGATTTGACCTTTCTCCACGCCGACGCCACACTCGTCTGCGGTGACTATCACTGACAGAACAGAAGCGTGACTCATCGGAGAACACGACGTTCCGGCATTCCCTCATCCAAGTCGCTCTAGCCCGGCACCATGCCAGGCGTGCACGTCTATGCTGTGGAGTCAATGGTAGTCTTCTGAGCGGACGCCGGGAGTGCAGGCCTCCTTCAACCAATCGACGGGAAATTGTTCTGGTCGATATTGGAACAGCCAGAGTGTCTTGCACATGCTGAAGAATGGCGGTTGACGTGGCGTGCGGGGCTGCCACCGCTTGGCGGCGAATGCGCCGATCCTCGCGTGCTGACGTCACTCGGGCTGCGCCTGGACCCCTCGCACGTGCCACATGTCCCTGCGCCAACCATCTTCGCCACAGGCGCTGCACCGTGGACACATCCCTATGGGTATCGGCTGCGATTTGACGAAGCGACCAACCTGCCCTTCTCAGCCCGATCACCATACCCCTCGTAAAGTCGTCTGTCTGCTGGAAATGCCTCCGTTGACGGCGGCCTGGCATCCTTAGCTATACACATGTTCTGTGGCACACGACAACACGTTCTACAATGACTGTCAGCTGAGAAATCACGGTACGAAGTGGGCCATTCGCCAACGCCGTGTCCCATTTATCGTTCGCTACGTGCGCAGCACAGCGGCGCATTTCACATCATGAGCATACCTCAGTGACGTCAGTCTACCCTGCAATTGGCATAAAGTTCTGACCACTCCTTCTTGGTGTTGCATTTGCTCTGTCAGTCAGTGTATATAGATAGATTAAGACAGAGGAGATCAAGCATATGACAATCTAGGTAACTATAGCTCAATATTTATTAGTCTCTATGGTTTCAGAGCTTGCGGACATAGTCTACATTGGTGTAAGTGCTCCACAGTTGCAAAAGGTTGATGATCTGGTGTAACCCCATTTCTGAAAATTATCTTTTGACCTTGCGGCCCCTGTTCTGAGCCTATTTAGAGTTTTCCACATAGCCCATTCTTCAGTGAAACCGGCAGCTAGATTTTCTGATGGTGTCTCCCAATGGTGTTCAGATATATTCTTCCACATAGATAATGGAGAAGATTTCTGTTGACCTATATTATTTGTTGCTCTCAAGAAACTTTTCCTGGATGTTAGCCATGAAATATATATAATGACGATTATTTGAAATTGCCAGTCCGCCTCTGTGGTGTAGTGGTTAGTGTGATTATCTGCCACCCCCTGAGGCCCGGATTCGTTTCCTGGTTCTGCTACGAAATTTGAAAAGCGGAACGAGGACTGGAATGGGGTCCACTCGGCCTCGGGAGGTCAACTGAGTAGAGAGGGATTGGATTCCCGCCTCAGCCATTCTCGAAGTGGATTTCTGTGGTTTGGCACTTCTTCTCCAAGCAAATGCTGGGATGATAACTTACTTAGGGCCACGGCCCTATCCTTTCCTTTCCATTGCCTATCCCTTAAAATCTTCCCATCCCCCCATAAGGCTCCTGTTCAGCATAGCAGGTGAGGCCTTCTGCGAGAGGTACTGGTCCTGCTCTCTAGTTGTAACCCCAACCAAGTATCTCACTGTCCAAGAAACTGCCTTTGAGGCGTTGGAAGTGGAATCCCTCGCTGAGTCTGGGAGAAAAACCAACCCTGGAGGGCAAACGGATTTAATTAATTAGTAATATTATTTTCCTAAAGGAGTCCGGCTCCATGGCTAAATGGTCAGCTTGCCGGCCTTTGGTCACAGGGTTCCCGGGTTCGATCTCCGGCAGAGTCGGGAAATTTAACCATCATTGGTTAGTTCCGCTGGCACGGGGGCTGGTTGTATGTGTCGTCTCCATCATCATTTCATCATCATCACGACGAAATTCAACAATTGGTTCACGTAGCGACACAGGAACCGCTAAATTTTCCTCTTAATCTTCCTCACCTGACAGCCTCCGTGGCTCAGGCGGCAGCGCGCCGGCCTCTCACCGCTGGGTTCCGTGGTTCAAATCCCGGTCGCCCTATGTGAGTTTTGTGCTGGACAAAGCAGAGGCGGGACAGGTTTTTCTCCGGTTACTCCGGTTTTTCCTGTCATATTTCATTCCGGCAGCACTCTCCAGTATCATTTCTTTTCATTTGTCTGTCATTGATCATTATCCCGGAGGAGTGCGACAGGTTTCGGCAGCCTGCACAATTCCTATCCTCGCCGCTGGATGGGGGCTTCATTCATTCCATTCCTGACCCGGTTGTATGACTGGAACCAGGCTGTGAATTTTCATTTCCATCTTCCTCTCCTAAAGTCTCAGGTAACGTGCGACTTAGCCGTGCGGTGTTAGGATCACGCAGTTGTGAGTTTTCATTCGGGAGATAGTGGCTGCGAATCCCACCGTTGGCAGCCATGAAGATGGTTTTCCATAGTTTCTCATTTTCTCACCAAGCAAATGCTGGGAATGTATCTTGTTTAAAGCCACGACCACTTCCTTCGCACACCCAGCTCTTTCCTATCCCGTCGTTGCCATAAACAGTATGTGTGTTGGCGCGACGTAAAGCTACTTGTAAAAAAAATAAACCCTATGTTTGGTGGTTCACATGCACGTCTTCCAAATTTTCCTTCCTTTGGCGAACAACTTCAAGTGGCAATAGGTGTGGTTGCCTTTAATATTGTATATAAACTGTACTCCAGGTCTTCCTATTCTTCTTTTGTTTTCCAGTTTCCTTTCAGATATGATGGTGCACCAGTCAGAATGACGAAGCATGTGGAAAACTAAGCTATTTCTTCTCTTGTTTAAGATATCAACCAAGATGCGTCTGTCATTTGGACTTTTGAGAACGTTCTTTTTGGTGACTCATTTGTTAGAAATCTACGCCAGCACAACATCTCAAATATCCTGATTCTGAATACTTCGGCCTTTCGCAGGATCCATGTTTCTAATCCTTAACTTACAACACTCCATACAAAAATTTTCACGAAGTGCTTTCGTACCTACATGCTGATGCTCTTAGACATTGGTAGTCACTTCCTTTTTAAGAAAGTTTACTTTGCCTGTGCAATTTGGGATTTCATTCTCTCGTACATTAAGAAAAATAAATTAGGTATCATATAACATGATTCCACTATTGTATTTTCCGCATTTAGATGATCAATTCTCCTTTCTTGAACAAGTCTTCCATGAACACAAATATATTCCACAAGCATTTTTCCCTACGTCATCAGATGAAATTTTGTGGAGTGCAAAGTATGGAGGAGAAACGTTCTATTCTCTCCTTTTTTGCTCATAGAACGCGGTGCTGTCAGTGGGTGTGAGATGCGCTGGATCCAACGTGATGGATTACTGATGGCACCGCCATAGTTAGGGTGCATTATGTTTTATTTTTAAAAAAGAGCTTCCTACACGCACATTCTATCAAAACACAGAGCGGGAGTATTCTGTTTCCCGGTAAACTGATCTGTATCTTTGACAGCAACTGTTCTCTGCTGTTCAACTCAACCTTATGAAAGACTGTAAACTATGACCGTACATCAGAACAATGATGGTAAGAAATACAGCTGATCTTCCATGATATTCTCTTTTAAGATTTGAAAATGAAGCCGTCTAGATTCGAACTAGAATATCTTACATAAAAGAAATGCGTTTTTCGACAAAATGGAGGAAACGCACAGTTTTAGCCAACACCTCAACTGGAATAAGCTTAGAAAGAATAATAATAAGAAGAACTTATTAGTTGACAACTAATTTAATGGCTGCGACTTTTGACATCAACACTACAAGAATCAAAATTGAATGAACACTTCGAAAACAACAGCCTAAGGTATATGTCTAGGAGAGCACTGTAGTAGAGGTAAAATGGTATGTCGTAATTGGCACGCACGTAGCGTAAATGGCGTGTCATTAAAATTTCTACACATGGTAGCTGAACCCACGACAGTATTACTGTTACTAACTTTCAACTGCCTCTGCCGTGGTTATGAGGTTATTTTATTTATTTACTATTTATGATTATTTATTTTATTTTATTTTATTTTATTTTATTTTATTTTATTTTATTTTATTTTATTTTATTTTATTTTATTACGAGAGAAGCCGTGCTGTTCCACAGCATTTATTATAAATAGGTCAGTAACATGTCTTGATACGCCTGTCGTAAGTATTGTTTTGCGTGCCCTTTTCAATGGTGTTATGAACATTTAATAAGAAGCGCGCTATGGTATGCCGCTGTTCGTAGCCAGAATTAATCCATTTTGACGTCATCATGCCGCCTTTTTGGTAAAAATCTATCCATATATTCGCTTTTTTATCCTGCAGTTCTTGATGTAAATCTTGGTATTGTGTCGTAGAAGGCAATAGTATTTTAATCGCAGTTGTTTTATGTAGATTGGTTACCATGTGAGCTGATAGATTAGTTTCGAAGAAGTGTTTTTGCCAGGCAGAGATCGTTTTTAAGATACATGGCCTTCATTCTTTCTAGTGTAGCTAGTTTATCCTTCGATAGGTGTTCCCAGATAATGTCTAAGGCATATGTGATGGTGGGGTCTGTTTGTACGTAGACTTTTATCTGCCAGCAGCATGTAAATTATTAGGAACGCTCTGCCATATCTTGAATATATTTGAAAGCTGGGAAAGGTTTAAGAATCAAAAAGTATCTACCAAGGAATATTATTCTTCCGTGATCAGAGGAAGTGTATATTCTCTGGCTTGACACGTAGTAATCAAGCATGGCTGCATGCAGTGATATTACTGAGGATGAAAATCACTTATATCAGAATATTAATACAAGTGTTAGTCGCTTAGCAACCTGCTATGTACAGGATGTTAAACCTTCGCCTTCAGTTATTATAGTGATCATTTAATGATTTGATTTTATGATTACTCAAAGTTAGATGAACTTAAAGACCTATCAGTGTCTCGTGTTTCACCGGCAGGTAATTCCGGGGGGAATAAAACAAAAATGAAGCAAATCGGTCCAATAGAACGGACGGG
Source organism: Anabrus simplex (assembly GCF_040414725.1). Taxonomy (NCBI): domain Eukaryota; kingdom Metazoa; phylum Arthropoda; class Insecta; order Orthoptera; family Tettigoniidae; genus Anabrus; species Anabrus simplex. Next base: position 166,251,355 of record NC_090279.1, on the reverse strand, counting down.
CGAGTTTGGCAAATCTGTTTTTAGTAAACTCTTTTAATATATAGACATTTTAATTTTATTTCATTTAATTTTAATTTCATGTTATTTCATTCGTTTTGTTGCTATTGGCTTAACGTCACACTAAAACATTGAAGGTTTTCCGGCTACGCGAGCATGAAAAAGGACTAGGATGTAGAAGGTAGCGTCAGTTGCTTTAATTAAAGTATAGACCATCCGGCTTCAAGTTTTCGAGGTGTCAATCAGCCACAAGCTCGGTGCATACTAAAAATTATATTGCAAATGCGGATAAAAACACATTGCCTGACACAAAATATCAATCATCCTTGATCTGAATTTAGTCGTCTCGTGTGTGCATCATATCGTGTTTTATTGACGAAGGAACGGTCAGTAACGATTAGAAAGTACTCGTAGTGATAGAATAATTGTAACTCCTGAGCAAAATAGTGAGATGTATTAGTTCGAGTATTAGTTCATCTTCAGTCGAAGGCACGCGTGGAGCACCAACTTCCTCATCACTACACCCTCCGATGTTGAGGCATTAATAGTTTACAATATAATCTTACTCAGCAATGTAACAAGTACCTTCTAACCCGGTTAACAATCATGTTGTGAGGTTTGCATAAGCATCAGGAGCTCAGCCTCTTAGAGCCCCCTGAAAGTTATGTTACTCTCATTACATTTCAGAAAAACGGGCTGGACGACACCTTCTACTCGACAAGTTAGTTTGCATTCTAACCTATTACTGCCTAAACTACCAGGCTCCACTCATCACTCGCTCTTGTCTTGCCATTACAAACAGCCAGAAGTGTTACGGAATGAATCGACCTCTAACACTCGATATAATATTATCATGAACGAATACTTGCAAAGGACTGCTGCCAAAATTATTAACACATGGAGCAACGGTGTGTGGCACCAGTTGGGGTTCCAAATCTATTGCGCTCTGCCTACCAGACATGACATTGGCCTAGTTTACTTATCACTAGACCGTCCGATGTTGAGGGATTGATAGTTTAGAATGTAATCTTACTCAGCAATGTAACAAGTATCTACTAACCCGGTTAACAATCCTGTTATGAGGTTAGCATAAGCATCAGGAGCTCAGCCTCTTAGAACCCCCTGAATGTTATGTTACTCTCGTTACATTTCAGAAGAAGAAGAAGAAGAATAGTAGTTTGATGAAGATAACAGATGTTCAGGTTAACAATGCTATGCACTCGGCTTCGGAAGGAACTAGGTTAGCTCCAACTCAGTGGATTCCAATGCTGATTCATATTCCTCCACCACACTAATGGAGTTACAAACCTCTAATGAAGGAATATTTGAAGATAATAAGTAATCACCAACTGCTCGTTCATTCAAGTATCGATTACCTACTTAGAGATAGACCTCTATCTGTTGATTTTATGGGAGATAATCTTCTAGCTGCCAACTTCGATCTCTTGAGCAGTGGTCACATGTATGTTGAGAGTTTGTGTGCGCCCTGGAGATGTATGGATGACCTCGAATCCAATTCGGAAATTGCTTTTCAATTGGATTTAACAGTAACATAATGTACTTAGGATAGTAGAACAGAATTCTCCCATGTCCTACTTCCGGATATCTTAAAACAGGAGAGAGAACATGCAATTCCCATTTTTATATGCATTTAAATTCCCTGTTACAGTTTTTTAAGTCTATTACTATAAGGAATACCCATTACAGCGTTACCATGGAATGGTTTTACTCAAAAATAATTACCTAAAGCGTCATTTCCCGCAAACACTTCCGTCAAGTGACTTTCATCCCTATGTCTGGGAGACGTAACGTATTTGTATATAAATGTGGGAAGAATAAGGGGTACTCAAATGATATTGCTAATACTAAGAAACAGCATCATGGGTATGTTAGGCTTGTTAAATTTCTAGTACAATTTACGAACTTCATCGTATATATCCATACTGATACAGTTATAACTAAGAAACAATGTTAGGTTTTGGTGCACCCAATCAATACACATCACTTTACAAATGAACTGTTTAATTAAAAAGCGTTAAAATATTTATCCCACTGGGAGACGAAACGATCATTTCCAGGTTTTTAGAAAGACGGAGGGTCTGTACTTCACGAAGGCAGTGGTCTATTCGAACAACATTCACAATGAGTAATTTGCACCTGACGAATGCTAAAATATTCTCTGAGCAGTGGCGTATACTGAGGGCTATCGGTACAGCCCAAACCTCAAACGAGAACGATGGAAATCTGAAGCACATTATAATGTAAGCGCTGACACATTGTTCCATTTACAAACCTCTAAAGCAGTGAGAAAAAACGTCGCACGTATTCCTCAGAGTAAGGCATCGGAGACTGATCTTTCAGTCCAGCTTTGCGTCCTTCTCCACTCTACCCAACTACGCGGGACCGGGGGGATAGGTGAGCTAGGCTTCGCTCCGTCAAATCGCCACTGCTAACAACTGTACGTTCCTCATCGTATATACTTATCCACCTCTTACTTCTGAAATACAGATAAGAGTGATGATATTTAATTTCTGTTTACTTCTACATCCGTATAGGAACACTGCGGGGCTGATGTTATACGACTAATGTAGTTTTCTTTATGTAGATATAGGCAGATCTGCTAAAATGAAATGCAGTCTTTCAGGTTTAGTGTTCTCTTTTGTTGGTTGGAATCGAAGCTGTGATCCTGGGTCGGACACTACCACTGATCTCCCAAGGAAGCTAATAAACAAGTGAACGATTGGTACGACCACTGGTAATGCTGTAAAATTCAAATAATAATAATAAGAAGAAGAAGTCAGTAATTCATCACAGACAAATGAGATCTGTTGACTCTGTTGATAGAGAAATCTTAGATAAAACCATACGTGAGTTTGGAGTTAAAACCAAATTGACAAACTTGATTCGCGAAACACTTACAGACACAGTCTCAAAAGTTAAATTTATGGGTGAGACATCACGACCTATTAAAGTAAAAACAGATGTCAGAGAAGGTGATGGCTAATCTCCACTGCTTTTCAACTGTATCTTGGAAAAATGTTTGAGAATTTGGAACGAAAAACTGAAGCAGCTTAATATATTACAACTTATGCTGGGAAGAAAGAACAAAGGTGTTGCGATAAATTGCTGAGAATTTCCAGATGATTCTACCATATCCCCTGAAAGCCTGAATAATGCAGCAACACAAGTAAAGCAATTTAAATATTTGGGGAAACAATCTAAAAAAATGGTTTGGAAAATTCTGCTATAGAGGCAAGGATACACAAAATGGAAATAGCATATGGTATGCCAGAAAGTACACTGACTGACAGTGACAATGCAACACCAAGGAGGAGTGGTTCGAAAGGGATGAAAGTTGGGGGAAAACAGAGACGGCACGGGCGAATAATTGATGTTTATTTCAAACCGATATGCAGGTTACACAATGCGCACGGCATCGACTCAGTAGGATGTAGGACCACCGCGAGCGGCGATGCACGCAGAAACACGCCGAGGTACAGAGTCAATAAGAGTGCGGATGGTGTCCTGAGGGATAGTTCTCCATTCTCTGTCAACCATTTGCCACAGTTGGTCGTCCGTACGAGGCTGGGGCAGAGTTTGCAAACGGCGTCCAATGAGATCCCACACGTGTTCGATTGGTGAGAGATGCGGAGAGTACGCTGGCCACGGAAGCATCTGTACACCTCGTAGAGCCTGTTGGGAGATGCGAGCAGTGTGTGGGCGGGCATTATCCTGCTGAAACAGAGCATTGGGCAGCCCCTGAAGGTACGGGAGTGCCACCGGCCGCAGCACATGCTGCACGTAGCGGTGGGCATTTAACGTGCCTTGAATACTCACTAGAGGTGACGTGGAATCATACGCAATAGCGCCCCAAACCATGATGCCGCGTTGTCAAGCGGTAGGGCGCTCCACAGTTACTGCCGGATTTGACCTTTCTCCACGCCGACGCCACACTCGTCTGCGGTGACTATAACTGACAGAACAGAAGCGTGACTCATCGGAGAACACGACGTTCCGCCATTCCCTCATCCAAGTTGCTCTAGCCCGGCACCATGCCAGGCGTGCACGTCTATGCTGTAGAGTCAATGGTAGGCTTCTGAGCGGACGCCGGGAGTGCAGGCCTCCTTCAACCAATCGACGGGAAATTGTTCTGGTCGATATTGGAACAGCCAGGGTGTCTTGCACATGCTGAAGAATGGCGGTTGACGTGGCGTGCGGGGCTGCCACCGCTTGGCGGCGGATGCGCCGATCCTCGCGTGCTGACTTCACTCGGGCTGCGCCTGGACCCCTCGCACGTGCCACATGTCCCTGCGCCAACCATCTTCGCCACAGGCGCTGCACCGTGGACACATCCCTATGGGTATCGGCTGCGATTTGACGAAGCGACCAACCTGCCCTTCTCAGCCCGATCACCATACCCCTCGTAAAGTCGTCTGTCTGCTGGAAATGCCTCCGTTGACGGCGGCCTGGCATTCTTAGCTATACACGTGTCCTGTGGCACACGACAACACGTTCTACAATGACTGTCGGCTGAGAAATCACGGTACGAAGTGGGCCATTCGCCAACGCCGTGTCCCATTTATCGTTCGCTACGTGCGCAGCACAGCGGCGCATTTCACATCATGAGCATACCTCAGTGACGTCAGTCTACCCTGCAATTGGCATAAAGTTCTGACCACTCCTTCTTGGTGTTGCATTTGCTCTGTCAGTCAGTGTACATACAACAAGAATGTTTATCTAAAAATCTTAAAATAAAGCGCTATAACACAGTTGTGAAACCAGAATGCTTATATGCCAGCAAATGCTTAGTATTAAATTACAAACTTTAAAAATTGAAGTACTAGAAAGAAGAATTATAAAAAAATATTAGGTCCTCTAAAAACTACAGAATTTTGGAAATTAAGAAGTAATAACGAAATTTATCAGAACATAGAAAACATATCTATAACAGTATGGAAGAGGATATTGCTATTTCTTAAATATTTACAGAATGGACGACAGTAGACTAACCAAAAGATATTCACATATCTTTGGAAGAAGAAGTCAACAACCATCTGGATTCAAGAGATCAGAAAAGACCTTGAAAGAAACAACATCAAAGAAGAAGAAGTAGTGGAAAGAGAAATTTTCACCAAGATAGATTTAAAGATGGAAGGATTCCAAGGAAAGGAGGCAAATAAAACCGGCACAAAGTGGTCTGAAGATAGAAAACAAAAACATAGTGAAACAATTAAGGAATACTGGAAGAAAAGGAAGGAACAACAAGAAAGAATGAAGAACTGAAATTAGAACGTTGTCCCTATCAGACCCTAACGCAAGAAGATAATAATGAAAATATTAATGGTGTATGGCATCTGTATAAGCTTGGTGATGACCTAATGAGGGAGAAATGAATGGCGAAGACGTCATAAACACCCAGTCCTCAAGCCAGGTGAATTAACAGTACGAGGGGCTTGATTCTGAGAAGTGAGCCGGGGCCATCGGACCAAAGGCAAATATTCTATCGATTTAGCCACAAAGATGGCCTTTAATTTGCTAAGGACTTTGATATGATAAACCTTAGGCCACCATATCCACTGATCAGGTATTGATTATTGACAGTAGCAGAGGCCAGGGCCGTAGCTTGTGAAGCTTGACAACACAGCAGGCTACTTCGTTGGCTACTGGCTGCAGCTCGAAACGCTTAAGGCTTAACGTTCACTAAACCAACAAACGAAAAATGTTAACCTAAGTCAAGGGGTGGCCCACTTCTTGATACCAGTATACGCCACAGTCTCTGAGCTAGTTAATTCGTCTGAAAATGTTGACAGTGATATTACTGTAAGTGAAAATTAAGATGTAACTGAGGATATCAACTGTGTGAATGAATAGAGTTCCTGCTTGGAAAATAAAGATACTTTTTCAGATGGGAATGTGACAAAAACTGGTAAAGCTTATTTTACAGAACCACCTCAAGTCATTAGAAGTGTACGTCAAAATGTAGTCAGGGAAAGGGAAGGTCTATGACGAGATGGAATAGTAAACTCTATTACTGAAGAAAAAATGTATGACTTCGGAGGTAGTTGGACAAATACGTATGTACACTAATAAAGAGGCAGTTCATAATCATGTTGATGACATCGGTGAAAAAGAATTCATGTCTTTTAAAAGCATTATTTTGTATATTGGGACTGAAAGTGACACAAAGTCTTCAGTACTTAATATTTAGTCTCGTTTTTCAGGTTGACTTATATACTGTATGTTGCAGCTGGGAGCAAAATTAGAAATTTTTAAAAATTTTACTCATTGTGAAATTTGATGATGACAGAACAACCAGGCCAGAAAGACGTGTTTTGGACTAATTTCCTCCTCTTCAACAGATTTTTGACAAAATCAATCATGTGTTTCCGATTTACTATGCTCCAGGGAGAGATACTGTTGTTAATGAAATGCTTTCACTTTTTTTGAGGCATATACTCGTTCAAAGCCATTGTTGAATGATCTCTTTAGTTGATTGTAAGGAATGTAAAATTTGTTAAATGTTGTTTGTACAAACATCCCTAGTAATAAACATCAGTAATTCCCATAAACTTGACTTTAAGTAGTCGTCATGCCTAGGGTTAACTTATTGTATTCATACCCGGACAAACAGGATTCTAGTTTGAACCTACTATCTCCACAATGCAAACTCAAGGCTACGTGACCCAAACCACGTTGCCAACTCACTCTGCAGGATGTAATATTTCGCTCCCATCCAACGGGGTTTGCCCTGCAGGGCCTACTACACACCGCTGGCTCTTCATTCTTTAGCAATTTATTTGATTATTGTTTACAGGGTCCATATCTTGATATATAGCAGGCCATGACAAATATTTTTAACTCTAGGAGCCAGCACTCAAACTTAGGAGCCAGGTAATTTGTCTGGTACTCGCATCGTTAATATATTGGCGTCTAGCCTTCTGAAAAACAAAAGATGGTAGTAATGGCGTAACTACGAAGACGCACACAGGAGATGCTGTTTTTTGTGTACACTCTTCTATTTACAAACTATGTACACGCTATACACGCACACTAATTAACTGCAATTCTAAACAAAACACTACTACTACGAAGGAAAAGAAGATGAAGAAGACTGCCACAATAGTATGTCAACCAACTACTAACACAACAAAATCACAACATGAGTTCACACACTGAATTCGACTAGTGACTTTCACTAACAAGTCTCGCTAACAACTCTACACAGTCTCTTTATATACCTTGCCTAGCCAGGCTTCTAGAAAAATATGACACAAAATGTTTTCTCGAATTTTCTTGAGTCCCCAGTAACCTATTTACAAATGAATAGAATGTTCTACACAACACTAGTAACAAAGATACGTTGTTCTGGACTATTACATTACATTACATTGGATTTATACATAATATTTACAGATAATAATAAATGATATACTATTAATTACCAGTTCTTATATTAAATAAACTCTTATTGATATACATACAGCAGATATATCGTGACATAATCTCACATGTTTTGTTACACAAGACAGATCATAGAACACATAAACAATAAAGTGTACGACCACGATTTATAACAAATAAAGTCCGTATATAACTTCGCAAATAATACTAATAATAATAATAATAATAATAATAATAATAATAATAATAATAATAATAATAATAATAATAATAATAATAATAATAATAATAATAATAATAATAATGGCGTAGGGATGTGGCGTACCTATCGCCCCAGAACCACCGCAATCATCCACTCGAATATTATCGGAGAAACCATACCTAGTTAGAGTGGGAAGAAATGCCTGCTCTTAGCAAGAAAACATCGCGAGGTTCTCCAAGGCTGACAACCTTGGTAGTATTTTGGTCAGTGTGAAATACCAATGACCCCAATCGATAGTTTTCCATATGTCTAAGGCATGGAGGAAAGTTCAGCAGGAGCTGCTACTTCAGGTCGTACCCAAACCATCTTCACCTCGAGTGAAATATGCAGGCTTTCGGATTCTGGTGAGCCTGCACCGACATGCATGGAGGTATCGGAGACTCCAGGAAAAATCCAATACAAACGCCGGAATTTCTTTGCTTTTGCTAGTGGCTTTACGTCGCACTGACACAGATAGTTCGTATGGCGACAATGGGATAGGAAAGACCTAGGAGTTGGAAGGAAGCGGCCGTGGCCTCAATTAAGGTACAGTCCCAGTATTTAACTTGTGTGAAAATGGGAAACCACAGAAAACCATCATCAGGGCTGCCGACAGTGGCATTCGAACCCAGTATCTCCCGGATACAAGCTCACAGCCGCGCGCCCTAAGCGCATGACCAAATCGCCCGCTAATTTATTTGCTAGCTTTAACACGAATTCCCTTCGGAATATTGGCACATTGAAACAATTGATACTTTATCCCACCATCAAATATTGATTGTAGCGATTCAAGAAACAAGATTCACTGATGAAGAAGTCTTTGAGTCAGAGGGTTACAAAATATTTAAAGAAAAAACTGGTAAACGTGTTCTGAAAAATGTTTCCCCCACCTTCGCACAGGTTTTATAGTCAGTAGGAAGATTCTGGATTCAGTCATTAACTCCACTTCACCTAGTAGCCGAGTTCCAACACTCTCCTTCCGGAACACGAACAAAGTTTACACTATTGTGAATGTCCATGCGCCAATCAATCAAGCAAATAAGAGAGACCCAGAAGGAACAGATAAATTCTGGGAAGATCTTGAGGACGTTATTTGTAATATCGCAGACAAACACACGATTATACTTCTTGGAGATGTCAATGCACAGCTGGGTAAAGAGAGAAAGTTCAGAAACATTATCGGAAACTATCCGGCACACCAGAGAAGTAGTTTGAATCTCTTCTCAATAGTGAAATCCCAGTATCCACTTTCTCATTTGAAGATAACATACGCGTCCACCCAGATTCATCTCCTTCAACGAAAGAAGAAATCAAACAGGTTATCCAGTCCCTTAAGGAGGCACCAGGTGAGGACTCGATAACTGCTGAATTGTGGAAGTATGCTGGTAACAAAATAAAATAAATTGACTGACATCATCAAAAAAGATTTGGGAAACTGAGAAACTTCCACGTGACTGGACTTCTGCCTTGATTCACTCACTGCATAAGAAAGGGGACAAAAAGGATGTTAACAATTACCCTGGTATTTCCCTCCTATTGGTGCTTTATCAAATTCTCTCAAAAGCTCTGCAGGTTAGGTCAGAACAAAAACTTGTCCACAGCTGGGGGAGTACGAATCAGGGTTCAGGAGAGAGCACTCACGTGCCGAGCATATTATGAATTTGAAATATATTTTCTCATATCTGAAAGTAAGGAACAAGAAATTTGTGGTTCCTATGACTCTATTGATAGAATCACTCGTATTCAAGTCCTAAAGGAATTTGGCTTGGATAACAAAACCAGGGCAATCATCGAACATACCCTAGCTAACACTACCTCGAGAATTAAGTTCAGAGGAGAAATTTCAGACTCTTTCAAGATAAAGACAGGAGTCAGGCAGATGGGCTCTCGCTCCTGCTCTTCAATTGTGTCCTTGAAACAGTCATCCGTGAGTGGCGCAAAGAAGTTAACAACGATGGGCTCCAAACTGGTGTGAGATTGTGTTACAAGAACATGAACCTTTCAATTGATTGCTTAGCTTTTGCAGATGATCGAGCAATTTTCTCTGATTCTTTGGACATGGCTACAAAGCAAATTAATAACCTCAAGACACAGGCGGAAAAAGCAGGCCTCCAGATATCTTTGAAGAAAATTCAATTCATAACTAACATCAAGGCAGCACCAAGAAAGCTAAAAGTAAGCCAGGGGGCAATCAAACGGATAGATAAGTTTAAATATCTTGGCGAGTGGATAGAACAAAACATCTCTGAAGAAAAAGCTTTCGCGTCACGCATGAATAAAATGGAAATGGCTTATCAACTGATCAAAGACGCTTACAACAAAAAATCCATATCCTTGAAGGCAAAACTCAGACATTACTGCACTGTCATAAGACCAGAGGCTTTGTATGCAGTGGAATGCCTTGCTATGAACAAGAAAAACCTGATAGAAAAATTGGAAATTAAAGAGAGGAAGATCTTAAGGATAATTCTTGGTCCAATTAAAAATAGAGACGAATATAGACGTCGTCATAACTATGAGGTGTATACTATGTCCAGAAGGTATCTGATGTCATGCGGAGAAGGAGAATTGCATTTTGTGGCCACTTGCTAAAATTGAAACGCACACAATTGTCGAACCGGATCTTTATCTATTTTAAAGATAAGAAGGCCCAGCCAATTTAGTTCAAGGAGGTGGAAAGAGACGTACAGGAGATGAGGATCACTTATGAACATATATGTTGTGTTGTATACAAGGAACTTGGTATACAAGGCACAACATAAAAGTTTATTGCTTCAACACATTTATACAATATGTACATGAAATAGAACGAAACTTTTCTTGAAGCTTGTTGAGTTGCACACGTTTAATATTAATATAAGGTAGTAGGCTGAGGGCCTGAATAGTATTTACATAGGTACAAATTGAGATTCCTATATACATTCAATCTTGTCTTGATGAGGCAGTCTGTTCAAATTAGAGAATGTTCTTGATAGTCGAAAACTATCAGTCATGTATAATAACAAGTGGAACTTGTAGAGAGAGTTCGTATTAGCAGAATGCTATGATTGGAGTCGGAGCACTGTAGGGGAATGCTTGGATGGGTGCTCGACGTGGCTACGGGATCCAGGATGAATGATGCAATGTCCAGAGGTGAAACCTCACGGCCAGGAATCAGTCCACCTGTTCAGAACACATTTTTGAGAGGCTGCCTCCGTGTCTGACTTGCGGTGTAGTCTGGTCGTTGGGCACTGTGGGAGTCCTGGAGAGGCGAGAAACGTTGCTCCTTTTATAGCGCTGGCTGACGCCACAGACGATCACGTCAGCGCACTGCAGTCTGACTCGTGGTCTCTGGAAACATCCATGTCGGGCGGGCTGCGGCGCTTGTAGGCGCTGAGGACACACACAACAATATACAAGAATGCAATGCACTCAGGAGAAAACTAAAAGACCACCAGGGTTTTCAAGAAAGGCCAAAGTTGAAGACTGGAAAGACGTGAACGGAGGAAAGAAGAGAGCAACGCCGGCAACGAATGAAGGAGCACTAGGCAAAGATCAAAACCCAGAGAAGAGATCCTTAGTAGGCCAATACGAACAATGAATAATAATAATAATAATAATAATAATAATAATAATAATAATAATAATAATAATAATAATAATAATAATAATAATAATACGTCTTAACGGAGCTCGATATTTTCACTATATACCCATGGGTTTAGAGAATTGTTTCCAAGTTATAATAGTCAATTATATTGCATCAGTAATTGCAGTAGATATTGTGATGTTATACAGTACAACCCAAAATATAAAGGCAACAGGACACTGAACTATATAAGACATGCCGATCTGTAATACAAATTTATGAAACTAGCCAACTGTTGCATACTAAGAAATCTGTAAATTAAAAAATGTTAATAGCAAAGTGAATATTGTCGTCAACAACACCAAACTGTACAATTCCTCTTCATGTCTAGTCCGACATGTTAAAAGTACTAAGAACTTAAAGATAAAACGTGATTCATCTACTCATCTAAAACAATACGATACAAGGAACAACCCATAGTTTACAAGATATTCTTATTATGCCTTTTGTGTCCATGCATATACCTAGGGGTTTATGTGAAGTCAACATACGGAAATAAATTCCGCGCGAATACGTTGTATTTCAATTTACAATAACAGCTCTGTTAAAATAATAAATTTAATAGAATAAAAGAGGTTTAATTTTCGTAGTAAGGGAACATCGCAGGATATTATTCGTATCATTTACATGATAAGTATATCAGAGTTATTTCTATGTCGGTAATACTTCCTTTACGAGAGGTTTTCTCGATACACAAACCTTCTTCTATTGCTTGTATAATGCTGTCTTGATTGTTATTTAAAATGTTAGTAACATTCATATCAAAGCATAAATCATCCATACTTACCAAGATTTCCGCTGTTTTCTAACCTCTTGTTCAATCGTGTTCAATAAATCGTATGGAGTGTCAAGGTATTGTGTGTTATTACATGCGCTTTGGAATAGTTCAACAACAGCAAACCGAGAATTAAATACACTCATGATCATAAAAACCAGAACACCTTGAAAGACTAGACATATGAAGTTCATATTCACAGCACATGCACTTTAGTATGCTTTGAAGAAATGATTAACATTTGAAATATATCGGCCCGCAGTTTCAAGGTCCACATCGATAACTCGGCGCACCACCATCGACTGGTAAAATGTGCTTGCGGATCTCGTTGTCGCTATAAACGGAAAGTAATGGATCAGTGTGACTTGAGCATACGTGCAGGATGCCCCGCAGACGTATGCGAGAACCGTACCGTCAAATGAGTGAGTTTGAAAGAGGGCGCATTATTGGCATGAGACAACGTGATACATCCATCCGGGAAATTGCTGATCGTGTGGGACGAAGTGTGTCGGCAGTACAACGAGTGTGTACAGAATGGTTTACAGAAGGCTGCGGAACACGACGAGACGGGTCTGGTCGCACGACCAAGATCCACCCCACCTCCCCCCGAGAAGGTCGACACCTCACCCGAATGGCATTTGCAGGACAGATCTGCATCCTCCTCGGCTCTGACGGAACAGTGGAACACATCGTACACTATCAGGAGTGACAATTCGTCACCGTTTATTACGGTCTGGGTTACCGGCGCGTCGTCCACTTCTCCACCTACCTTTGACTAATGTGCATAAACATGCTAGACTGCAATGGTGTATAGAACTACGTCACTGGAGAAAGGAATGGCAGCAGATAGTGTTTTCCGAGGAGCCCAGGTTGTGTTTGTATGAAAATGATGGTCGCAGTTTGGTTCGCCGCAGACAGGGGGAGAGGCGTCACTTTGACTGCATTCGCACAAGACATACAGTGACAACTCAAGGCCTTATGGTGTGGGATGTTATTGGGTAGAACCACAAATCACAGTTGGTGTGTGAGCAGGGCACTGCGACCTGTTTGACCTACCTGAATGACTTCGTGCGCCCCGTAGCCATACCCTTTCTGCACGACTCCCCAGACGCCATATTTCAGCAGGACAATGCGTGACCACATGCTGCTGCACGAACATGCGCCTTCATGTTGTCACAGGATGTCGGGCTGTAGCCCTGGCCCGCCCGATCACCGGACTTGTCGCCTATCGAAAATGTGTGGTGCGGCGCTGTGACCCAATGCCAACCACCAAATATGAACTGTGGAACCAGGTAAATGCTGAATGGATGGCTATACCCCAGGACACCATTCGCGCCTTATACGCGTCGATATCATCAGGCATGGAACAATTTATCAGTGCCCATGGAGGATCCAGTGCCTACTAGGCAACAGGACACCTGCTGAACTCATGTCACTGAAATGCTCATCGATTCTGCAGAACATACTAATGAACATGTCCTGTGAATATTAACTTCCTATCACTAGTTTTTCAAGGTGTTCTGTCTTTTATGAACATGAGTGTATATAAAGGGGTAGATGATACTCAGGTTGGAAGAGAAGGCACCAAAGAAATAATGGTGACTTGGCGCCTTGGATTTGTCGTGTCCTGAGATATAGATATTTGAAGCGGGGAGAATTTCTTGAGGTTGAAACGAACGACGCATTGAACTATTAAAAGTCACCTCCGTACAGGCCATGGAGGCCCTTGGAGGAGTGGAAGGTAAAGGCTTCCACCATTGTTAACCTCGGCACGTGTTGGGGTAGAGTGGTTAGGTTTAAGCCCGGCCGCCTTTGCCCCCAGGAATTAACCTGATACTCATTTTTGGTGTAGGATGAGTGAACCTCAGGGCCATATGCACCTCCGGAAGTGGAAAACTCGTTTCTTAAATTTTACGACTTCCTGACGGGGATTCGAACTCACGTCCTTCCAGGCGAACCGAGCACGCCTTTACCGCCTCGGCCAGGCAGCCCCTTATTGAACCATTACGGCAACAATAGTAGTGGAAGCCTGGCCACATCATCTGAGGGGAGTCAGCTGTATAGAACAACAAAATGATACTTTCGATTATTGAACATCGCACATGTGAATTCTGTCGTACATTTCCACCACACGTGAAATTTTTATGTCTGCATTGTGCTACTCCATTGCAAATACATTTTTCATTGCGGAACTCTCGTTGTTTTGGTTTCGCAACTTCTCAACCTTAAGGAATTCTCCCCTCTTCAACCAGGATTAATTGTGATAACTTACGAACAATATATTTTATATTAATCATAAGAAACACAAATTTTACGTTAAAGTGTGATTATTGCAACTTGAAGAAACAGTGGATTTTTTTTTCTATTTTTAAGACTAATTGTATGACTCAGATTTTCCTCCAAGCATATTTTAAAATGTACTCAGCACATATCATTAGTTTAATTCTAGGACATAAAAAGGAGTAACTATACTAGATCGTTATCAATGTCTCTTATGTTTATTTTAATTTAAACTGTATTAAGCAGCATAGTTTTTAAAATATGATTGACCGCTGAAAGTGATTAAAATTGTACTGACTGGGTGGAAATCCTCAAATCTCTATATTTTACTTTCAGTTATTAATTTTGCTCGTTCTTTTCTTTGCCTTTGTTTTATTAATTGTTGTGTCTACAGTTATTTTGTTAGTTTTTAATTTTCTTCCGTTACTTTTATCATTAGATGATTTTCTCTCATTGTTCTTTCACTTACGGAACAACAATGGAATGTATAAATTGCAAACCATATCTTGTCCAAATTAAAGATCCCTTTTCGGAATGCCACACCTGAGATGCCACCCAGATAATTAGATGTAATGAACTTTTACTTCAAGGTAGGAAAAGAGTATCTTTCTGCCTTGGTCTGTTCTTCTTTCATCAGGGAAGCTGCAGAACTAGCTTCTCTTAAGAGGAGTTCCAAATACAACATCAAGTTCTCTCTCTCTCTCTCTCTCTCTCTCTCTCTCTCGCTTTCTCTCTCTCTGATTGCCCAGTTCATCTTGTATCGTTCGTCCCTTCTCCACTTGACCCCTGCCTTATCTGTGTCACCATCAGCACTGAGCCGGTTCTTTACTTGTTCCTCTCCAGTCACTAAATCTGTATTGATCTCCCGAGACGTATGTGTTTAATTGGAAATCCTCCACACTAACTCGTATCTGCCTGACATTTCCACCACAATGTTGCGCTCTGGACTCTCTTAATTCTAAATGCTGAATAACACATAATAAAGACTCCTTGTTGAAGGAAATTGTTACGATTAGCGGTGCCTTCGATCCTAGACAGACATACGCGTTCCGAACACTTGGGTCACTGAATATTGGTAACAACTTTTGGGGTACCACTATTTATCTTATTTTTTATGTATTTATTTATTTTCAGTTTCGAAGTTAGAACTCGAGGTCCTATTTTGCATTTAACTATATAAATATTAATTAAAATCTAAAATAATTAAGAGTTAAAACCAAATAAATTAATATCATTAAAAATGAATGTAAATGAATTACCAACGAAATTAATACGTATTAAAACTAATTAAAATAACTAGTAAATACAGAGGTTCCGTGGCTCAGGCGACAGCGCGCCGGCCTCTCACTGCTGGGCTTTGTATTTCAAATCCCAGTCACTCCATGTGTGATTTGTGCTGGACAAAGCGGAGGCGGGAGAGCTTTTTCACCGAGCACTCCGGTTTTCTCCGTCAGCTTGCATTCCAGTAACACTCTCAAATATCATTTCATCTTTCAGTCATGAATCATTGCCACAGACGAGGGCGGCAGGCTTCGGCAGCCGGCATTCACTTTGCGTTTCCACGAATATGTACAGCATTTGAAATTAGCTTTTGAACAGAATTGAGTTTTGTCTTTGCTGGCGGAACCTAGTGTTTACAGTGCACTAAGTCTTCGGTATGGGCTAGAGATTACTTTTTTTACTTTCATAGATATGTCTCTGTCTTATCCTTGGATTTGACAATGTGAAAGTGACTGAGGTATGATCAATGCTAGTAATGCCATTCCTTACGCAGCCAGTCCCTGTTATGAATTGTGTGAAAATGTTGCTCATGGGGTCGGTTGGTACATGCATTTCAGTGGGCTTGGCAGACTGATATGTGATAGCAAATTCTGGCTCGGTGAGGAAAGCAAGGGGAAACTACCTCACTCCTCATTTCCCCAGTACGCCTCTTCAGTGATGCCTAGGCCATTTATGACAGCTGATGGCAGAGCTGTTGAGGAACCAACCAGCCTTGGTGCTGAGAACTGAATATACATACAGAATTGATTACGTTTTTACTACTTGATTAAAGTCGCACAAACACATGGAAAGTTTTCGGCGACGGAGGGATCGTAAAGTGCCAGGATTGGATGGTAACGGCCGTGGCCTTAACTAAGGTACAGTTCCAGCATTTGCCTAGTGTGAAAATGTGGCAACCACGGAAAACCACCTTCAGGAGTTAGAACAGAGAAAAATTATATTTTTTAAAAAAAGTACTGAAAATGTATATTAATATCAGAATTATTGAACATATTTATTTACATGAAAATTCTTTCCCTAATGATATCGAAAGGATACTATACGCCTTCTTGGAGGACAAAGGAACCTAAGGAATCTCCTGAACAAGAAATATGTCTACAACCAGGACCAAATCGTGTCCATTGTGAGCAGATACAGGGAATACAAGACCAAAGGACGATCAGATGTTATGTCACAACATGATTATTCCTTCCCTTTCGTTTTATTTAATGCTAAAATGACCTAAGTTAGCATAGTGAATGGTTGAAGTATGAACATGTGCGTGCCTGAGGATTAATGAGCTATTTTAAGAGTTTTTAATATTAATTACTTTAATGGAAATCCACAGCCTGTTTCCAGTCATTCGACCGGGTCAGCTGTGGAATGAATGAAGCCCTCCGATAAAGCGGCGAGTGACTTAGACAGCGCTTATTGGCTCACTCGCTTTCCCTTCGAAGAGGAATGCCTCTGTGAAATGAAGCAATGTATTCGACTCGAATGTTCCTCGTTCATTGGCGTTACCTTGATTCACTCGAACCCTTTTAAATACCGAAAATGAAGTGATTGGTGATAATCCAAGAAGTAAAGCGAAGAGTTTATTCTAGATTACAGCAATATATTACCCAATTTACTAGAATTTTTACTACATAAGTTATATAAGAATTATATTATGTGAAAAATGTGCGATCGGTAAATGCGAATTAATGACTGGACGTCTTGCAGCGTTTAGGAGGTGGTAAACATAAAATGATCGCTTCTCACGCAACGTCTAGAAAATTTCTTTCAGGAGAACCTACTACATATTCCTCCTTCAAAGAAGTTCTGAATATTATGAAAAATTTTAATCACGTTTGGTGTTCTTTTTCTTTTATAAATTGGTAAGTCTAGAGGTTAGAAAGTTTCATTTGTATACAGTTTGAAACACCAGAAGAATCAACATTTAAGGTTATTGTAGGTTTCTGCCAGGAGACGTTGGTGTAAACTGAGTATTCACACGTCAGGAATATTCTTCTGATCAAATTTGCAAGACTAAGTTCTTTTGAGGTTCAACAGTTCCTCTTCTGCTGTCCTGTACTGTTCCGTGACAGCCGATATCGATTTATGATGAAAAATGTGTACAACGTCTTTGTTGTACTTTATAACTCCGAAATACTTTGACCGACCACTATCTTAACAAGACTAATAAGTGACATTTTATAATAAATAATAAAAATTGTGTAATATTGAAGCATTTTCAACACTTTAAATGTTATTACATTACAAAATAAGTATTTTCGGTATTTTTAGCACACAAAATATTCGTTCCCTAATGATCATGTTCTTCCTTTTTTAGCTTGTCTATGAACTTCCATGCGGAAGGGTGCCTCATAGAAACTAAATTTTGGAATTTATTATGCCACCCCTCTACCTAATTGCCTAATTTTTTGTTCGGTATTCACTAGATACGCAAGCATTATACACAGAGTGGGCAAATGTCACGGGAAGAGGTGTCCCATTAGAAAGTATGCCGTGTATGATCCCTGAGTGATGCGGCGTAGCTGAACAGTCTGTCACAGATGACAACACGTTGCGAGTTAACTGACTTTTGACGTGAGATGATCATCGGTGCAAGGCGCATGGGTCATTGCATTGCGGAGATTACACGCTAATTCGGGTTTCCGAGGGGGTGGATCTTGAATATCGCAGAGAGAATGTTACCATCCTCGTAAACCGCCGCATATATGGGAACAGAATATGTAAAATTACATATAATCCGGGCTCTAGTTATTACACTACTGTAAGTGATCATTCCCACGGGATAATTTCCAATTGCGATGTACACTGACTGACAGAGCAAATGCAACACCAAGAAGGAGTGGTCAGAACTTTATGCCAATTGCAGGGTAGACTGACGTCACTGAGGTATGCTCATGATGTGAAATGCGCACGTAGCGAACGATAAATGGGACACGGCGTTGGCGAATGGCCCACTTCGTACCGTGATTTCTCAGCCGACAGTCATTGTAGAACGTGTTGTCGTGTGCCACAGGACACGTGTATAGCTAGGAATGCCAGGCCGTCAACGGAGGCATTTCCAGCAGACAGACGGCTTTACGAGGGGTATGGTGATCGGGCTGAGAAGGGCAGGTTGGTCGCTTCGTCAAATCGCAGCCGATACCCATAGGGATGTGTCCACGCTGCAGCGCCTGTGGCGAAGATGGTTGGCGCAGGGACATGTGGCACGTGCGAGGGGTCCAGGCGCAGCCCGAGTGACGTCAGCACGCGAGGATCGGCGCATCCGCCGCCAAGCGGTGGCAGCCCCGCACGCCACGTCAACCGCCATTCTTCAGCATGTGCAAGACACCCTGGCTGTTCCAATATCGACCAGAACAATTTCCCGTCGATTGGTTGAAGGAGGCCTGCACTCCCGGCGTCCGCTCAGAAAACTACCATTGACTCCACAGCATAGACGTGCCCGCCTGGCATGGTGCCGGGCTAGAGTGACTTGGATGAGGGAATGGCGGAACGTCGTGTTCTCCGATGAGTCACGCTTCTGTTCTGTCAGTGATAGTCACCGCAGACGAGTGTGGCGTCGGCGTGGAGAAAGGTCAAATCCGGCAGTAACTGTGGAGCGCCCTACCGCTAGACAACGCGGCATCATGGTTTGGGGCGCTATTGCGTATGATTCCACGTCACCTCTAGTGCGTATTCAAGGCACGTTAAATGCCCACCGCTACGTGCAGCATGTGCTGCGGCCGGTGGCACTCCCGTACCTTCAGGGGCTGCCCAATGCTCTGTTTCAGCAGGATAATGCCCGCCCACACACTGCTCGCATCTCCCAACAGGCTCTACGAGGTGTACAGATGCTTCCGTGGCCAGCGTACTCTCCGGATCTCTCACCAATCGAACACGTGTGGGATCTCATTGGACGCCGTTTGCAAACTCTGCCCCAGCCTCGTACGGACGACCAAATGTGGCAAATGGTTGACAGAGAATGGAGAACCATCCCTCAGGACACCATCCGGACTCTTATTGACTCTGTACCTCGACGTGTTTCTGCGTGCATCGCCGCTCGCGGTGGTCCTACATCCTACTGAGTCGATGCCGTGCGCATTGTGTAACCTGCATATCGGTTTGAAATAAACATCAATTATTCTTCCGTGCCGACTCTGTTTTTTCCCCAACTTTCATCCCTTTCGAACCACATCTCCTTGGTGTTGCATTTGCTCTGTTAGTCAGTGTACTAGGATCAATGCCGCGTCAGTCTTATAAACATTTTCCGGTCAAGGTTTATTTTGGCCACCCTGTATGTATAGATTCTGACTTAAGCTGAGTGATCTTTCCTTACAAGTTGCTTTACGTCGCACCAACACAGATAGGTCTTATGGTGACGATGGAACAGGAAAGGGCTAGGAGTGGGAAGGAAACAGCCGTGGCCTTAATTAAGGTACAGCCCCAAGCATTTGCCTGCCGACAGTGAGGTTTGAACCCACTATCTCCCGAATACTGGATACTGGCCATACTTAGTGACTGCAGCTACCGAGCTTGGTGAGCGGATTTCAAACCATCCTTCAGATCCAAGTAAAAATTCCCTGACCTGGCTGAGAATCTAACCCGGGATCTTCGGGTTATTTACAGACTCGCCACAGCTATACAGCGTGCCTGGTGTAAAAACCGCCGACACCAATGAGATGAAAGAGAAAAATTAATATTATATGGCACTCCTCTCCTGAAAATCTTTACTTTTTAACATCCATGATTTTCATGCGTTTCTGAAAAGATGGGAGCATCATTTTAGATTCCTGCAAACTACAAGCTGTCGACAACACATCTCCTTCAGATCGAAACAAGTAACTTCCTCTTTTTGTTTGGCTTGTGCTAGGAGACTGGTATTCTAAGAGCAAGACATTGTCCGAAATGGTTCTGTAGCGTGATCGGAATACAGAAGGCTTTTAGTCTTCCGTCGTCATGGCAACCAGGCCATTGTGTCATGGCCATGTGAAATACGCGCTGAAGCCGAAGAATGTTGGACTTAAAATCGCGGCAATGTCTCCTGGACTTGTTAAATTGTGTACTGTCTCTTTCCTTGCGTTATTCCCGCACGATCACAGGGTCCGAATGTTAAATGGTGTATTGTGATAGCCAGTATTAGAAGTAACCCTTTACATTATGCATTAATGCTACACAGTTCAAATATTAGGGGAACATGTTTTTGAACGTATGCCATGCTCCACAAAACAATACCTCACACCCAGATATATTACCAACTAAACCTTTATTCTTTACCGTTGAAGTATTCAAAAGAACATCGATGGATTCGCGTTCATTTTCAGAACACAAAGGGAAATGTCCACATAGGGGCGAAAACAAAGTGATGACAGTCATCCAGGGTGGATTTTTATCACAGTTAGAGGGCATCAGTATGATGTATGTCAGTATGATGTATGTCCTCCAAGAGCATTATCACAGCTTGATACCTACGTGGCATGCTCCGTATAAGTCGACGGAGGTCACGTTGTGGTATCAGGTCCCATTCTTCAATGAGAGCCTGTTCGAGGTATTGGAGAGTCTGTGGTGGAACAGGACGCCCATAAACACTTCTGTCAAGCCTATCCCACGCATGCTCGAAGGTCGGGACTCTCTGCTGGCCATTACATCTCTTGAATGTTCAGTTCTCGCAAGACAACTCTGGTGATGCGCGCTACATGAGTCCTGGCGTTGTCGCGCATGAGTTTGAATTCAGGACCAACACATGCTGTAGCAGTATCTGCTCGGTGTACCCCGCAGCGGTAAGATTACCACGAGCGACGACACGATCCGTACGGCCATCATTACTGATGCCACCCCACATCATCACAGAACCTTGTCCGAATCAGTCGCCTTCCTAGACAACATTTGGCATGTACTGCTCACCACGGCGTGGCGTCTCCATACACGTTGACGTCCATCACGCTGTGTCAGTCGACGCGGGTACGGGCAAGTAGAAGGCGATCTGCGCGATGTTGCTGCGTTAAACGGGGCACTCGAACGGGACGTTTGGGTCATAAGGACACTTCTCTTAACCTGTTCCTTACTGTCTGGTCAGACAGCTTGACTCCAATGAGATCTTGTTGCAGTTCTCTGGCAGTTGCTGAACGACGCCGCAACGCATAAATGGTCAGATATCGGTCATCCTGTATTGTTGTCATGCATCCACGACCTTGTCTAACCCTCCTTGTGAACTGGCCTGTCTCATTGTAGGGATTTCACAAGCGTTGAATAATTTACGGAGAGACATTTAGATCCACAACAACACGACGAAGAGTCCATCCTTCCTGGATCAAAGTGACGGCCCTTGCTACTTACACCTCGTTAAGATGTTCATGGGATGCGCTGGTTGACGTGCAACATGCTTAAATGACCGCAGTAGTCTGTGTACCTCACAACGACACACCACTATTCACTTTGTTTTGAGGGGTCACTTGACAGTTTGTTGCATGGCTACGCCTACAGATGGATTATAACTTCTATTTGACATACCCTGAGTAGCTAAGGTCCAAAGGTATGCTGTAAGACCATTGGAACCCCATCTACCAAATTAACGTTCACATACCACACGTTACAAAATATGTTCCCCTATTTTTTGGAACTGTTTATATTCAACCTTGATTGGCATGAAATAAGTTCCTTACAGGCAAATACGTAGTTTGCCTTCAAAACTGACAGTCTTATAAATTTCTCTTCCAACAAAACTCATCTGAGTATTTATTTACATTGTTGTTCACTAAAAATGACATGAATAGAATTGAAAAATGATATCATGAAATTGGGGGATTTGGTGCAAGAAAGAGTCTGTTCCAAAATTTTTAAAAAATATTGTTTTCATATATACATATGTGTATCAGAACTATACCAGCCACTGCCAGTTTCTGTGCGCCAGAGGGAATGGAAGGGAGGGGAAGTAGAAAGTCTTTGTCTACATCATACAAACCATTTCCCTTCCCTGAAACACGTTATCGGCTTGTGTTCTGGCACAGCAAACACGGCGAGTTCGTAAATTCTAATCGCGCGCCCTGAAGTAACAAAGCAAACTCACTTTCTCGAAAAGAAAATTTTCTCCGGCAATCCGACTGCACCATTGCTCTTAACATAAGATGAAGGGAATCCCTGATTTCTTTGAAGGTATACTTCTGATACACCTTGTATACATGCAAAAACTGGAGTCCCTTCTTCGGTGCAAGAAATTAGTTAAATACACATGAAGCTGATGATAATTTATGCTTATCGTGGTGCTAATTTTCTTCTATATCTAGTTTTAGAATTGGTTGGTAATGTTGTTTCTTTATCCTGGATGGCGAGGTCGATGAAGACCGAAAATGCTGCTAGAGGACGTTTTGAGGATTTATATAGGGAATGGAATCCCAGTGTAGACAGAGGAAGTGAATCTTCACATAAATATTTCTTCAAAGCAGACGAAAATGATTGAAAATACTACTGCTGAGAAGAAAAGGAGGTGATAAATATAAAAGATGTAGAAACTGGAGATTACTTTTAGTTAAAGAGGAAGTTTTTCCGAACAAGGAATAGGCTAAAGACAGTGAATATAAAGACACTGCT
Organism: Anabrus simplex; assembly: GCF_040414725.1. Classification (NCBI taxonomy): domain Eukaryota; kingdom Metazoa; phylum Arthropoda; class Insecta; order Orthoptera; family Tettigoniidae; genus Anabrus; species Anabrus simplex. The sequence continues at coordinate 166,228,198 of NC_090279.1, read as the reverse complement.
TGTCCTCACTTTCAAATGATGAGAAATGTGATTTTCGGACATTTCGTAAAACAGAAAAGTTAAGAAATACTTCAATAATACGACATTTTCAGGTATTTGAAGATTGTTCTCATAATTTGTTGTGAGAAAGTTGGGAGTTTCATTTTATATTCATGTTAATATTACTGAGTTTTCGGGAGATAAAACACCACATGATAGCTTACGGTAACTAGTTTTATATAAAAAATTCAAAAATGTATATTTCAAGTTGCTTCGAGTCTTACAGGTTTTTAAAGTCAGTTTTTGTCTCTCCCAAAAATTTTGGTCAAATGAAGTTATCGTTATGTTGAAACAAAGACTTCAGTAAGGGCTAAGTAATATGTTCCACATTCATGAGGTTACATCAGTTCTTTGGAAAGATACCAAGCTGCACATTAACACAGTCATTGCTCTGGAAAGAACATATAAACACAGCTTAAATGTTTTTAACATTTGCAATCAATGAAATTAAATTATGGTTTCCTTGTGGAAACGTAATTTTTTATATCATCCATCCATACTATGGATCCTAATTTGCAGAGAATATTTCGCCAAAAAACTGGTAAACAACCTCCGGTTTTCATATATAATTCAAAAATTATTTGAAACCGACCAAAGCTTGCGTTTCAATTATATAAGTTTCTTGAGGTACCACCCAATTTCTTTCACACAAAAGCATATTTGAATACATTATAAAAATGTTAGACATTTATTAGTAATTTACACTGCTCTCTTGCTTCTTGTCCCATTTACTCTCCTTCGTGTTCCTTTTTTTATCAAATACGAGAGCACCTCTCAATAAATTGGCAAAAGTTAGTAGGAACGAGAGGATACGATAATGTACTCTTTACGCCTGAAAAGCTTTTTTGCACTTTTCTGTCTAAAATACAATATTTATTCCTTCCATACCTCACTTGAAATTATGTCATCTCCTTATGTCTGATATTTGGCAATTGGACTCAAAAATATTATACAATCAGAATGTTTCATGAGTCCCTCCGAGATTTAAAATATTGATGGTGCAATAACTAGGACAGACACACAAAAACGAATCATATCAACGGATACAAAACAAAGTGAGTTGGTCGTGCTGTTAGGGGTGCGCAGCTGTGAGCTTGCCTTCGGGAGATGGTAGATTCGAATCCATCTGTGGCAGCCCTGAAAATGGTGGCTTCCCATTTTCACACTAGGTAAATTCCTTCCCATGCCCAGCATTTTCCCAGCCTTGCGCCGCACCGCCGAAAATATTCTGTGAGTTAGTGCAACATTTAAAAGACTCTAGCAAAGAAAGTTAATGTAACTATGAAGCCATGGGCATTGTATCTGTTGATATTTTTAAGTGCCTAGTTGTCATTAGTAGGCACAGGATCCTCCATGGGCACTAATAAATTCTTCCATGCCTGATGGCACCAACGCGTAAAAGCACGATTGGCGTCGTGGGGTATATGCATCCATACTGCATTCATCTGATTCCAAAGTTCATCTTTGGTGGCTGGCATTGGGTCACAGCGCCTCACCCATCGTTTCACCATATCCCACACATTTTCGATTGGCAACAAGTCCGGCGATCGGGCGGGCCAGGACAACATTGTGACATCCTGTGACAACAAGAAGACACGTGTTCGTGCAGCAACATGTGATCGCGCATTGTCCTGCTGAAATATGGCATCGGGGGTGACGTGCAGAAAGGGATGGCTACGGATCGCAGGATATCATTCACGCAGGTCAAACTGATCACATTGCCATGGACACGCACCAACTGTGATTTGTGGTTGTACCCAATACACCTCACACCTTAGGGCCTTGAGTTGGCACTCTGTGTTTTGTGCGAATGCAGTCAATGTGATGCCTCTCCCCCTGTCTTCGGCGAACCAAAATGCGGCCATCATTTTCAAACAAACATAACCTGGATTCGTCTGAAAACACTATCTGCTGCCGTCCCTGTCCCCAGTGACGTCGTTCCATATACCATTGCAGTCTAGCATGTTTATGCACGTTAGTCAAAGGTAGGTGGAGAGGTGGATGACGCGCCTGTAACCCAGATCGTAATAAACGGTGGCTGACTGTCACTCCTGATAGTGTATGATGTGTTACACTGTTGCGCCAGAGCCGAGGAAAATGCAGATCTGTCCTGCAATGCCATTCGGGTGAGGTGTCGATCTTTTCGCGGGGTGGTCTGGATGGTGCGACCAGACCCATCTCGTCGTGTTCTACGGCCTTCTGTGAATCATTCTCTGTGCAGGCGTTGTACTGCCGAGACACTTCGTCCCACACGAGGAGAAATTTCCCGGATGGATGCATCACGTTCTCTCATGCCAATAATGCGCCCTCTTTCAGACTCACTCATTTGACGGTATTTTTCTTGCATACGTCTGCGAGGCATCCTGCACAACTTCTCAAGTCACACTGATCCATTACCTTCGGTTTATAGTGACAACGAGAGACGCAGGCACATTTTACCAGTCAGTGGTGGTGCGATGTAGATATCGATGTGGACCTTGAACCCGAGAGTCGACATGGTTCAAATCATAATCATTTCATCACAACGTACTCATGCACATGTCCTGCGAATATGAATTTCTAGTCTTTCAAGGTGTTTATGGTTTTTATTTAGTTGGGTGTAATTTCTTAGTCTTGTATCCTGGACGGAAATCATTAGTTGATGACTTGCGACCATTTTTACCATAGAATATATTCCAAGGATTTGGTGTTTCATCATCCGTGGGCACTCCTTCGAACTCGTCCTCGAAATCACCGCCTTGAATTGTAACCTTTTCATGGTCCTTAATCGTTGTCATCAATATCACAGATCTCACTATATACTCGTATTTCATGTCTTACTTCATCATTCATAATTTTTGAAATTTTGGTTTCCGAAAGTCTTCGGCTTGAATAGATTTCAATGCCTCAGCTTACGTTAAAACAATGCATAGACCTACTTCAGTTAGAAATGGTGTTTATATGATAAGTAAAAAACATCTGTCAGCGGGGACGTCTGTGACACAAACACACTGGTAACACACAATAAGTAAACTGCACTAACTGCACTATCGCAATTAGTGGTGAGATTACGGATCGTGAAAGCTTTTACCTTGTGAGGCTCCAAGCGCCTTCGTGGCATGTACTGTTTTGCTTTACTGAGATTGACGACGCCAATTGAGTCTTGAGCCCTGATGACTGCGGGGGATTCACAGTAATCCGTATTAACGGCTGCGGTCACACTGACAACATCTCGCTGTCCAAATAAGCGATTAGCGTAATGGCCACTACCCCGGATACAAGCTTCTGAGAATACCAGCAGATGGGAAGAGCGAATAGGTCATTAAACAGTGATAGAACCATCAAAACCATGTCTTCTTAGAAAAAGCCTTACATTTCTTTCTAACGTTCTGAGATCCTTGAGGACTAAAAGGTTATGAACTATCTTCTGATACCCAAGATGGGGTTGTCAATTTTCTCAGATTAAAATAAAGGGGACAATGGTCTTTGACATATTCATAATATTCAAAGAATGAAATAATTACGAAATTGGCTTTCAACATATTAGATCGTTTTACTTTACAGAGGAAAGATTAAGTGTTTCCTCCTAATTCAGTACATCATATAATCCCATCATTAGATGGGCTAATTGAATTCAAACATGTTTCGACTCGTTTGAGCCATCTTCAGTGAAACAAAGTGGGGGTTTTAAGTAATTTACATAGTACATGCTAAAAATGTGCCAAAAAGATCTTGTATATCTTGTAATATTGGGTTGTGTTATGTACATGTCGCAGCAGCTTGTAGGCACGCCACTAGTAACAGATACTACACTCTTAGCTACAAACATTAGCTGTGATAAATAGTTCTAGCTCTCTGGAAGAGATGCGTGTTTAGTATTCAACTGTTCATTATACAGTACTTGGAGTGAAGGGGTTTACCAAAATCCCAATTTTAAAGTTCACAGCAGCATCTTAGTTCAGAAGAATCACCGTGAACGGAACCGATGTTTATTGTCAGGCCTTGAGACTTTAGATTGGCGCATGCGCATCCTTACTCCGCATGCACATGACTTCTCGTCAGACAACCATCGTACGTGTTGAAGTGAAATGACCGTACACCCGTGCAAACCGAACACATAACCTCCCAATTTCAATTGAGCTATGGTGGCGTAGGTCATCTTTGCTCTGATGGATTGGATCTAATCTAAAGGTCTATAATTACACACACAGGTCTACCATCGCACTATAGAGTGCGTAAAAGTCGCCCTTTGTTAACCAAGTCTGTGAATATTGCATTTTTACGACCACATTGCAATCGAAATCGACTTTCAACCTATCAGGTCGTGTTACGTACATGTAGTACATGTTGAAGAGGTGTTATGTACAGAGCAAAAATAGTCTACCGGACAGCAGTAGGATCAGAACCTACAATCCCCCGATTGAAAGTCGATTTCGATTACAGTGCAGTTGTATAAATTAAATATTCATTGCAATAATTACTTTTTATAACTGGTAGGTTCTTCAGTCCTGCAAAATTAACCTTGAATAAATAAATGTATTAAAAACCTAACCTAATTTAACCTAACCTAACCTAAGCTAACTTATCCTAACCTAACCTAACCTCACCTAATCCAATTTAATCTAACCTAATCTAAATTATCCTAACCTAACCTACCTGAACCTAACCTAACTTATCCTAACTTAACCTAACATAACCTAACATATCCTAACCTAAGCTAACTTAACCTAATCTAACCTAACCAAACCTAACCTAACAAAACCTAACCTAACCTAAACTAACATAACCTAACTTAACCCCATGGCACTACAGCCCTGAAAGGCCTTGGCCCACCAAGAGACCGCTGCTAAGCCCGAATCCTCTCGACCGTTATTCTTTGCTTTCTAGACCAGGGCCGCAATCTCACCGTCAGATAGCTCCTCAATTCTAATCACGTAGGCTGAGTGTACATCGAACCAGCCCTCATATCCAGATAAAAACCCTGACCTGACCGGGAATCGAGCTCGGGACCGCCCGGTAAGAGGCAGGCACGGTACCCCTACACCACGGGGCCGTCATATATTTACAAACAGTTGTATAATATTTAAGCTCCTTAGGACTGTTCAGTAGTGAACTTACCAGCGTTTCACCGCAGTACAGCACTGGGCTCATCAGTTGGATTGCTACACCTTTCCAAGACGCTGGTAGCTAGCGCACCGTTGAGACACCATTGCATGCCTCTTATGTAGGACAAGGCAGTGGGGGTGCACTAGGAGAAGCATGTGCCTCAACTTGTATAGATGCCTGATCTTCAGACCTTAAATGTTCTCAACATTCGCAATCGATGAAATTAAATGATCGTTTCCTGCTGGGAACTTTTAATAGTTATATATAGAGCCCGGATTTTTATGCATTAATAGGTTAGAATGCGAACTTACTGAAGCGAGTAGCAAGTATAGTCTACCTTCACAACGATTATGCTATGGGGATTGCGTAAACATTAGGGGTACGGCCCATCAGAACTTGCTACATTATGGACGAGCGGGTGGCTGACACTCCCTACTAACCAAATTAGTTTGCAATCTAACCTGTTACTGCATAAAAATCCGGGCTTTATTTATATAACATATCTTTTCTGACAAGATCAAAACAAAGTGCTTGCAGCTGATGACATGTGTGAAAGTACAATTCCTTTCAGTCTAAGACTAGGAAGAGAATGGATCTAAACTATGCCATCCGGAAGGTAGATGATTATATAGAAAACTATCTACAGTAAAATCTTTAACTGATACAATTTTGAATTGCTAGTTACTTCATAGAGCTCGGAATGATGTGAGATAAATTGATATTGTATGCTTTTACGGCCAGATGCCCTTCATGATGTCAGGATCTAATAAATATGAAATGAATGATGGCGGATGAAACTGAGTAAGGAGGTGGAAGGAACTGGCTTAGGCATATGAATAGGAACTGTCCGGCATTTGTCTGGAAGTGAAAACGGGAAACCATTGAAAACCATTCTCAGAACAGCCGATGGTGGGGCTCGAACTAACGCGTCTCCCAAATGCTGAGCTTGGCTCCATACCTGGAGTGTGTTTCTACACACACGCGCGCCACTCAGTTGTATTTCTGGTAATCCTATTAAAATAGCCCTTCTTTGATATTTAAATGACAACTTTAATACAGTCGGATCTGTTAATAATGAACATCATGGATTTTTAAAAAAAATGCTAAAGTACATAAATTTATTACAATACAACAACACCTTCGACTTAATAAATAGTAAACAAATAAGTGGAACCTCTAAAAATTATGCTACTCCCGCTTCAGTACGAATTAGCGGGCTACAAGGCACTTCCTACTAACCTAATTAGTTGGCCTTCTAACTTATTTATAGCAAAACTTCCGAGATCTAATAATTATTGGTTTTATGTCCCACTAACCCATTTCACGGGTTTACGAGACGCCGAGGTACCGTATGTTTGCCCCACAGGAGTTATTTTTCGTTCAGGTAAATCTACTAACATGAAGCTGACGTATTTGAGCACCTACAAATTCCACCACACTGACCGACGACCGAAACTGACAGTTTGGACTCAGAAAGCCAATATCTTAACCGTCTGAGCCGCTCAGCTTGGCGGACGTAAAACTGGTGTCCTAATAAACGAAAATGCTTCCGTAATAATCCTACATAAGTCTGGTCATAGTCTAGTACAGTAGCTTTGCAGAGATAAAGGGTTAACATAGGACGGGTATACATGGATTGGATCAAACTAGTTTATGGACTGAAAACTCAAATTTATTGCATTACAACAATACTTTCCACTTTATAAAAAATAAATAAGTAAGCAAATACTACAGGAAATAATATAAACGTAGGGGTAAGAAAGGGTAAGAAAAGGAAGAAAGCTGGGCAAAGAAAGAGGGAGAAAATGAGAAAAGACGGACGAGATGAAGAAGAAACTTTTCAGAACGAAACAGCGGAATGAAAAACAAAAGAAATCAAACAGGAAGACAGCAAATGAACAAGAGAAACAAAGGGTAATAAAACAATAACTGTTCAGGAATATCTCAGAGTCATCAGTTTACGAAAATACATTGAACTTAGCTCCATGTAGAAGGGATTAGAAGTTGTATTCATCCTCTTCAGTTAGTTATTATTACAGGCAGGAGACCTTGTTATCACTAGGGAACGGCTGTAATAAGTTACAATGTTACTTAGTTGAGCCAACGCATAAGATTCCTAGTCCACATTACAAATTCCGCCAGACATTTTGCATAAAATAATAACAGGTGTTCTAAAGGCCTGCGCACCTTAGATTTATGCAATCCTTCCAACAGGGACGTAGTGCGGATGTGGGAGCCTCTAAAGGTCACGGCGTCTTGGAGCACATGGCGAAGTCTCTCACTACATTACCTGCGGGTAAATAGCCCACCCAAGTAATGTCTCTTCCCAAAATCTATGTACTTAGAACGCAATACGGTAAAACAGAATTTTCTTATATAGATGAGAGAGAGAGGGAGGGATATTTAGCCATTCCCAGATAATTAGATTACTTCGTTGTTTCGAACAATCAAACCATAACCTTTACACTTAAGAAAATAATACACGCCGGGCTGAGTGGCTTAGAGGGTTGAAGCGCTGGTCTTCTGAACCCAACTTGGCAGGTTCGATCCTGATTCAGTCCGGTGGTATTTGAAGGTGCTCAAATGCGTCAGCCTCGTGTCGGGAGATTTATGACACGTAAAAGAACTCCCGTGGGACTAAATTCTGGCGCCACTTGGTCTCCGAAAAACGGTAAAAGTACTTAGTGGAACGTAAAGCAAATGATTAACTTTTGCCTTATCACAATATTTCAGAACACTCACTATAAGGAAACTCACGTTTAAACAGGTAGTAGTCGCAGAAAAATTAAATAACTGTACTTAGCTAATATAACCATGAAGTAAATATAGCAGAAACATCTACAAAGAAAGGACAAAAATATAAACTGCGTGAAAGAGAAAACATATGGTAAGAACTTAATTAAAACAGAATGACATGTTTCGTTCCTGATAGGACATCGTCAGATTCTATCAAATCGTACTCAGAAGTATTTAGAAATGTATAAACATGTATTTTTTTATTTGTAGTTAAACAATTTTAAAAACTTGAAAATTGAAACATGAAAACCTCACTTCACTCCAATGCAGTTCAAATCTCAAGCTTTCTAACTATTTTTGAGTGTGACTTGATAGAACTTGATAGATGGACGAGGCAGTCCCCGCCTCCTCTATGAGCACACTCTGTACCTCTTGACTGGAGCGATCACAAAGACAACACGGCCCAAAATGTGCCAGCTTTTATAGCGGAGAGGAAGTTTCCATATTTCTCTGGGCCGAAACCCTGACACACCCCGAATTTCCATTGGACAATCAAATAAATATAAAAAAATTCTCACTGGTTAAATAAATGTACAAAATTCCCTATTGGATGGAATATAAGGTTGTCGGGAAGAGACAGAAGTGTTAATAACTTTAGAACACCAAAAACACACAAAATTACTTTGAAAATTAATAGTTCATCTTCACTCCAGAGGGCGCACAAAAGTTGATAGTGGCGACATCTATGGAGCAATGTTCAAACTATTTCCAAAATGAGTTTCCAATTTCCAGTTATAGATGACCTCCTACGAGGCGCGTTTTAAATGCACGGGGAGGTTTTACCTCCGGTACAGTAACGAAAATCATCGCCACTTAACACGATTGAACAATATATTCAGGCATGTAATGCTCGGCGTTGATATGGATAAGCAACAAAATTCTACTACGGAAAGAATGTATAAAACATAAATGATCGGAAACTTAATTCTACACAAATTTATTTATAGAGTATTTATCGATAGGACCACTGATAACATAAATATTAGAGAATTCAATTTTAGATCCTCTTCTAAACTACCATTTCACTCACCGTAAATAAAATTATTTACAGCCTGGATTATAGTGCCCTATTATCCCACTTTACGTACTGATTTTCATTAAATTCCCTTCAGCCATTTTCTCGTGATGCGTGTACAGACAGACAGACAGACAGACAGACAGACAGACAGACAGACAGACAGGGATGACAAAAATTTAAAAAGTGCATTTCTTTGTTAATGTGGACACGACCGATACAGGAGCAGCATGCTTTTCAAATTCTGAGCAATGTACTTACAAAACTCTTATTATATAGATATACACCAGTAAAGAAGCAATTACATGAGAAAGTAATTCACTCAACCTAGGGAACAAAAAGATAAGTCAAGAAAATAACGTTCTCAGGGGAAGTAATATTTTTTTAGCAATACGAAATCGCCGATTCACCAAATGTTGTCAAACCATTCTCCGTTGTATAAAATATCTTTTTAAATAATGGTTTTGGTTGGAGTTTGTTTAACTCAAAAAATTAATGAAGTATCCACCTTGGATCGTGAATGAAACTGACTTCTCCTATCCTGACCAGGCGTTATTTTCTTATGTGGATCGGTAAAAGCCAAAGCGTGTAAGTCACATTTGTGTATTGTTAGCTTGGAAGAATGAATAGTTCTCCTTGAAGAAGCAGACGTGTGTAAAATTCACTACCAATAATTCATTTACAAGATAACAATGTCCACTCCATCACAACTACAGAAAATAGATTACACATCAGAAAATTTGACTTGTCTAGTTGAAGCCACTTTTATTAACAATATTCGGAATATTAACAAGATAACATGTCTAGTTCTTTCGGTGACGGTTTTGTATTTTTGAATAATTTGGAAGTAAAATTTAGCTATTTCTTCAATATTATGACAAAACGACGAAATTCATTGTTGGCGTTAAATTATAGAGGACATTGACCTTAGTTGGTTACTGCAAAAAATTTAAAAAACTGAAAACATTGGCTTATCTTGTTTTTCCCCGGAGGAAGTGAATTAATAATAGAATAAAGTAATTAAATATTACTTATTTTCTTACGTACGTAATTGTTTACTTACGTAATTACTGCGTTATATACCACTTATGTCGAAAATCTGCTGCAAAACCCCTTTATTACCTACCTATTAGAAGTCTGAAAATATTGTACTTGCTGTTTTTACTAAAAGATTCCTTTGTACAATTAATTATTTCCTTCCCGAATCACTACTTTTTCTTGCCTCAAGATATACGTTTTTCTTTACGTCAGTAGGGTTGGTTGGATCCACTGGGGATTGAAACGAAGTGTTTTTAACCGTAATGTATCAGACAATTTCTCCGCGAGTCCATCAATAACTCGTGTGTCCAGGCGTTCTCATGGGCCCTGGGGAGGAAGAGTGTAGACTCCAGAGTGTTCAGACATTCTGTCACCTGTCTGCGAGACAAATGACAGGCGCCAAGTCGGCCTGCGGCTGGTCCTGTGCTTGACAGCGCAGTCATCAGTGATTGTACCCCGGGTCTTGGGAGTCTACTCCTAAAAGAAAGCATTAATAGTTTGCGGGCGTTGCACCAGGATCATTTAAAAGAGCAAAATTTATCTGATCAAATTTATGGCTTACTTACTTTCTTGTATAACCAGGGCGACAGGCTCAGAGAGTCCGATATATCGGGTTGTATACTGGTTCAGTTCTGGAATATTTGGTGGACCTAAAATAAGAAAGCTTCATGTGTCATCATTAAGGTCCGGGTTTTTATGCACTAACAGGTTAGACTGCAAACTAATTTGGTTAGTAGGAAGTGTCAGCCACCCGCTTTTCCATAATGTAGCAAGAGTAACATAAATTACAGGGGTTCTCATGGACCATACCCCTAATGTTTATGCAAACAGCGTAACATTGTCGTTGTGAAGGTAGACTATATTTGCTACTGGCTTCAGTAAGTTTGCATTCTAACCTATCAATGCAAAAAATCCGAGCTTTAGTCATCATCATTTAATAAATGCAATGCCTCATCGCTGTTGCCACATCTCACGATCTTCTGCTGGTCTCTTCATGTTTCTATACGAACCAAATGAGAGTTCACCGACGGAATTCCAGACGTATGTCATCCGTGGTTGTACCTTGGCTCTCATTCCCAGTACTTTACCTTCATTGATGGTTTGGAGAAAAGAGTCATGTCTCAGTACGTGTCCAAGGAATTTTTGTTTTCCTCTTCCTTATCGTATTTAATAAACATCGATTCTCCTTTACGTTCTTTAAAATAAGATAATTTGGTATTTTTCCAGCCAACTTGTTTTTGTACTTCGTGTTCAAAACCACATTTTTGCAGCCTCAAGTTTTGTTTCCTCCTGTTTCCCTAATATCTAGGTTTTGCATTCATAAGGGTGATTTAAATTATTAAGTCCACTATGGATCGCTTATGACTAGTTCTTTCTGGATGTTCGTTTTCATTCCCAGTACCCCTTGAGACCTGCTATTTTCCTTTCTTTCCTGTGAAAGAAATTTGAGGGATTTAACAACCTTTGGTACAGGAGATAATGAGTTTACCATTTTACAAAATTTGGGGCGGTCTGAGATATCAATATCAGATTCCAGTGCAATCTAAGTCTTCTTTTTTACTTCATTGAGCCACATTATTGTTAACAAATAGATCGTAATTTGGAAATTGGCAATGATCGCCTACAGTAGTGTGATAATAAAGTAACTTAAAGTAAAACATAATTACCCATCAACAATAGCAACAACAACTACAACAACAGCAGTACAACAAGCAATTCCACGGTAAGAAATTATTACGAGAAAGACTATAAATTTAACATTCTAAATCCAGCACCATCATATACAAATTCACACACAATTTAAGTACTTTCAGTGCAATACTATAAGTTGAGATTACTACTAGCTAAAAATTTCAACACCGTCATATAAAAATTCGCACGTACCTTCAGTATTGCAAAATTTTACACTATGACTTACAGTAATCCAAAGTGGTTGCTTACACACATACATTCCTCCAGTCTTGTGACTTTTGATGAGTGAGAAGATCTTCTTCGTAAGCCTTCCGCTGTCCATTCTTAGAAGGAGCCCATTATGCTTCAACCGCTCACGTCACATGCTAGTGTTAGCTGTTTCCAACTGTTGGTACAATCCAGAGTACGTTTTCGGTCGATAGGTTACACCCGGGAGCTCTCTTAGGCCATCAATGTTTTGTAGGGTACGTATTTCGACATTTTCCCAGTCATCCATGGTACCTTTCCTGTTCATACGCAGGTTTCCGCAACATATAAGAAATGCATTCTGTAAACTGTATTATAATAATTTATTTTGGTGTTTTGCGAAATTCACTACTTGCTGTAATGGCTTTTGTGACAGTTGGTATGCTGCGGTGAGTTTGGCACATCTGTCTAAGATGGAAGTTCCGTTTCTACCATTGGGGTGGACCCATTCGCCCCCGTTCGCCATTCGCCGAGATACTGGAACCGATTAACTTCGCCAATCCTTCCACAGAGGGTTGTTAATGGGGATTTCCCGGGTTGCCTACTCTCGAAGTACTTGGTCATTTCATATAATATTTGTAGTTCTGTTTTCGCTGCTATCTTGTGTAGAGATTGAACAGCAATGCAGACTCCTTAGACTTGATGGTTAGGATCGAAATATCATCTGCGAAGGCCAGACTCCTGATCTCGATCTTCCGTGTTCCGGCTCCAATAGTAACCGGTTTGATTCCGAGATTGCTCAGTGTAAGTTCCCAGGTCTTTATGACTTAGTCCGGAAAATTCATTGGCCAAGAGTGTTCCTCGATGGAACCTGCCAACTGAAATTTTACGGGCACCTTCTGAGACTGGACAATGACAGCCTTCCAAAGAAGACCTTCTCACGCATCAAAAGCTACAAGACTGGAAGCATGCGGGTAAATGAAGTAAAAAGAGACTTAGAATCCACTGGGATTTCTGATACTGATGTCTCAGTACGCCCTAAAGATTTATATTGGTAAATTCAAGGTCTAATATACCAAAGGTTGTTAAATCTCGACAACCTCTTTCACAGGAAAGAAAGGAAAAACTAATAGCAGGCCTCAAAACGTATTGGGAATGAAAGCGAACATCCAGAAAGAACTAATCATAAGCGCTCTCTAGTGGGCTTAAGTCACTAATAATAAGAAGAAGAATAAATTATTATTACCATTATTTCAGTGTTAATGTAAGCCTGTATTTGTACAACTATTACCTTACTGTTCTTAACCAGAGAACCTACATTCTAACTTCGATTCTGAAGCAGAAGGACATGAATTTCTTCCTATTTTTATCTCTCTTTCTTTTATGGAATGCTTCGGTCAAGAGTGGAACTGTGCTCACGATATCGCTCGACTATCACGTCATTATCGAATGATAATCTTACCATCATAAATATATAGATCCACAGTTTTATGTTGATTCCGAACCGTAAAGACTGTGACTCAGCTCAGCAAGAAATACTCAAGGCATTGGCCGATATTCCAACTCCGAGACAAGACAGTTCAAGTTGGGTTGAATCTAACACGGTCACTAAATGCGGTGTTGGAAGTGTTATTATAATTTAGAGTAGAGAACTATGAGGACGAACGAGCTATTTGAGCTTTACGGGGCCCTCTTAATGCTGAGCAGAGGCGTGGGCTGTAAGTGGTTTACCGTCACCAGAGAAGTAATTAGTTTAGTATTCCCATTCTGGGAGTAAACTCTAACACAGTTTAAGTGCAATTTCCGTGACGAAATGTCAGCCATTACAGTCTCTAGTGTAGCGAGTACTTCTGTTATTGAAACATGAATATTTATATTGACCTAATTTTTCTACACTATGTTACATTTCCCATTTGGTGGAAAGAGTCTCTAGAGGGTTATAATCAGAGCTGAGATGTTTAGGCATTAATAGTTTATAATTCAAACTGTTTGCCAGGGACATACTACGACAGTCATAAAGTTTTGTAGACTAGCACCTACAGTGGAGGCAACACAGCCTACACTCATGTATAACAGTCAATAACTTCTTGGACTGGAGCTTACAGTGTAAATAACACAGTGCACACTTATGTGTGAACTACAGTCAATAACCTCGTGAACTGGCACCTACAGTGTAGGCAACACGGCGTACACTCATGTATTACACTCAATAACTTCTTGGACTGGAGCCTACAGTGTAGGCAATACAGTTTACACATATGTAGGAACTACAGATAATAAGTTCGTGGACTAGCACCTGTAGTGTAGGCAACGCGGCAAACACTTATGTATTACAGTCAATAACTTCTTGGACTGGAGCTTACAGTGTACTATCCGCCAAACTTTTAGTGACATTTCGGCTCCCTAGTGCTGAATCGGTAGACCTCGGTACTTCGAGATCCGGGTAAGCAAGCTATGACATCAAAAATGACTCGATTACTCATGGCCGTGAGACATCTGGCAGTTAATGGCAAAACTTCGAATACGATTGTTATTTTTACAATGAAGCAACGAAATATAGGTGAAAATGAAATCTTGAAATCTATTGCAATGGCTGATGAAAATCCAAGTACATCATATGAATACCTTACAACTCTACACACAGTGAGGGTAGAGGAATAACAGCAGAAGTAGAAGAAAGAAGAGTTGTTCTTCCCCCACAGTAAGTCGATTGAACGATTTGCCGCATACACGGGAAATCTATTTCCACGATTAAGAGAATTAAAACACTTCCTGCCCCTCTACGCACCCCTAGAAAAAATAGAGCTAAACCACTCTACTTTATACTTGATATTATTATGGGTAATGAAGAAAAACGTCCCAACGAGACATGATTACACATATGGGCATGTCTGACACAATTGTGGGCTTTAGTTAATAAAGGTTGGGAAAACTCATATCGATCACACTATCGATTCAATTCATATCTCAGTTCCATTCACTTGGCACTTCTATCCATCACACTATCGATTCAATTCATATCTCAATTCCATTCACTTGGCACTTCTACTGGAAGAGTTGAGTTCCCTCCTTGCCCCTCACCCCCGTAAAACGAAGTGTTACTAAAAGTTTCGCGGATAGTACACATTTTGTAACACTTCGCTTCTTATCGAGTAAAGAACCCGTTCCTTTCAATTTGTTTAGGAATGTCCACACGGTATCTCTATGTGGAGGGCGTACACCTGGAAATTGTGTTACAAATCACCTAACGAATTTCCTGCAAAACTCTGTTTTGACATAATTATCGTACATAAGTACCCTTTCCTCTACCGTGTACACATGTGGAGGTATTATGAGAATTATACCCCGAAGTAACACTTCACGACTCGATAACACTTGGAGCGACAGATAAACACTAAATACTCGGACCTGAACTGCGAAGTGTGGGCATTCCCGCGCTGCCGCTGCGCCGTGTAACGGGAAGTGATGAGTCAACGGGAGGCAGATAAGCTGGGTGCGCCTGCCGGCCAACCGATGAGAGGAACACACTGTACAATGTAGAGTTGTATAAAATGAGTTTCTACAATGGAAATAAAGCGTTTGCGGACCCAGGTTCATATAACATAGTTCTTCTATGTTTGATGTTTGACGAAGGTGTAATGTTGATACACTCTGAGTAGCTTATTGTGAAAAGATGAGCAATGTGAGCATTAGGTACATAACACTTCATTTTTAAATTAAATATTTTGGGAATACACTAACATTTTACCTAAGATGGTTCATATTGTTGTAGGAATTAATTCAAGTTTTATTGACGGAGTAAGGTATCATTGAATGGTCTGACGGAGCAGTATTGACATAGAGATCCAGGTCCTAATCTATGTTCGACATTGCATGTTTTCCTGGGCTGTTATTGTATCTCAACAACTAATTAAAGGAAGCATAAGTAGACGCTGGCCTGGGTTCGATTCCCGCCCAGGTCAGAGATTTTTACCTGCATCTGAGGACTGGTTAGAGGTCCATCCAGCCTACGTGATTACAATTGAGGAGATGTCTGACGGTGAGATGGCGGTTCCGGTCTAGAAAGTCAAGAATAACGGCCGAGAGGATCCGTCGTGCTGACCTGATAATCTGTAGGCCTTCAGACTGAGCAGCGGTCGCTTGGTAGGCTGTTGTGCCATGGGGTTTGGTTTAGATAAATAGACGTTACGAACTCCAGCAGACTCTCAAGTTCCAACATTTTGCTGCTGTTTCGTGACGTATTTCGTTCACAAGACTCATTAATCTCACTGAATATTGAGTACTCTCCATGCTAGAAACTATATAAACAGTTTAAGTAACTCATTATAATAGACTTACTTCAATCTCATTGGCCAATGATAGCGATTCACCAGGCACGGGTCTCTCTTTCTCCGCGGGCGTCCTTAGATCGTAAACGAGATACTTTGTTCAGTTTATCTACAAGGAATGAGCACGACTTGACATGAATGTACTTCATTACGACGGCACTGGCTGCGTGATGATACAGATATCTCAGAATCACAATCCTCGTGGCATCTTATCCACTCAGACCACAATTCATATCCCCATTGGGACTGACTGTATTACATTGTCATTTTAAATCAACAACTGAGCCGGTTTTATCACGTTCTTCAAAATAAAGGGCAGTAATACATCCAATAAGATAAGTATATACAGTATTTATTTCAACAGTGTGTCGGTTCCATTCGACTGGTTGTGCGGTGAAGATCTTTCAGTGCGTGTAATTGTAATAATACGAAAGCGATGATATTTGACGATGGGCAGCGATGGAGAGATCAAGCCAACGACGGATAGGCTAGACACAGTGCCAGTCGCAAATGGAAGGATGTGGAAGCGCTTATCTTGTTAACAGAGGATTACAGACTGAACAGCCTATAATGAACATGTAAGTAAGATTTGTAACATGTAAATGTTACCACAGAATATAAATTTCATGTTTCCGTATTGACAGCTAAATCACTATAACAATGATTTATTTTGGAACAGTTCCTCCTTAATCAACACCTTATGTCAATGATATTTAATATTAAACACAATGTGTACATATGATTTTAAAATAGAGAAATTCGTTGTCAATACAAGATCTCACCTTTAACTTAATGAGAAATAGGAAGTGTTTCTTATGTGCAGTCGAACAAGTGGTATAGTAAACAATGTGAGCTACAGATTTCACAAACAGAGTCACTGGAATACCTGGTGAAAACCTACCTTATTACAAATACGGTGATGAAAGCCGTGAATTGCTCCTCTCGTATAGAAGTGACGTAGCTCAAAATTGGTTGATTTTCATTCATCATTGTTCATGGTGGGAGTGTTAAAAAATGCTGGGTCTATTTCTGCAGTTTTCTGGAATCGTTCGTCCAGCAACCTCTTAGTAGCTGGGGTTGGTGTCAGATTATAAGTTGTTATCAAGTCGTCTATGAAGGAAGATGTTTCTGTATACAAGTCGATTTGGTGAAAACATTGAGATGCAGAGTGATCTTTTTATGTACATGGTATTAGTTCTGTCCAAATTTTTCATATTTCTGTATGAAAGGTACGTCCTTGTTATCTCAATTACATACGATGCGACCGGTGCAACTTTCAACTTGAATAATGACATTGCTGTTCTGAATGAAAAGGATTTCAAATTGTGAATCTCTACTGCAGCCACTATTCTATCTTCAATGTGCCTTGTGAAAGTGAATTTAGTGACTTGTAGAGTCACCTCTACATATTTTAAAGATTTCAATGGTCAATGCGAATTTAATAATACTTAAATTTCACCTTTGTCACATCTAAACATGCTTCGATCCTGATTGGATCATCTTCAGTAGAATGTTAAAGTTGACATTACATATTGCAGAACCCTCCGTTAGTGACGTAAATTTTACTGTCAACTTAAGTGAATTCGGTTCAGTAGACCGTCCTTAAATAATTCCATACTTTCCATTATTTTGGAGTATAGTTTATAGGAAGGGTATAATACATAAGTATTTTATCATTTTAACCTTTATTTAAAATACATAAGTAATGTATAAGCAATAATAAGGAGAAATTATAGCTGAGTCATGACAAGTGAAATTAGCGAAATATCCAATGATAAACGCTGTTGAAAAGAAACCAGGCAATCATAATTGACATCTAAATTTGTAAATTTGATTCAGTACACAATTAACCTTTAAGACAGTCATGGCATACAAGATTTGCGTGTTCAATGTACAAATACTTATGACACTTCTTACAGAAGTACTTTGTCTTCCGGTTCTGCTTAGACGTGCAGACCCTGCACCTTCCCACTTCCTTTGATGGTTCTAATCTAGGTTGGTAATCTTCCTTGAGGTTGTAAATTGCATTTAGCCTCTCTTTGGTTATGCTGGAAATATTGGAAATAAAAGCTCTTCGAACGGCATGGTTCTCCATTAGGTCAATAGCAACCCAGTCAGAAATTTACGCCGGAGAATTTTGCCAGATGGGCAGTTATGGCTAAATATCCGACTCCGGAATATAATGAGCTAATGAGCGCACAAAAATCTAGATCATACCTTTCATTTGCATACAAACATAAAACGAAATTGGTGTATTCAGTCTATTGGACCATGTACGCGCACACTGACCTGCACGGGTATCGTTCGAACTTGTGCAGTGGTGAGTATACTCTAGAATGAAATTGATGAAAGTAACCTGATGCGCAGCTAGCTCACTCCATCTCGCAAAAAAGGAGGCGCAGTCGTTTATGACATCGGTCTGTAACACCGTGCGTCACTAACGGAGGGAAAAAATCAAAATTGAAGTAAGCATTTAAGTGGATAACAGTGCACACTGAAGATTTTTACTTGGCCTTATAAGGTTAAGAACATTTTCTTAATAAGGACATTTTAAATTTCATAACATCATTCTTACATCAATTTCAAATATTTTTAACTACATTGTGTAATGTAATGTCGATTTTAGCAATCTACTAAAGATAATCCAGTTAGAATCGAAACGTGTATATACGTGAGAAATGTGAAATATAAGTTTTTTTAATCACATTAACCATACGTTATTGAATAAGGAGGATACTGTTCGATAATAAATCATTGTTATAGTGATTTAAAGAATATAGATGTAAATGTTTTGGGCTGGATGTCTGATATTGATTGATTTTGATTTATTATTATTTTTCTCAGATCTACAGTAACAATACCCATTTGATCCGTTAAAAGAGAAAAATAGCAATGTCCAGCCTAAGCCAAAATTCACACTCCATGTACTGTACAGAAAAAGAAAGAAAATAATACACGCAATGAACAGAAAATGAATAGAACAATTTAGTAAGTAATGATACTCCTTGGGCATGGCATGAATCCCCTCGGATACTCCGGAAACGTGACCCCCCAAATGCAGGTCACCACGGTAGTCATCCTCGGTCTCTCCATTTCATGTCCAACTTCTCTCCTGAATATTGATATTGTCTTCTCCGGATATGCAATTTAAGCGGTATTATGAATGTCAGAGACCTTCATGCCCCTGCTGAGTATACACGCAAACCTTTGCACATTCCATTCCTCCTTCATTTCCTCTACTTGACTCCCTCGGGGTTGCTGATTCCATACTTCCGTTTTACTCACATTCTGCTACTACGTATTCTGCTCACGTTGCAACTTTATCACTACACTACTTATCTGTTCCTCCTCGTCTTATTCAACCATGCTTAATCCAATTTAAATAATCATCTACAACCAACTTTGCTTACCGATCCACCATTAACTAATAAATCACTTACCAATACCATTTAAACTTCGCTACCTCTCTTATCATCCATCCCTCAGATGTCTGATATGGAATCAGCGTCATTTGTTTCCAGTCACCACAGTAACTATGGCAACAACAGTTCTTGTTCTGCACGAATGGCTCACTTAGGACCACGCATAATCAACACCTGTTGAGCTTCCCTCCTTTCCCAATACTTCTTCATTTTCATCTGAAGAGCTTCCCGTTTGATCTCTGTTAAGTAATGACGAATTTTACTGTTCCAGAACAAGCAAGTTTGCAGGAACTCCGTCTCACTGACTTCGGATACGTTAAAAACACTTGAAGGACTCTCTCGTAAATATTATAAGAAATGAAGAGACATTAATGAAAGAACGTTAAAGATAATAATGAAGATAAGTTTATTGAAAAATAATGATGTAATTCGTCGTATAATATTATGAATAATTATAATATATTGTTAAGCGTTAGGAGAAGATATTACCTTTCTTCTTTTTCTTTTTTTCCGGTTAGGGTCCACTATCGACCACGTTAAGTATCATTCATTTCTGGTTCTCCTTTCGATCAGTCCGGTATTTACTCAACCTTTTGAGAAGGGATTCGTCATGTTCTTGCGAGAAGGTGATGCCGGTACCATTTCCTATTCGTGTGACCTCGGAATACCGTAATTTTATTGATGGTCATCCTATAATAATGTCTGTTATATGCTACATGTTCTCCTTGACTACCTTAAGCCAATTAATTTATTAATGTCTTCGTCCTCTTCATATTCGAGAGTTCTCTTAGCTAGTCACACCGGTGGCATTTTTATGTGTCCGTAGAAACAAAGTGTTGTCTTTTTAAATGATGATGTAATTTTCTCTTTCTTTTTGTATAATTCTGCATATCTTCGCAGTCGAAATTATTGCCCTACCTTCCTTGGCCTTAGTATTTTCCTCAAGACATTTTTCTCAATGTTTTCTAGTAAGCCCTCCCCGTTCAATGAAATCTATTCGATCGCATACAAACATTTTGGCTTTATCACAGTGTTGTAATGTCTGAGTTCTGCGGTGACTGAGAAGGATTTTTTGTTACATATATTGCGGCATAGCTAATATGCTGTTCCTACCTTTCTGCCTTTTCCTGTGGAAAAAACCCATGGCGCAACAGCCCCCCAGGGCCATGGCCTACCAAGCGACGGCTGCTCATCCCGGAGGCCTGCATATTACGAGGTGCAGTGTGGTCAGCACGACGGATCCTCTCAACCGTTATTCTTGGCTTTTTAGACCGGGGACGCTATCTCATCGTCAGATAGATACTCAATTGTAATCATGTAGGCTGAGTGGACCTCGAACCAGCCCTCATATGACGTAAAAATCCCTGAACTGGCCGGGAATTGAACCCGGGGCCTCCGGGTAAGAGGCAGGCTACCCCTCGTCAGCCGTTTACTGTAGCTCTGTTGGAATTATTCATTTCGCTACATGTTTTTATTTTTATTTTTTTTCAAAATTTTTCTCTGCTTGGAGGCTGCCTAAGTCAAAGACAAACAAGTTAATTTTTAAAAAAAATTTATATTATGTCTCAGTCTGGCAAATATAAGTGGTGTCTGAGTATCAAAAGAGAACCCCTGAGCGCTTTCAGCCCACAGTCGATGAACTCCTTGGAACTGATGTTGAAAGTCTTCATCAGCTCTATCGTCTTCTTAGGGATTGTCCCTCTCTAGACCCCTCACTTCTACGTCGTCCAGCTCGTATTTATTCTTATAGATAGACTTGTTTTCTCTGTCTACTTCGTCTGGTTGGTGGGAGTGAGTTTCAAATCTTACTGTGGGTTCTAATGTATATCTTTTTTCCCTTTAATTGCTATCATGTCTATCCTTCTCGTGTTGCCATTTACTCCAATGTCATGGACTTCCTCATGCACTTGAAATCCTTTCTCACGGAACGTCTGTGCTATGGATGTCTAGTGTTTCGAAGAGCTTCACCGAAGGCACAGGAGCCCAAGACGTGAGGTGAAGTTTCAGTCTTACTGCATCTTCAGTGGCAGTTACCATCAAGGGACCTTCCCGGTACAGCTCTTACAGGTGCAACGCTACATATTATTTTCAGCGCGTCTCTCCACTCCGTGCTAGAAAGGCCATCGTGCTTTCTAACCCAGCGGTTTGCAGGAGGGAACTCCTTGTACATACATAGTCTCTGACCTTTGCTTCTTAGCTGGCACCATTTCTCAAATTCAGATCCTCGTTATTTATTATTATTGTTATTATTATTATTAAACTTTTTACCCTCCAAGGTCTGTTTTTTCCTCGGACTCAGCGAGGGATCCTACTTCTACCGCCTCAAGGGCAGTGTCCTGGAGCTTCAGACTGGGAAGGATGACCAGTAACTCGCCCAGGCGGCCTCACCTGCTAATTTGAACAGGGGCTTTGGTGGGGGATGGGAAATTTGGAAGGGATAGACAAGGAAGAAGAAAAGAAGCGGCCGTGGCCTTAAGTTCGGTACCATCCCGGCATTTGCCTGGAGGAGAAGTGGATAAGCATGGAAAAAACACTTCCAGGATGGTTGCGGTGGGAATCGAACCCACCCCTACTCGGTTGACCTCCCGAGGCTGAGTGGACCCCGTTCCTGCCCTCGTACCACTTTTCAAATTTCGTGGCAGAGCCGGGAATCGAATCCGGGCTCCGGGGGTGGCAGCTAATCACACTAACCACTACACCACAGAGGGGGATTATTATTATTATTATTATTATTATTATTATTATTATTATTATTATTATTATTATTATTATTATTATTATTATTATTATTATTATTACTGGACTGAGTTAGAACTCTGGATATTTGGTTGTACATTGATATTAAACGCAGCTATCGCAACATGTAAACTTGTTGTCCCGCCTTTCAAGTGGCTGAGTGGTTTAAAGGGGAGCTGCATATGAAATTATCCATGGTAAAACTCATTCTCCATGACTATGGCCAATACCAGCTATGGTTCATTTTCAAATGCCTGCCTTAAGCTTACATAGTCGACAGCCTTCAAGTTGATATTTTTACCGTGGTTTCCCATCTTCACACCAGACAAATGATAAGGGCACTGATGTCATATTTCTTTTCCACCGTTACCTAATATCAGTGTGACTTACGCACCTATAAATCGATAGCAAAATATTATTCTTCATCATTTATGTATTTTAAATGTCCGACACTTCGACTGGATAGTCAGAGTACTGGGATTCTTTTCAAATAGCCTCAGGTTTGAATCCCGGCTGGGATAGGACGAAGCAGCACAGAAACATGCAAAATAGCGAACGCATCACTCCACATAGGGGTTGTGTCAGGAAATCCATCCGGCCGTAAAACTAAATCCATTCAAAAGGTCGTGATGGTGATTATTGTTTTAAGGAGTACAACTGGGTAACAATCGTCTTCGGCTTGGTAGTAGGGTGACTGGAGATAGAGAAAGTAAAATGCATGATAAATACCCCTGAGAAAGGCCAAGAAAGTCCTCCTTGAAGAAATTATTTGCAAACATGGGCTGAGAAGCTATGAAGGGGTGAATCTTACCGATCAGTAGAGAAGACATATCACAAGACGTAAACCAGTCACAAGGCTGAATACTTTGTGACGACGGTGACACTTATTATATATGGCGTGAATAAAAAGTTTCCGTTTGAGGGCGATGCTGCAGCGGACATACAACGTAGTGCGACTCCGATGCGGGTAAATAAACACGAACGTGTAAGCAAACGAATTAGTGTGACAGTCGTGTCGTGTCGAGGTGCGTGCGTTAAATGCACCCACGTGAACTATGGTGACGTTATTACCAAATGCGTCCAAACAGGACCATCGTGCTGTTGTTCTCTTCGTGGGTGCCGGTAGGACAAACACAAACAGCATGAGTATCAAGAACCACCGTTGTTAAATTATACACCAAATTCCATGCTGGTCGCGTTTCGACGCATAGGACGTCACGCAGATGGTACGCCAACTCAAATGGGATACACTGGAGCATCCGCCCTATAGTCCTGATCTCTCCCAATGCGATTATCACACCTTCGGTCCTCGCAAAAAGGCCTTGAATGGTCAACGCTTCCTGTCGGAGGAGGATGTGCAGCAGACGGTTAGGAACATCTTCACGCAGCAGGACACGGTGTTTTATCACACGGGGATCTTCAACCGGGTGCATCGGTGAGATGAGTGCCTCAGTGCCCACGGCGATTTTTCCTGATTGGCATCGCGATTCAGCACTGCACGTCTGTGGGACGGAAACTTTTTGATCGTCCCTTGTAGTATTGAATAAGACACAAGCTAATCTCTCCAAAACATTTTTTGTCTCATTTATTTTTAACGTGAGAAATATTGTGCCTTAAGAGCTGCACTCTTCTAAGATTTATGACCACGAAGCTGTTTGCAGAACTGTCACAGACTTCGAGGAAGTTAACTTCGCAGCTCTGTGGATCTACGCGGGTACACGTGTAGGGGCAGGTTTACTCAAGTTAGGTTATGAGTTGCATAAGATTTCATAGAAATGAAGTTCATCCTAAAAGGTTCCAGTGATATCAATTGGAAAGGAAATAGGAAAATATTGTACCGGAAAACTTTGTCAATACGCATGAATGGGACACCACTCCGGCTCCATGGCCCCAATGTCAGCGCGCTGGTCTTTATTCGAAATGGTCCCGAGTTCTATTCTCAGACACGCCGGGGATTTTAACTTTAATTAATTAATTTCTCTGGCAACGGGGCGGGACCGGGACTGTGTGTCATTCCGAATATTAGAAATCATCATAGATGGGGCCTCATTCTCACAGACGCGATGTGTGTCGATAGGTGTCAGTATGAAGGAACTGCACCAGGCCTATTAGGAGCCCATACGTCATGATTATTATTACTATTATTATTATTATTATTATTATTATTATTATTATTATTATTATTATTATTATTATTATTATTATTATTATTTTGATACTTGCTTTAGATCGCACCGACACAGATAGTTCTTATGGCGACGATGGGACAGTAAAGGGCTAGAAGTGGGAAAGAAGCGGTCGTGTCCTTAATAAATGTACAGCCGCAGAATTTGCTTGGAGTGAAAATGGGAAACCACGGATTATTATTTAATTCACAATTTTACAATTTGTTTATGTGCTTCTTCGGTACAATGTACATGTAAAAAGTAGTATTTAGTACATATGCTCCATACATGCAGGTATTTACTTACAATGTTGAGAAATAAATTTGACAGATATTTATAGCAGATTTACTATAAATAAATAGTCAAAACTATTAGTAGACAATTTTCATTAATTCTCTGTATGTGACAGATTGTTCATGCCAATAAACTTTCGTGTTATATGGCAAGTGGCCAGGATTTCTGCTTTTTGTAATTCTCTGTAAGTGAGAGGGTGAAGGTTGAGTGCATCAAGGCTCCTGTGTAGTGTCCTTGGTATTATACCATTACATCAAATCACTACTGGAATGATTATAACATTGTTGAGTTTTCACATGATTATTTTCCTGTGGCCGCATCTGTGTATTTGGAAATCTTTTCTATATATTATTATTATTATTATTATTATTATTATTATTATTATTATTATTATTATTATTATTATTATTATTATTATTATTAACCTCTGTATCAACCCCTATGGACTTCTTTTCATCTCGCTCAAATCTGACTGCTGGATCGTTAATGCCACCTTTGTTAGATTTCCTACCAAAACTACAAGGTCCGCTCATTTAATAGAACCTTTATTTCACGTAAACGTAACTTCTTTATATTCTTCGAACTGTTTTGAATTTCCAAAGACCGAGCTCGATAGCTGCAGTCGCTTAAGTGCGGCCAGTATCCAGTAATCGGGAGGTAGTGGGTGTCGGCAGTCCTGAAAATGGTTTTCCGTGGTTTCCAATTTTCACACCAGGCAAATGCCGGGGCTGTACCTTAATTAAAGCCACGGCCGCTACCTTCCAATTCCTAGGCCTTTCCTATCCCAAAGTCGCCATAAGAGATATCCGTGTCGGTGCGACGTAAAGCAAATAGAAAAAAAAATTCCAAAGCAGTCAGTTCTTCTTCTTCTTACTCTTTGTGCCTGTTAATGGAAGATCTTTTTTTAATTATCTGTTGTTTCTTAAGTAGAAATTAAGTTATTTGCACCTTTAATGCAATATGAGTTATTCTAGAATCTCTGAAAATGTCATGAGAATAGTTTTACGTGGTTTCCCATGTTCACTTCATGGTTTCCTTTCATAGGCTACAGCCGATTCCATCCACTTCCTTACCCAATTTAATTTACAATCATTCATGTTATCTTCATTAACTCCCCATTTGAGGTCGTAAAACTTGGCGTATAATTCATCTCATCTCATCTCCATCTCCGTCTCATCTCTCATCCCTCTTCCCTCATCCCTCATCCCTCATATCTCATCTCCATCTCATCTCTCATCCCTCATCCCTCATATCTCATCTCCATCTCCATCTCATCCCTCATCCCTCATCCCTCATCTCATCTCATCTCATCTCATCTCATCTCATATCTCCCATCTCCCATCTCTCCTCTCTCATCCCTCGTCTCGTCTCGTCTCGTCTCATCTCATCTCCTCTCCTCTCCTCTCGTCTCATCTCATCTCATCTCATCTCATCTCATCTCATCTCATCTCATCTCATCTCATCTCATCTCATCTCATCTCATCTCGTCTCGTCTCGTCTCGTCTCGTTAGCAAACACGTACAAGGAGAAACGGACCTAAAGAGTACATATATATTATTAAAAAATTCGAATGTACAGGGTTGAAGACAATGGTGTACTCGGTGTATGCAGAAGTCTTTTCCTGTTTCACTAAGAGATGGCGCAAGCGAACAGTACGCAGCGTATGAATTTGACACACACGTCAGTTTGTTTGTCTGACAATAACCTACCAACACACACAAGTTCAGTCCGCCAAACACTAGCTTCTGTGTTGTATCGTTCAGTGATCATGTCGACGTTTGTGCCTGAAAAAGAACATTTGCGGCATGCATTGCTTTTCTTATTTCATCAAAAAGAAAAGGCTGTGGAATGTCATCGTTTGCTGGTAGAAATATATGGTGAAAATGCTCCATCGATCAGAATTTGTGAGACATGGTTTCGGCAATTTAAATGTAGTGATTTCAATGTGAACGACAGTGCGCGCTCTGATAGACCACAAAAGTTTGATGATGAGCAATTGCAAGCGGAACCGTGAATGCACAACGCTATCGCCAATAACTGATTAATTCACACATTCATCGAAAGACGGATGCTCTTTTATAAGATACCTCGTGGTCAGTTGTACAGAATAACAAATTGATAATGGAAAATAACTCTTTGATTAGGATTCGGCAAAAACGTTCAAAAAAAGAGTTAAAACGAGAAAAGTGTATGATGAAGGAATAAAAGAAATGAAACGAAGAGAATTTACAATAAGTAACTACTTAGAAGTAAATAAAGGTGCATCTACATCAAGTAAGACTATGTTAGAAGGCAAGAAAATATTACTTACGAACTCTTAAATTGAGGACCAAAGAAGACGGAAAAGGGTGAGAGAGCCGAAATGTACAGAATCTGTTGTTTTCGTTTTTTATTTATTTTTGTTTTTTTAAGGGAATGTATTAGCCATGCCCTATATGGTGGTAACTTGTGCATGTGCCAGAGGTCATTAGTTTACTTGGTAGGAAGTTCAACAGATAGGGTCACAGGCCAATGTGCCCACCTTGGTGGGGAAGAGAGAATGTGCCAGCGTCTCGCGCTGGAATTTTTTTGTGCTGTCCATTGTGTCAGTGTGCTATCACTCATGCATTTTCTAATTTCTCAGTCACTTTATTAATTACATTAATTTTATAGAATATATATAAAATATATTGGTTGTAATATAGTTGCACTTCAAAGGCTGTAGGTAATTATTAATTCCTGGTCTCCTTTGGTAGAGAAGGGTGTAAGTGCCATTGTGCTCGGAAACTTTATTATTGGCCTTTACTCGAAAACATAATTCTGGTATTTTCGCCCTCTTTCATCTTTGCTCCTTAATTAAGTCTCTTATTTCTTATATCACAGACCCGTACTACACCGAGTTATTGCCTACGTTTTATTGAACAAATTTTTTATCACCTAATATTTGTCTCGTCTTTCTATAAGTAATTCTACTAAACCCTCAATGCCCTACAGCCGTTACAATAGTGACAACCTACCGTCATTTTTTTAATGCAGCCTGTCGTAAGAGGTGACTAAAGGGGCGACCAAGGGATCATTGTATTAGAACCATGAAACTACTTATGAATAGTACCATCACGCTGGGAACACCAAGGGTCGAATTTAATTCCCAGTAGGACCATTATGTTAGGTAATGAAATGTCGTATAGCTTTTAGTGCCGGGATATCCCAGAAAGGGTTCGGCTCGCCAGGTGCAAGTCTTTCTATTTGACTCCCGTAGGCGACCTGCACGTCGTCATGAGGATGAAATGATGATGAAGACAACACATACACTCAGCTCCCGTGCCTTAGGAATTAACCAAATATTGTTATGTAATCATACAAAATGTATTAGATGTAATATAGTTGCACTTCAAAGGCTGTTGGTAATTATTAATTCCTGGTCTCCTTTGGTAGAGAAGGGTGAAAGTGCCATTGTGCTCGGAAACTTTATTATTGGCGTTTACTTGAAAACAGGTGCAAGTCTTTCTATTTGACTCCCGTAGGCGACCTGCACGTCGTAATGCGGATGAAATGATGATGATGACAACACATACACTCAGGAATTAACCAATTACGGTTAAAATTCCCGACTCGGCCGGGAATCGAACCCGGGACCCTCTGAACCGAAGGCCAGTACGCTGGCCGTTCAGCCAACGAGTCGGACATTATGTTAGGTAAACAATAGGTATTTGAGTAGTAGCGACAGTGTGTGAATCCGGGTGGGTTTTACAGTACCTGTGAGTAGTAGCACTACATGAGCGACACCATGGGTCTGCCTTGCCTATGATTAGGACCCACTGTATGAGGAACACCGTAGAATAGTACTTTTTTACAAGTTTCTTTGCATTTCGCCGACACAGGTAGGTCTTATGGCGACGATGGGACAGTAAGGGGCTAGAACTGGAAAAGAAGTGGCCGTGGCCTTAATTAAGGTACAGTTCCAGCATTTCCCTGGTGTGAAAATGAGAAACCACGGAAAATAACTTTTAGTGCTTCCGACAGTGGTATTCGAGCCCACTATCTCCCGAATATTGGATACTGCCCGCACTTAAGCGACTTCAGCTATCGAACTCGGTACAGGATAGTACGAGTCTCTGTGATTAGTACACCTATGTGAGAAACACCGTAGGTTTGTGTTACATGCATGCATTACATTACCTGTGAGTAGTACCATAATGTGTTGAATACCGCGAGTCTACGCTACATGACAAACACCATCTCTCCTAGCGATAAGTACTATTATGATGGGCCGTTGACCTGGATTTTGGACTGCTTTAGACTACAAGCATCATCGATTCAGTGTTATGCTTTAGAAGCTGTCCCTTGGTCAGCAATACTATTGTTTAACGCTAGTTTCTGGGAATGTGGGGCATTGCGCGTTGGATCCACTGATTGTTTTAAATTCATATCCATCCATTCATTCTTCGTCATCACGTTTTGAATTCTAGTCAGTGGATGATTTTGGACTTTTATCTTGTCATTACATTTTGTACCATTAGGGGCCGATCACCTAGATGTTAGACCCTTTTAAACAACAAGCATCATCATCATCATGAGTATGACCAACCCTTTAAAACCCTTTCCGACTAACCTGTATTGAGAGACATGTGGTTTCATCATTCTTGAACCCATGATTGGATAATATAAAATCAAACCAAGTGCATGACAAGCATCAATGGGGCACTCATATTTCACTTCCTTGTTACCAACAATCAACGTTACATCTCTCTCCAGCTGTAGTAATTAATATGAAAGCATGCACTTGTCTGTTTCACTGTGTATATTTTATCGATTGCATCCACGCCTGCAAGGCCCAGGTTACATGCAGGCTCTCTCAACACCACAATACTCCACGGAATTATTTAGCAGTTGACGCGCCGCTGTGGAAATCACCAGCTCATGCTTTCTTTATATTGCGAAATACATTCCGCTGAGTGATACCACTGAAAACAAAAACAGAGCAATGCAACACAAGGCCCAATACAACAACTTTCAGTGCTTTAAGGTCGATATACGCTATGTTATAAATAAATACATGGAAACAGATATTGGTATAACTAATATTTCTATCCATTGGATCCTTTGTTCTTTATCCATCAACTCCGCTTTTTCATTTACCAATGAAATGAGAAGAATTTATTATTTCTAAAGGCATTTTTTGTTTAAAAATATCCTACCAGCCTAATCTATTTGTAATTCCAACCTTTACTGAATTATTCTTCCTTTTCTCTATGTTTTTATGGTCGGGCCTTATGTGGATTTAGCCTAGTTTTCTGGAGGGTTGCCCTTGCTGACACAACTCGAAAAATGGAGCAATGCATTCACTATTTGTGTTTCTGAGAATTGTGTATTTATTTATTTATTTATTTATTTATTTATTTATATGTGGATGTTTGACCCCTTTGGACAACAAGCATCATCCGAGAAAATAAGGCATAGGATATTGGATCCACTGACTGTTTTGGATTCATGGTCATTTTCCCATCATCATTCGTTTTAGGTTGTAGTTAGTGGATGCATTTTGAAGTTTTAATTTCCGTTTTATTTCGTTGCACCTCCTAGACAATCTTTAGGGGCCAATGACCTAGCTGTTAGTCCCATTTAAACAGCAAATATCATCATCGTGTGCACATGTATTATGACAGTTAAATAACGAGCATGCATCTATTTCTTCTGTCATGACCAATGTTTGTAATAAGAGTAGTATCTGTTCCTCGTGCTGCCAGACCTACAAACTGTTGTGAGTTCTCGAAGGAACGCAGATAGTACGGAGGAGGCATTTTGAATGCCGTGTTTGCGCGAATAATCCCCGCAAAGTTTTTTTAAAAATTTGTGGCACAAAATAGGGGTGCGAGTTTTATTTGCGTCAAAGTAGGCATTTAATTTTTTAATGAGCCTTCCTAAAGTTAGCGTGCGAGGATTATTCGCATAATTACGGTGTTTCATATTCCCGTGCTATGCTGATACGTTCTGTTCCTGTAAGTTTCCCCTGATTAATTTCTATGTAGAGGTGTATAAAATGAGTTCTAGCATAGAACTAAAGCATTTCTGGACTCATGTCGATATAACATATTTTATTCTGCTACCTGTGAGGAATGCGTCTAGAAAGTTTCACTTTGTCTTTATTGTATGTTGTATATTGTTGCGTCAGTAAAGGCATCCGGCCATAAAACTGGACTGAATCCATACGGATTACTGACCCCAGATGATTGGAGGAACGCCAAGAAGAAGAAGAGGAGTAGGAGAAGAACAAGAACAAAGAAAGATAATTTTGAGAGTGTAAATAAAAAGAGGCCGAAAGTGACCTTTCCTATATCACATGG
This sequence comes from Anabrus simplex, assembly GCF_040414725.1. Taxonomy (NCBI): domain Eukaryota; kingdom Metazoa; phylum Arthropoda; class Insecta; order Orthoptera; family Tettigoniidae; genus Anabrus; species Anabrus simplex. The sequence goes on along the minus strand of NC_090279.1, from coordinate 166,197,079 downwards.
CCTCAACATTTCTTCTCCACTGTCTGCTGAGAAAGTGGAACATGATAGATAGGAGCCTTGTTTGCTTCGAGAGATCAGTATTCTTCTTTTTTCGTATATAAATTCTTAGAGGGAAGGGTACGTGCGAGATACTGCTTTCCATGCAATTGAGCGTCATTTGTCACCAACGTGTCACGTGCTGTTTTGTATAAGCGTATAGTGCTGCTGCTATCTACCGATCGACTAATACAAGACTGCAGCCGGCTTTTAATGAAAAGTCTATAAGAAGAGGAGGAGCTGACACGAGGCTCTGTATCATCAATCTCTTAAAACCCTGTTTCATATTCATATAAAACCTTTTGGAATTAAATAATGTTCTCAAATATGTCAAAGTTTTCTTCGTGGTAATCTCATCACATCACAAGATCTTGAAAAGGGGAGTTGAAGCAGCTCTTTTGATGGAATTAGAGCTATATTTCGTTTTTTCCTCAGTGACGATTCACTGAAGTTCAATATTTTAATGTCCATAGTTAACTAGCAAATATCAAAAATGTAATGTATGTAAATGTATGCACCCTTAATATTAATATAAAATAAAAAGAGAAAATGAACAAAGAAAACTTAGGCCTAGCTCAGAGGTCGAATTCCCCCACTTCCAAATCATCTCACTCTACATTCCATACATCCCCATCTTCATAATTGATCGCATCTCCCAAACTGCCTGAATATTCTGGTCAGAAAGAAGGCGTTACCTTGTATGTGGCCCGCCCCTCCCCTTAAGGAAGGGGAATGACAACATTTAGATGGATATGTCAGTGAGGTTGGTGGATTGCAGAGTGGGTCTCGGCCCACAAGCGGCCACGGCTGCTCCGTGGTCCGACAGCTCTGCACTCTGACCGACCAGCCGAGTGGAGGAGGGGTGGCCGCGGCTCTACCGTGGCTCTACTCCTCTGTATTCGGGAGACGATGAGTGGGTAGGCCCCACCGTCGGTTGTCCTAAGAATGGTTTCCCATGGTTTCGATTCTTCTGCATTAAGGCGAATGCAAGGACATTTCCTAGTATAATTCCTCCGCACATCTGATAGAAATCTCCTACCCTGAGAGACGGCGGCACCGTCTAGGAAGCCCACCTCCCCCTTCATGGAAGGAATGCTAATATTTAGTAGCAGTAGTAGATTTTCAGTACGCCCTAGGTAACTGAAAAGTGCGAAGACAGGAATAGGTTTTTGCTATTTGCTTTACGTCGCACCGACACAGATATGTCTTATGGCGACGATGGGATAGGAAAGGTCTAGGAAGTGGAAGGAAGCGGCCGTGGCATTAATTAAGGTACAGCCCTGGCATTTGCCTGGTGTGAAAATGTGAAACCACGGAAAACTATCTTCAGGGCTGCCGACAGTGGAGCTCGAATCCACTATCTCCCGATTACTGGATACTGTCCGCACTTAAGCGACTGCAGCTATTGAGCTCGGTGACAGGAATAGGAAAAAGATGTTCGCCGTACTAGCGGTCAGTCAGATTAAGGGTATTTTTTAATTAAAATCGGTGAAAGGTATTTGTGTTGACAATTGAGCTGCGGTGAGAATTCATGGTAGAATGATTTCTTGGTTCAAGGTTGTTGCTACTCTGACCACTACTCTTATACTTACATCTCCTTCACACAATATACATAACATTTGTTTGAGCGCCAGTTGCTTTTTTAAGAAAAACAACAAAATTCGGTAGAGCATACCTCTTATATCAATTATCTCAAGGCGTGAGGTGATAAACTCACATATCTGGCAATATACAGGGATATGGATCAGGACAATATTAAATTACTGTTGCATTTCCACAATTGAGGATTGTACATGGAACTGGAATCACTTATTATAATTAAAAATAAAACTGAGTTTATGACTAAATTTACGTCACAATGAACAATCATTGACGTCTTTTAATTTAACAAAAGAAATATATCGTGAGATTTGCGGTACAAAGAAAAGGAAAATTTAATCTAAACAAAAAAAGCTATTGGCATGAACTTGAAGTGAGATGTGATATCGCCGCTGATTACACTCTTCTTCATGTTATGAATGCATAACATGTCTGATGCTTTAATTACCTGTTGTCTGCATACACCGCTGTTGAACTTGAAATTCTTGGGAAAACCTGTGAGCTGAAGTCGGGAGCCGTCTGTTGTAGTCTTCTTATATAACAAGGAGTTGGCCTACATTCCATGTACGCGTGTAGGGAGCTCCAATGTAATTACGTCCACTCAATATCTTTTAAATAATTGGAAAATATTATTGGAACATCTTGTGAAGTCCATCCTCACAAGAAAATGATGTTTCTTTATCAGCATAGTACCCGTCTCTGCTCGGATACAACCACCACTTGTAGACCTCCTCGATTATTACTTCTTCAAACACAACTCTTAGCTCTGACCATCACACTAAGACCACTTCTTCCATTTGATACATCTGACTGTTACTTATGATCTGCACGATATCAACTGCTTATGAACTGAGTAAGAACAGAATAATGAACTGAATACCTCTCCCCACCGTCGCCTTGACTTTATATAACCTCGCGATGACGACTCCTCTCCCTACTCCTGTTCATCCCTTCCACTTCCACATACAGTAGCTGGCGAATACTGACACTTGGTCGCAATCACGTGTCCACGCACTGATGTCATCAGTCAAGCGTTGTCTAAGCTTACCCAAGCGGTCCGAGAATGACTGTACCGAATGAGTCACCGGGAAATCTCCTTGTACACAACATTCCCAGTTAAACATAGCCTCGATTGCAAAATACTATGCCAGCTCATCTAGCCAAAGTTACAAGCCACAGCATGACAATATGAAACCAACAAATCTCACTTACTACAATACAGAATAATTACAAACATATTCACTTAACCTATGATGAAATACAATAATATACGTGATACCTAATTATTACAGTCTAAATGATGAGAAACAGAATATAAAAAATCAAATGAATCGGGTTAATAATAATAATAATAATAATAATAATAATAATAATAATAATAATAATAATAATAATAATGATGATAATAATAATAATAAATAATGAATGGAATCTGTAACCCTGTTGTACGGTTACAGAACGCCTCCCTCATGAAATAATCGATTAAATGAATCGATTGATTCATGAAATATCTACACAATCACCTGAAATCGAGTACACCATAGATACATGTATAAAAATGCCCTTTACAAATTTGGGTACATAGTATCATCCATCTGGATGTTCGTTGTTACACATATAAAACATTTATCAATTATCATTTTCACTTTGATTATACAGTATTATTTACATACAGATTACATTTCTTTCTCACTTCTGTCGTTTCAAACGTTCATTGAGTGTTCAAAAGTAGTTCTCGAAGACATTCCATTATATACACTTTCTCCAAGCACTGGAGTTTATTGCACTGCCGTGCCTCACTTATTATCACAACACACGCTAATTTCACTGAAGTCCTGTTCGCAATGCCAGCTTCATAAAACATGGTGAATTAACATAATAATGAAAATTAATCAACAAACTCACATGATATATTTCTTAAGATTTCTTATATTGTATGTTCCTACGATATTTCCTTCCTTGTCTTCTAATGAATAAGCACATTTCCCAATCCGTTTCACTACGGTGAAGTATCCCTGATATAACAAGAAAAACTTAGAAAATTGACCAGCTTCTGCTGATGACGGGAGTGGCACTCTGAGTAAAACCTTGTCACCAAGCTCAAATTCATCCAATTTAGTCTTTTTCTGCTGGCGAATACGTTTATCTCCTGCTTTCTTTAAATTCTCCCTAGCCAGCTGGATATAAAAATCCTTAGATTTCTCCTCTCCCAAGTCCAAGCCTAACATACTCGCAATTTCATCAGTAGGCTTCCTGCCGTGATGAATTTCATAGGGCGTAAATCCAGTGGACTCGTGCAACGTGATGTTACACCAACGTTCGACATTACCCAACTGTGAAAACCACGAGTTGTGTTTGTCATGCACATATGCCCTAAATATACGTCCTATTTCACGCATCGTTCTTTCAACCATATTGCTTTGCGGGCAACGTACCGATGAAAATATAGTTTTGATCCCCAGTTCATTTAGTTTGGTATTCCAGATCTTCGAAATAAACTGGCTGCCATGATCAGATAATATTCTCAGGGGACATCCGAACTCAGGAATATATCTGTCCACGACCTGTTTGAGACAACCCCTCCCTGTAGCTTTCCTCAATGGGTACATCTTGACATATTTGCTGAAGGCATCAATCAAGACAAAAACAAATTGGTAACCATATCTGGATTTAACTAACGGTCCAAACAGATCAACACTAATAAGCTTCCCGGGTCTGTCAACAATAACAGCCTGCCTGGGCCCCTCTAGAAGTCTAGTCGGGTGCTTAGAGCGTTGGCAGAGATCACACGTAGCGAGTATTTTCCTCACGTGCCTTCCCATATTCCTCCACACAAAGTTACCCTGAATAGCATATAAGACCTTATTTGCTCCAAAATGACCCAGCTCCTTATGATAAAACCAAATCATATCCTCTTGCAGGGCTTTAGGTACACATACATTGAACTTCCCAGAATAACATTTCCGAGTGAGAAAACCATTACATAACTTATACGTAAATTTACCGTTCACTAGAACAGTACCTGGTTCCTTATCTCTAAGCGAGGTCAACAGTCCCGCCAACTCTTCTTCTCTTTCCTGCTCGGACAACAGATAACGAAGTCTATCTCTTTCTGCAGTATTATCAGTCATCGAGCCAACACAAATCAAAATACCTTCTTTCACCTCTAAAGAGACAGTATTTTCCTCCTTAGGGAGATACCTGCTGAGAAAGTCAGCCATAACATTATCTTTCCCTTTAATATGACGTATCTTAAAATCATATTCACTTATGGCTAAAATCCAACGAGTCATACGATTACTAGTTAATTTATAAGTATTTAGGAATACCAAAGCCTGATGGTCAGTCCATATCTCGAATTTATTACCTAAAACATACATTCTAAACTTACTTAATGAATACATGATTGCAAGAAATTCAATCTCAGTGATCGTATATCTCTTTTCAGCCATACTGAGCCCACGGCTTGCCAAGGAAACTATGCCTAAATTGCCGTTACCATCTCTCTGACATAAACATCCAGCAACTCCCTTCTCTGAACCATCAGTCATGAGAATAAATTCACGATCTGACATAGGATATCTCAACATAACAGCTTCATTAAATCCATCCTTCAACTTCTGGAAAGCCTCATCGTGTTCTTTCCTCCACTTCCACTTCGCACCTCCTTTCAATAGCTCACGAAACGGCTCTAACAGCGCAGAATATTTACCCACAAAACGTCGAAAGTAATTACACATTCCCAGAAAAGATTTCAATTGCTTAACATTACGTGGAGTAGGAGTATTGTTTATCTTGTCTAATCTCGTCTGTTCCGGTTTTACCCCCTGTTCAGATACAGTGTGTCCCAAAAATGTGATCTGTTGTGAACACAATGTCGATTTACTCAGTTTTAATGTAAATCCCCCTTCCCTGATTTTCTGTAGAACAATCTGTAAGTGTTTCATGTGTTCGTCAAACGTGTGGGATGCTATAACAATGTCGTCGATGTACATGGTCACAAAACTATCCGTATCTCTCCCTAATACTTTATTCATGGCTCTAACTAATGCTGCAGAAGAAGTACGGGTCCCGAAGGGCACCCTGGCGAACTGATACAAGCAATTCTTGTATGCAAAGGCCGTAAGTGGACGGTCACTTTCTCTAAGTGGAATCTGCCAGAAAGATGACGACAAATCAAAAGTAGAAAACCATTTTCTACCTTCAAAACGTTGAATAAGTTCCTCTACCGTCTCCGCCCTTTGCTGATCGGCTTCTATCCTCATATTCATTAATCTGCCATCAATGCACAGTCTTACCGTGTTATCCTTCTTAGGTATAATAACAAGTGGATTTAAATTAGGACTACATGATGGTTCAATTATATTATAATCTAGCATAATGTCAATCTGCTCTTCAACCGCGCTAGCGTATTTTAACGGAATGGGATATTTCGGTCCTACAAAAGTTGAGGTATCAATAACATTAAATTTGTGTTCGTAAAGATGTGTTCTACCAGGCCGATCGCTAAAAACATCACTATGTGATATCAATAATTCACACAATTCGTCCTTCTGACTTTCCGCTAACTTACATTTCTCCACTGTCTCATACAATTCATCTCTAGAATCTCTCTGTATAGACACATGGCAGACATCAATATTTTTCCTCATATTAGGAATTTCACAAGATCCTTCCGTACTAGAACACACTTTATTCGCACTAATTTCTGACAAATCATCATATGGTAAACTGACTTCCCTGCTACTCTTTCCCCAAATAAGATTGACATTACACAGATCAAAATTTAATTTAGCCTTGTGACACGTTAACCAGTCGGTACCTAAAATAACGGCATAAACTAAATTAGGCACAACTAAGCATGGTTGGAAAATACATTCTCCACTTATGCTAATGGGGACAGCTATTTGTTTATTCACTCTTTGAGACTTGTTCCCAACAGCTGTTACGATGAACGTATTCCTCACTGGAATTTCCGCTACCTCATACTTCTCTCTTAAAACTTCCTCATACAGCTTGGAATTTACACATGACTTCTCACTACCAGAGTCCAACAAAATCTTAACTTTTCTGCCCCATATCAGCAGTTCAATCGTCGGTGTAACAGTAACACTACTTAAATTATCCTCATTACATAATATAAGATCACTTAACAAATCTTGCCTTATATCTAAATTTAAATTACACTTATAAAATTTATTGTTTACGATTAAGTCGTCACTTAAAATATTTGAATTATTGCTACTTAGGTCACAATCATGTTCACTTACAACTATAGGCTGGTCGACATTAACATACTTATCTACCTTATACGTGAACTCACCATTTACGGACTGTCTCAGTGACCTGTTTATACAGTCCGTTGCGCGTTTAAAGTACTTGGTTCGGTTACGACTTGTTGGTTACACACCTCCGTCGGCCTCCCCTGTTGCCTATTTCCTCTAGCGTCATTATTATTATTATTATGGCCTGTATTCTCCCGCCTCCCAGCTTCTGGTTGATTACCATAATCACGCCTCCCAGTCCTGAAATTTTCCGAACTATTCTGATAATTTCTCTCCCTGTGGAAATTATTAGGTCTCTCCTGATATTCTCTTCTGTAGTTACGACTATTCATAGTCCTGTCCTGATTATTAGATTGGTTACCCCTTCCTTCTACATTCCTATTTAGTGTCCTATTATTATTCAAGCTACTACCTAAAGCATCAAAACTTTCCAACAAAATCTCCATTTCCTTAATAGTCTCCACTCTTTGCATACAAACAGCTTCTCTTATTCTATCGGGATAGTGCTTAGCCATAAGTCTAACTATATCAGCCTCAGGTCCAATACATTCTAAATTTCTCCACACCAAAACATGAGCCAAAAAGTATTCAGTCATTCTAACACCCTCGTTAGAATTATACCTGCCAAACATTACTCTCTCTCTCTCTCTACTCTGAACACCTTCACTCCAAAATTTAGCCACGAATTTCTCCTTGAATTCAGTTAGACTAGACATCGAGCTTTTATATACTTGAAACCAAGACTTAGTCTCTCCTACGAAAGCATTAGATAAGATCTCCAATACAGTTTCCCAGCTAATAATATTGTCTCTTAATTGAACAGAAAATTTCTTCTCTACTACTCTCATAAATTCCATTGGGTTAAATTCTTTCCCAGAAAACTTAGGTAAATCATGATCTCTAGTGATTAAACCATTATTTACAATTATCTCACGTACATTCTTACTATCACGCACTTCTTTCTGGAGTACTCTCTGGCAACTCAGAAATTTTTCTTCCACTGTTTCCTCAGCCTTTTCTTGAATTTTTCTTAATTCCTCCTGCAACTTTTCTTCCGATTCTCTCACCTTCTGTGATAATGATTTTTGTTCACTCTCTAGATCACCTACTTCTCCAAGTTTTCTTTCCACCTGTTCTACCCTACTAATACATTTCCTAGTTTCTTGCCCCACTGTATTGGTTATCTTTTCAAACCTTTCTTCTACTAACTCATTGATTTCTCCTTTATTAGACCCGATCTTGGCGCCTAATTCATCAATCTGTTTGATGCATGTCTCACTAATTTGTTCTATTTCCGCATGGAGATTGCTCCGACCCAATTCCATCTCAGCTCTGATGTCACTACACTCCCTATTTACCTTACTTTCTAAATTATTAATTTGCTTACTTATTTCTAACACCTTATGATCTATCTTATTACTAACATCATCGATCTTCTTATTAATACTAATACACTGAGCTTCAATTTTCTCACTAATGACCGCTTCAATTTTCTTACTCATAATATTATTCTGAGATTCAATTTTCTCACTCATAATATTATTCTGAGATTCAATTTTCTCACTCATAATATTATTCTGAGATTCAATTTTCTCACTAATAACCGTTTCAATTTTCTCACTCATAATAATATTCTGAGATTCAATTTTCTCACTAATGGCATTATTCTGCTCAGTCATTTTGGACATCAGCAAATTAAATAAACCTAGGTCAATCACCCCTTTACTTTGATCTTTCGTGACAGCGTTTTCCTCATTTTCTACTATTTTCTGACTTTCAGCAGGTCCCACCTTAGTCACCAACTTCCTATTTATGTTACCACCTTGGATTTCCTTGGACACAATAACCTCAGCCTCATCACCTGACTGCATATTGCTATCCTTGTCCATCTTCGGTTTCCTACTAATTTTTCGCGATCTCAAAGCTATTTCCCCTTGCAATTCCTCTGACATTACCCCTTAAATACAAACTTCAACAAAATGACCTTCCTAACATTACTCGGTGAATTTAACATGTGCGTACTCATTAAAAGAACTGATCCATGTATATTGCCATTCAGAAACACTTCTTCTGAACCTTTCGAGTCCCACGTTGCTGGCGACACGTTGTTGCTACTCTGACCACTACTTTTATACTTACATCTCCTTCACACAATATACATAACATTTGTTTGAGCGCCAGTTGCTTTTTTAAGAAAAACAACAAAATTCGGTAGAGCATACCTCTTATATCAATTATCTCAAGGCGTGAGGTGATAAACTCACATATCTGGCAATATACAGGGATATGGATCAGGACAATATTAAATTACTGTTGCATTTCCACAATTGAGGATTGTACATGGAACTGGAATCACTTATTATAATTAAAAATAAAACTGAGTTTATGACTAAATTTACGTCACAATGAACAATCATTGACGTCTTTTAATTTAACAAAAGAAATATATCGTGAGATTTGCGGTACAAAGAAAAGGAAAATTTAATCTAAACAAAAAAAGCTATTGGCATGAACTTGAAGTGAGATGTGATATCGCCGCTGATTACACTCTTCTTCATGTTATGAATGCATAACATGTCTGATGCTTTAATTACCTGTTGTCTGCATACACCGCTGTTGAACTTGAAATTCTTGGGAAAACCTGTGAGCTGAAGTCGGGAGCCGTCTGTTGTAGTCTTCTTATATAACAAGGAGTTGGCCTACATTCCATGTACGCGTGTAGGGAGCTCCAATGTAATTACGTCCACTCAATATCTTTTAAATAATTGGAAAATATTATTGGAACATCTTGTGAAGTCCATCCTCACAAGAAAATGATGTTTCTTTATCAGCATAGTACCCGTCTCTGCTCGGATACAACCACCACTTGTAGACCTCCTCGATTATTACTTCTTCAAACACAACTCTTAGCTCTGACCATCACACTAAGACCACTTCTTCCATTTGATACATCTGACTGTTACTTATGATCTGCACGATATCAACTGCTTATGAACTGAGTAAGAACAGAATAATGAACTGAATACCTCTCCCCACCGTCGCCTTGACTTTATATAACCTCGCGATGACGACTCCTCTCCCTACTCCTGTTCATCCCTTCCACTTCCACATACAGTAGCTGGCGAATACTGACACTTGGTCGCAATCACGTGTCCACGCACTGATGTCATCAGTCAAGCGTTGTCTAAGCTTACCCAAGCGGTCCGAGAATGACTGTACCGAATGAGTCACCGGGAAATCTCCTTGTACACAACATTCCCAGTTAAACATAGCCTCGATTGCAAAATACTATGCCAGCTCATCTAGCCAAAGTTACAAGCCACAGCATGACAATATGAAACCAACAAATCTCACTTACTACAATACAGAATAATTACAAACATATTCACTTAACCTATGATGAAATACAATAATATACGTGATACCTAATTATTACAGTCTAAATGATGAGAAACAGAATATAAAAAATCAAATGAATCGGGTTAATAATAATAATAATAATAATAATAATAATAATAATAATAATGATGATAATAATAATAATAAATAATGAATGGAATCTGTAACCCTGTTGTACGGTTACAAGGTATTCATAAGGGTTAAATAAGAATGTAATCTTTCACCTTTGTTGTTTACGATTTATACGGATCATCTAGTCGTACTAGTTGGCTGCATGGTCATCGCACTGAACTTCGAATTAGAGGGTCCTGGGTTCGATTCCCGGCCAGGTCGGGGATTTTAACCTAAAATTGGTTAATTCCAATGACTCAGTGTGTGTGTGTGTGTGTATGTGTGTGTGTGTGTGTGTGTGGCGTATTCAGCATTAGAAATCATCCTAGGTAGGGCCCTCATCTTCACAGACATGCAGGTCACCTAATACGCCATCTACGATAAACAGACCCGCGCCAGGCCTCTTCACAGACCGTACGCCATTATTATTATTATTACTATGCATCTACTGAAAGGTACAAAGTATTAGGAAGGTATTCCATCAGGTTGGAAATTTAGAAAGTAGTTTAGCCTATGCCGACGATATGATCTTATTGGCAGACTGTGCCGAAAGCCTGCAGTCTAGTATCCTCAAACTTGGAAATAGGTGCCATGAGTGTGATAGGAAAACTAACCTTTCCAAGACTAAATTGATCTCAGTAGGTAAGAAATCCAAGAAAATTGAATGTCCGATTGGGGATACAAAGCTGGAACACGTACATAATTTCAAGTATTTAGGATGTGTATTCTCTCAGGATGGTAATATAGTAAGTGAGATTGAATCAAGATGTAGGAAAGCTAATGCAGTGAGTTTACACTTTGGATCAACAGTAATCTGTACGAAAGAAGTCAGCTCCCGGATGAAACATTCCTTAAACCGTTTGGTTTTCAGACCATCCTAACTATAGGGATATGAAAGCTGGGTGGACTCAGGGTAACTTATTCATAATTTAGAATTAATGTACATTAAAGTAGCGAGAATGATCACCCGTACAAACAAGTGGGAAGAATGGCAGGAGGGCACTAAGAATGACGAGATAAAACCAAGTTAGGAATGAACATGATTGATGGAAGAGTACGGATAAACTGGCTTCGATGGTGTGCTCATGTGAGGCGAATGGAGGAAGATAGGTTGCGTAAGATGTTAATGGACTGTTTCTAATGATTTGACGATGAGAGATATAGAACTAAACGAGGCCATAGAACTAGTAACAAATTGAGGGAAAAGAGGGAACGGTTCGCCATAGCACGACATGGTTTGCTGTATCAAACTTCCCGATTGAATGTAAGTGAATACGATGCGTCGCATGCTTATCGTTCCATTCTTTAAAAATTTCAGTTAAAGATGTCGGATTCTAAAACGTTGGCCCATGTGGTCACTGATGTCCTCGCGTGCTATGCTGATAGGCATGCTGGGATTGTAGGGACAAGAATAAAAAAAGTGGCTGTCCTCATGGCGGAGAAATGTTGTGTGTGTTTATTAATTGCTAAGCTTGAGGCACATCCTTGCGTATATAGAGTGTATTCTGTAGAGTGCCACAATAAAATGAAGAAAACGGCAGCGTACGAGGAGATTGCACGAGAAATATCTCAAGGAAGAGGCCATGTTGTATGTTTGTTGCCGTACAGTGACCTATAAGTAAACACTATCAGTGATGATCGATTTATATCGATCTTTGTATATTGTTATTTTTTTTTTTTTGCTAGTTGATTTACGTCGCACTGACACAGATGCAACGATGGGACAGGAAAGGGCTAGGAGTGGGAAGGAAGCGGCCGTGGCTTTAATTAATGTACAGCCCCAGCATTTGCCTGGTGTGAAAATGGGAAACCACGGAAAGCCATTTTTAGGGCTGCCGACAGTGGGGTTCGAACCTACTATCTCCCGAATACTGGATACTGGCCGCACATAAGCAACTGCAGCTATCGAGCTCGGTATATTATTATTATTATTATTATTATTATTATTATTATTATTATTATTATTATTATTATTATTATTATTATTATTATTATTACCGCGTTTTCGTGGAACACAGAGAGGTTAAAGAAGGTGTGGGCTTGAATGGGTCTATCTACAATATCAAAGATTCTTTTAAAACTTTGAAATAAAGGTTATATTTCTTTTCAGAATTTCAAACTTAACAAAACTTTTCACTTTGTGCAGTAACAATAATAATTTTGATTACAAGACTAGAAAACGCACAGATAGGCACTTGACAATGTTTGAGCTTCGAGATCTAAAGCTACGAGTTTACAACGTCCCTAATATGGTATTTAGATGGAAGAGGAGAGAAATCTCCCAAGACACAAATTATCCAGAGCACTCTGCTCCAAACGTTACAATTTAAGGCCTTCCAAAGGCTCCACTCACAGATACCAGAAGAGAGCTTACATGCTCTCCAAGTTTAATAAAGGAGCCTGGCTCCAAATTCCTTACAGCCTACTCAAGACAACATTACATAAAACTTTACAATCTTTGGCTTCTCTAGGCACAACCTACAATTTACAATACCATGTAGTTTACACAGGGGTATCTAGTACCCATACTACTGGGCCTATATGAAAAGAAGAACAGGATAATGTTACTGGCCCAAACACAAAATGTATGGTAGCGTACACTTGCACTCCTTCAAAACCCTACTTGGGCTCGTGGCCCGATGATGCAGAGGCTAATCCCAAGCTACTGAGGTGACTACAAAGAGAGGTTACTTAAGACTTTACAGGAAGGGAAACAGTTACAAAATTGTAGTCACCTCAAAATAAATTGAAGGGGAACTCGAGAGGGTAACGCACTCTCTATCCCCCAATTTACAGTTTAAGACTTTAGGAAATTTTTACATTAACCGAAAGAAAGTTTACATTTTAGAAAACCGGTGGTTATATAGTTAAAGATTAGTACGTTCCCCTCGGATAAGTTTGCGGAGATAACTACAGAGATAGAAAACTGGTGGCCATTACCTGGGCTGATGTTGTGCCTGGCGAAGAATATGGCACCCACCTCCTGTCTCAACACACACACTCTCAGAAATTCGACGATCTATAAGACAAGGTAGCTTGAAAAAGCCGCAGCTTATACACCCGAGGGGAGGTTTCGAGAAGGTTTTGAACTAAATCCGGACACACCCTCTCATTTTTATTGGCTGAATAGAAAGCTACAAGAAGGCTGTGATAGGCTGAAAAATAAATACAAAAATTAGATTCAAATGCTGGCGGGCTGAGAAGGAAGTGTTGCAAACCTTGAAATATCAAAATTAATGAATGTTGATTTAGTTACGAAAACCTATAAACACAAAACTTCTTTCAATCACTAATTCTTCCACCTTGCACCAGAGTGTATGACCTCAGTTTTTTTTTGTAAGGACACCTATGGAGAAATGTTCAGACTACTTGCTGTACACCAAAACAAAACAAATGAATCCAGTCAGTTTAGGAAACTTTAAAATAACACATTACTCAGTTATTCGGTGGTGACATCTTCTGATCAATGTCCCAACTTTATGCACTAGCTGTTTCAAGATTTGTATAAGAGATAGCTTTGCTTAAAGAGCTTCTTTTAAATGTGCGGGGTTGAGGCGTACCTTCCGGTACCATTATTATTATTATTATTATTATTATTATTATTATTATTATTATTATTATTATTATTATTATTATTATTATTATTATTATTATTATTATTATTATTATGGAATTCATCATATGTATTCGTGTAATAAGATATGAATTTCCATTCCATTGCTATCATTTTTATTCAATTAATGTGAGTAAATGCAATACAACATAACCTCTGTAAACGACGTTATGGTAGTTAATCCATTGCAAAAATTACGTTAAAGACAACCAAGTTAGTATTTTCCCCCATGTAAATTATAGCTTGTTGTGTTTTTCTATTACTTTTTAGGAATGTATCCCACTGCTAGTCCAGGAACCACAACTGCTATTTGCCTCTCCTCCATGCAAAAACAAAATGCTATCAAACCTTGCCAAATCTGTTCAAATCTTGTCAAACCTTCAGTAATGTTGAACAATCTTTGACAAGATTTGACATTTTTGTGTGTGTATCGAACTGAAAGAAAATTTAATGGTGTACAACAGGCATTAGTCTCATTTCCTGATACGAGGTCTGGCACTGCTAGTATTTGTGCCATGTATACTCAACTCGAGCCGGCTCCGTGGTGTAAGGGTAGCGTGCGTGCCTCTTACCCGTACGCCCCGGGTTCAATTCCCGTCCAGGTCATGGATTTTTACCTGGATCTGAGGACTGGTTCGAGATCCACTCAGCCTACGTGATTAGAAATGAGGAGCTATCTGACGGTGAGATAGCGGTCCCGGTCTAGAAAGCCAAGAATAACGGCCGAGAGGATTCGTCGTGCTGACCACACATCACCTCGTAACCTTCAGGCTTTCGGATTGAGCAGCGGTCATTTGGTAGGCCAAGTCTCTTCAGGGTTGTAGTGCCATAGGGTTTTACTGTTCTTTATACTCAACTCGATCTAATTACTGTTAGTTTATTTCAAGTACAGCACGGTTCAGGAAGCTAGATATTCCTTAATTAGGTTTAAAGTCACTTGAAAGATACATATGGTGTCAATTTAACGTAGAAGCGTTCTCTTTGTAAGTGAAATCTTCTACTCTCTCCCTTTAATACATGTCAATTCTGGTCTGATGGCAATTCAGTAATTGACAAGTGTATATGCCGTTTGATTTGCGGCTCTGTGATGAGTGGGCAGTATTTGCCTCATTCCACAAGCATAATAGTACATCATCAAATTACCGGCCTTCGCATCACTGAACAGCTAATTAGTCCGAATAGTAGTAATACACACACCTCCTTGCTCCTATTCACTGCGGGCTGCTTCCACTGGACGGTAATTAATTCTTTCTAATCAGTCAATTACATTTTCTTTCCCAAATTACTCCTTAATTCTTCACTGTTATTGCTAGATCCCGGATGTTAAGCAGTATTAGGTTACAATGTAAAGTAATTTGGTAATTACTAGGACTCGGCATTCGAGGAAAACTCCTTTCTTTCTCGAGTGTCGGAAGACGACGCCCACCATAATATAATGTATGTTCATTTCTGGGTCATTATAGACCAGAAATTGGTGGGTTCTATTTGTTCTTTTTTGCCTTTTACTGATGAGAGGGAAAATTAAAAGGAAAATGAAGCTAGCGCTTGAAGATAACCAGGGGTATCAGGTGAAAATTTGAAAGGAGACAATTTTGATATGAGTGTTTTTGAAGAGGAAGATCTCGAACATTTAACATATATTGATGAGGAGAGAAGTTTCTCAATGTTTCGCAAAGTACTGTCTGAAAACCGATTATTCTTTACACCTAAGAACCTGCAGATGATTGCCATCTGAGGTAAGGTTTCCGAATTCCACAATTTCTGTTACCCTAGTGTGGTTAAGCCAAATATGATTCCAGTTAGACTAATTTCAGTTTCTTTCTCCAGAATGTCGATTGCGGGTTCGCTGAATTCATCGGAGGTAGAAAAAATATTTCATTCTGAATTCTGCAAGTACTTTTTGTAACAAACAGGGAATTCCGGTTTTTTAAATTATGTTAGTCTAAAAATATATGCCGGCCCCACGGTGTAGGGGTAGCGTGGCTGCCTCTTACCCGGAGACCCGTGTCTAGAAAGCCAAGAATTACGGCCGAGAGGATCCGTCATGCTGACCACACGCCACCTCGTAATCTGTAAGGCTTCGGGCTGAGAACCGATTGCTTGCTAGGCCATTGCCCTTCTGGGCTGTTGCGCCATGAGTTTTTAAACATATATTCTCTGAATGAAGAAGTATTTCACTCATACAGTTTAGCACTTTTAAACACTGCATTCAGTCATTAAATATGTAATTAAAACTAAAATTCGAATGACTTTGGATCACGTGTTTACGTTTTTGCCAGTTTTAGGTTCATTGTTGGATATTTTAGGGCTATTTTAGGAAATTTATAGGTCTTCAACTTCCGAGCCCTAGTTATTAGGAAGTGTCGATCTACCCGCTCTTCTTTAATGTAGCAAGAGTAACATAAAATCCAGGGGTACTGATATACCATACCCCTAATATTTATGCAAACCTAATTGCATAACAAAGGCTCACGAGGCGCTCAGAAGAATAAAATTAAATTGGTCACAATTTTTGTTATACGGCTTGATGGTTTTTATGTGTTGACACCATTTTTTGTACCAAAGATCGTAAGGAATAGGCTGGATACATGAAGAGCATGGAACTTACAATAGGGAGGAATATGGCCAAACTTTATATATACTGTTGGCGTCAGAAAAGACATCCGACGGTACAACTGGACTTAATCCTGTTGTGTTGCTTACCCCAAGCAGCTTTAGAAAATACTGGGAAAATTATTCATTATAAAAGTCATATTCTAGAGCCCGGATTTGTATGCAGTAACAGGTTAGATTGCAAACTAATTTGGTCAGTAGGAAGTGTTGGCCACCCGCTCTTCCATAATGTATCAAGAGTAACATAAGTTGTAGAAGTTCAGATGGGCAACCCCTAATGTTTATGCACACACCGTAACATAGTCGTTGTGAAGGTAGACTGCATTTGCTACTGGCTTCAGTAAGTTTGCATTATAACCTATCAGTGCATAAAAATCCGGGCTCTACATAATGGCGTCTGCCTTCCGAAGAGAAATGGTGCCAGTCTTTCCAGTTGACACTGTTTAGGCGCATCTATGAGTATGGAGCTCCGCCTATGATGAATTTTAATTATGAAGACGGCATACCCATCCAGCCCTGAGCCTTCGGAATTAACCAATGAAGGTTTAAATCCCAGACCCTCTCTCTGAGAATCTGTGGTAAAGCCTTTCTTTACGTTGTTAAAATAACCTAAGATGAGATACAAATTTATAAAACAGTAGCACATACCTGCATAGGAACAGTTTACCTACTATTTATTATTAATAAACTATTCTCTCAGATATGTGCTAGTAATTTATAAATGTGTAACATACTGTCAGACATAAGAAATAATGTGAGTTTCAACTTGTTGATCTTGGCACTAATGGTACCTGTGGGGCACCAATTGTGAACGTAAACTTGCATTGTTAAGTGGCTGTTGACGTCGTGGTAATAAGCGCAGGACCTTCAGGTGAACGTGGATTTCTAACCACATGGATGTGGTACCTGTGGGGCACCAATTGTGAACGTAAACTTGCATTGTTAAGTGGCTGTTGACGTCGTGGTAATAAGCGCAGGACCTCCAGGTGAACGTGGATTTCTAACCACATGGATGTCAGCATGTCGAAAAGTCACTTATATTGACCAGAAATCAAACCACCACCGCCTTGATGAATAGACAATCGGACAATCACACACTACACTCTTTATTGTTACCAAGTAAAACTCTGACTGATTTAGCCATTTTAGAATGTTTGAAGTCTACATAAATAATATTCTGACTCATTGAATATTGAATTTTCACGACCGCATTGTAATCGAAAGCGACTTTCAACCTATTAGGTCGTGTTACGTACATTTAGTACGTGTTGAAAAGATGTTAAGTACAGAGCAAAAATGGCCAATCAGACACCAGTGGAATCCGAACCCACAACCCCCCCATTTCGCGTCGGTTCGGATCCCACTGGTGTCTGGTTGGCCATTTTTGTTCTGTACTTAACATCTCTTCAACACGTACTAAATGTACGTAACACGACCTAATAGGTTGAAAGTCGCTTTCAATTTTGACTCATCTTTGGTAGATCAAGCTGTAACTGTTTCCATAAATGTCATTGTAATTAACTAGTGCATCGTCCCAGATGAATAAAAACTCAATTCACCATTTCATTTTTATGACGAAACACACTTTAATGTTACGTTGCACCGCATCTGTCCCGTACCTTTGTCAGTGTCGTAGTGTATGTGACACGCATTAAATTCTGTGTGGTAACTGTGTGTGATGTATTTTATCGAGAATCACGCTAGCAGTTATTAACAGCGCTTTAATGAATTTCATCTCCGTTACTGCATATATCTCTATTTCATATGGTATAGTTTAGAAGATACGTCAGTGTTGAGCTAGTTAAGGTATATTTAATAAATTTGTTTTTTCTCTCCGTTAGTTTTTGATAAATGTAATTGGTCATCGGTGTAAATTTTCAGTGTCAAGGGTGAGAATATGGAAATGCTTTAGAGCCTGTGAACAGGAATTTTAATATAAAACAATATGTTAACATATATCTTCATTACAGACTCTTATGACTTTCAGCATTCAGTCTGAAAGCATCTGTGAATTTACTAAATGTCACCACAATCCTCTATTATTTGACTAGCTCTGCGGTGTATATCAAGTCCAAATTATTAGAAACTGAGTCTAGCCATCGCTTTCTTTGTCTCCCTCCTCTTTCCTTACCATCCATGACTATAATAATCGTATTGGCTTTACCTCCCACCAGATACTTTTACGGAATTTAGTCCCGAAGGATTTCGTTTAACGTACCAGTAAATCTATTGACACAAGGCTGGCGTATTTGAGCACTTTCAAATACCACCAGACTGGGCCAGGATAGAATCTACCAAGGACAGCGCCTCTGATCCACTCAACCCGGCCCTCTATGACTGAGTCCATTATTCGCCTAGGTAACCTATCTTCCTCCATTCACCTCACATGTCAGCATCACCAAAGGTGATTTATAGCGGGAGATTTTCTAATTCAGAATATCCAAAGCGAGAACGTCCAGACGTATGCAGTCGGAAACAAAAGTCAAGGTACACTTCAAAATTTCATGTGAGTGTAATCAAAACAGAAAATTTTACTTATCTCCACTTACGAAATAAAATGATAGACTTGTTGGTACTTTATGGCATTAATAACAAAGTGTGAAACTAAAGTCACACACCGTTCATTTCTGAAACGAAACAAATGTTCATGAACAAAGGTGAACATATAATAACAATATTTTCACCCTCATATCAGGTTCAATACGTTTTGCAACTTCCAAATGCAGAGGTGTCGATTCCACTGGGTTTTTTAAGACTTCTGGTGGAAATTTCTTCCATTCTGTTCCTATGGAGAGCTTCAAATCTTTCTTCTTCTGGATGGAATATTTCCTAATCCTCCTACAGAGTTCTCCCCAAAGATGTTCAATATGGTTAATGTCGGGGTTGGGAGGTGGACGAAATTGCTAGGGAACATTCTGAAGCACGCATTGTTTCACAATTTCAACAGTATGTTTAGGGCTGGTGTTTTGTTGAATGACCCTGTCATTTCTCAGTCCCAGTTTTTCAACACATATTTTCCTCTAATATACAGATACTTCCATGTATCCACTTCATTTCCAATAAACACTAATTTGTCTAGCCCAGCAACCCCAAACAAGAATGCTCCCACCACCATGTTTCACAAATGGAACAAGATCTGGAAGCGTTCGTTAGGTGTTCTCCATACATTCTGCTTTCTCTCACACTGAAATAAAGTACAGAAGTATTTACTGTTTGGTAGGACGTCACAGGTGCAATTCCAAACAATCAGCAATAATTGTCAAAACATTTATGGAATAAGCGGGCATATGAACACACTTGATTCCGACTGTATGCCTAATGTCAGCATACGTCCATCTTCTTTCTACTTTCAATTGATTTGTGGAAGTTGAACGTGTATTTTCAGAATTGTTACATTTTTTAAGTGTTGCATGGCAGTCCATCTAGGTTGACAAATGAAGGCATGGGAGGGCCTGTATGTTTTAATGTAACACTTGCATTCAATCAAGAATCATAAAAACAAGCTGTATTGTAAGTGTGCGTGTGTACAAAGGATTCGCTGCAATTCCACATGCATCACTGGTTCCCACATGAGTAATATCATAATGCAGGAGTGTACGAATAAGAATATTTATGCTCGACGATGCCTAAATATAAATATTTATGCCAGAAAAAACTATGCTCATTATAGTTCAAGTTTCATTATGATACAGGTTCTCCACCAATCAGAGTTCAGATTTTCATTATGATACAGGTTCTCCACCAATCAGAATTCAGATTTTCATTATGGTACAACTGTTCGACCAATTAGGTAAGGATAGCTTCGCACTTGTTTCCAAAATCAAACACATCGGACACACATATTAACATCAATGCACCTTCTAATTCCAATATTCCACAACCACACGGCACATTCCCGCAAATTCACTTCACCAACAATAAACAATTTTTATTTGAAATAAAGCTAGGTTTTGATAACATTCTATCAAAGTTTGAAAACATATGACATTGTCAAGGTCTCTGATCCACTCACGGAAAATCAATAACCCAGCGCATGCGCTCTGTTCAATAAACTCAACTGTCCAGCGACACCTCGACAGAAATTTATGAATATTTAAAAAATAGAGTTATAATTATCGTCGAGCATAAACCGTCAAATGTAACTCGCCTATAATTGCAATAATTAAGACACTCGTATGGAAATTATAAAACTCGCTTCACTCGTATTATAAACAAACTCTTGTCTTAATTATTGCAATTATAGGCTTGTTGTATAATGTTCTATTATGAAATCCATCCTTCGATAATGTAGGAAACAAAGTTTTCAATTTACTTACTATCAGCGAAACTTTTATTGATACCGTACTTCGACTCCCTAGTGTTGAATCGGTAGACATCGTTAATCTTCGAGATTCGTATTGGCAATCTCTGATACAAAAAATATGAATTGATTACGCATCGCCGGGAGACATATGGCTGTATAATTGCAACACTTTAAATACTCTTGTTATTTACACAGCGAAGTCAAAATATAGGTTAAGCTTGAACACGAGTGAGGAAAATCAAAGTACATCACACGAACAACCTGGAAGTCCTACACGGAAAGGTCGGTTTAGAAAATTCATATCGATCGATCATACTATCGATTCAATTCAGATTTTATTTCCATTCAGTTGGCAGTATTACTGGAACCGTTGCAGCTCCCTCCTTACCACTCACCCCCGTAAAAATAAGTGGACCGAGCTCGATAGCTGCAGTCGTTTAAGTGCGGCCAGTATCCAGTATTCGGGAGATAGTAGGTTCGAACCCCACTGTCGGCAGCCCTGAAAATGGTTTTCCTTGGTTTCCCATTTTCACACCAGGCAAATGCTGGGGCTGTACCTTAATTAAGGCCACGGCCGCTTCCTTCCCACTCCTAGCCCTTTCCTGTCCCATCGTCGCCATAAGACCTATCTGTGTCGGTGCGACGTAAAGCAAATAGCAAATAATAATAATAATAATAATAATAATAATAATAATAATAATAATAATAATAATAATAATAAGTGTCTTTAAAAGTTTTGCGGATAGAAATGAAAGTTCGAAAACATGCCCGAATGAAATGTACATTCTGTCATTGAACATGTACGCAGTAGGATATTTATACAGTACTAGTACATAAGACTGTAATCTTCTTCTTTATCTGCTTACCCTCCAGGGTTGGTTTCTCCCTCGGACTCACCTCTACTGCCTCAAGGGCAGTGTCATGGAGCGGGAGACATTGGGTCGGGGGATAAAACTGGGGAGTAGGACCAGTACCTGCTATGCTGAACAGGGACCTTGGTGGGGGATGGGAAGATTGGTATGAAGAAACAAGGAAGTGGGAAGGAAGCAGCCGTGGCCTTAAATTAGGTTCCATCCCGGCATTTACTTGGAGGTGAAGTGAAAAACCACGGAAAACCACTTCCAGAATGGCTGAGGTGGGAATCGAACATACCTCTACTCATTTGACCTCCCGTGGCTGAGTGGACCCCGTTAGAGCCCTCGTACCACTTTTCAAATTTCGTGGCAGAGCCGGGAATCGAACCCGGACGCTCAGGGGTGGCAGCTTATCACACTATCCATTAATATGTCTCATGAATAAAAGTTGCACTTTTCAGGCTTTATAAAGCATTCGAATATGATCTAAACGGGTATTGTAGTATTTCCTTACAAACCACATTGAATGCAGTTGTAGCTCGGAGTTGTACTTCGATGTCTATGGATCTGTGTACTCTTGAGAAAGCTACTTACAACTGTGCAAAACGAATCACGGTCAACAGCGTCGTGTGCCCTCACTCCACTCCACTGCGGAGAGGTTTGGAACTTAATCCAGGCTTTTGGCACGCAATCTAGTGATTAGAAATTCTTTAACACCACCTCCTCAACGCTGCCGACCGATGGTAAAAATATTTTCAACGAATGGGACTCGAAACGACTAACCACGCCTTTGAACGTAAAGTGCTAGGAAAGAAAGGAAGAGAAGAATGGTTGCAGCAACAAGGCTTAGCCTTTAGTGGATGATGATGATCAATGCCTGTGCATTTTTGAAATCTGGACAATGTCACTTTGCGTGTATACCCCTGATATATTTCCCAATCTTACTCTTTATTTATTTTTGACGTGGCTCCAATGCTTTTTGATGACGATAAAAAGAACAGCAAAGGTAGTAGCAAGGTAGTAACCGTGAAATTAATTAATGTTCATTATGTGCTTAATAGCATTTTTAATTTAGCTGTCATGCCTTAACTTTTTGTAATATTGTACCTGTATTCTGTTGACTAGAAATTTCGAATTCTCACTAGATAGGTTTCTAAAATGAAATTTCTTGTAGTGATCTATTTTAACTATGTAACAAGAATCAGACGTCTGATAAAATTAATAATATATATTGTTTAGGTAACTGGCAAGAAAGAAACAAATTCAAATCATTTATTTTACCTTTCAAGACTTTGTAAAAGTTTCGTTTCAGCTCTTGTCAGTTTTCCAAGCAACTGAGTTTTTATGTTATGCTTTATTTCTCTAAAGTCCTTGAAGGGCCATGGCCTACCAAGCGACCGCTGCTCAGCCTGAAGGCCTGCAGATTACGAGGTGTCGTGTGGCCAGCAAGACGAATCTTCTCGGTTGTTATTCTTGGCTTTCGAGACCGGGACCGCTATCTCACCGTCAGATAGCTCCTCTATTCTAATCACGTAGACTGAGTGGACCTGAAACCAGCCCTCAGGTCCAGGTAAAAATCCCTGACCTGGTCGGGAATCGAACCCGGCGCCTCCGGGTAAGAGGCAAGCACGCTACCCCTACACCGCTTATTTCTGTATAACGAGTATTAATTTGAAATGTCCAATTCGATCTCCCTACACAAAATAAGTCTGGAAATGTATTACATATCGATTGACTGAAAATCCCTAATTACTTCATTACCTCTTGTTATAGTATTAGTTAAATGTATAGAATTTACTTGAATGAATTTAACAATCCGCCTCTGTGGTGTAGTGGTTAGCGTGATTAGCTGCCACCCCCGGAGGTCCGGGTTCGATTCCCGGCTCTGCCACAAAATTTGAAAAGTGGTACGAGGGCTGGAACGGGGTCCACTCAGCCTCGGGAGGTCAACTGAGTAGAGGTGGGTTCGATTCCCACCTCAGTCATCCTGGAAGTGGTTTTCCGTGGTTTCCCACTTCTCCTCCAGGCGAATGCCGGGATGGTACCTAACTTAAGGCCACGGCCGTTTCCTTCCCTCTTCCTTGCCTATCCCTTCCAATCTTCCCATCCCTCCACAAGGCCCCTGTTCAGCATAGCAGGTGAGGCCGCCTGGGCGAGGTACTGGTCATTCTCCCCAGTTGTATCCCCCGACCAAGAGTCTGAAGCTCCAGGACACTGCCCTTGAGGCGGTAGAGGTGGGATCCTTCGCTGAGTCCGAGGGAAAAGCCGAACCTGGAGGGTAAACAGATGATGATGATGATGATGAATTTAACAATGCATTCAAAGGGATCAATTTCCCATAAAAATTGTCTTCATATTGACACACATACAATGGAATGTTGACAAAATTATTGCCGGGCTGAGTGGCTCAGACGGTTAAGGCGCTGGCCTTCTGTCTCCAACTTGGTAGGTTCGATCCTGGCTCAGTCCGGTGCTCAAATACGTCAGCCTCGTGTCGGTAGATTTACTGCCACGTAAAAGAACTCCTGCCGGACTAAATTCCGGCACCTCGGCGTCTCCGAAAACCGTAAAAGAGTAGCTAGTGGGACGTAAAACAAATAACATTATTATTGTTATGAAAAAATTATTTTCATACTCACCTTCCCAATATCTGTTGGAGATATGATTTTCCAAACGATCTTTAATTATCACACGACAATGTCTTGGGAGAACGGCATGAGTTGCCTCTAATCTATCCACCGATTTTGTACTTCTTGTCTGGACATTCAAACGAAATTTCATACCCCTAGCAGGGTATAAAATGATCCGAAACATTCCGAAACACTTCATCACATGCATGTCCACTGGGCGAGTTGGCCATGCGGTTAGGGCTGTGCAGCTGTGAGCTTGCATCCCTGAAAACGACTTTCCGTGGTTTCCCGTTTTCACACCAGACAAATGCTTGGCCACTTATTTCCCACTTCTAGGCCATTCGTATCCCTTCGTCGCCATTAGGCCATCTGCGTAGGAGCTACGTAAAGCCGATTGTAAAAGTAAAGTGAAAAAGAATAGTGCATGTCCACACCAGATCGTGCAAATCAAACTCAAAATCTTACACCAATCCTAATTGTCTGTAGAAGACAGTTCTCTTGTCCACACAACAGTATGGTTCCCAATAAATCGATAACTCAATATTCTCTTCTATCTAAATAAGAATCCTAAGGAGAACTCTTAAATTTTCAAACAGTTGGTTTGTTATATTCCAATGTCCGTGTTGATGAACTCTAGCTGCTTCGAGTAAAACTATAATCACATGTCTGCGTAATAGGGGGTTAAGGGTATTCAAGTATCTACACATTTCTACACCTTATTATTTAAATAATTTCAATACATAAAGAAAACACATCTATAATGTTGATCAAATTATTGTATTTCATGATACAAGTGTCACTTAAATGCTTTGTTTCTCAAGAACTGCTTTTATTTCTTATGTTTTTTTTTATTCGGACGGACTTACAAAGTCCAAGAACAAACATTTTCTAAAATCAATTGGAATTATGAAGCAATCTCGAATAATCTTCTGACGTACATGTTCATACTTTGTAAGTAGCCTCTTATAACGAGATAGTAGCGTAGCAGGATCGACTGACAGGGAGGTGGGGTTATAGCTACTAAATGATGATCAAACATAATGAAGTTGCTTGTGCGCATGCTCGAGTGTCCTAAGGATACTGATACAAGTGAATGATGTCGCTATTCAGACTGCTATACCCGTACATTATAAAATACTAGTTGTAGTACCTGGCGTTGCCCGAATAGTTTCTGAATATTTACCTTTAAGATTTGCATTACCAGTTAGTTATGTGTGATGTGAATTTTTATAGAATTCCTTTTTGACTTGCAGATTGATATGTTACGATCTATTATGTAGTTTTAGAATTATTTAGATGTGTTTGATTTCAAGTTTTAGATTATTTAATTTTCGAGTAAAACTTCGTCATTATGAAAGCTCGAATCGACTGGGAGGTATTTGATCCTGTCAAGAATTAATAAGTGATAACTATATATATTTAGCCGTCGCACTGTAGATACGATGTACAGGATTTCAACTGTCAATGAGACTGCCCCCTCTCCCCCCACCCCTAAGAGATAGAAAATCTGGATTGTCACCATTCATTTCAGTGGTCCAGAAAACTGTAGATTCTACATTGTTTTCGATTATTTCTATATCTCACTCCCCCCTCAGCCACACCCCAACGGGGAATGAACATGAACTTTAAGAAATTCGGAGTGTCACTATTCATTTCAGCGACCACGAAAACTATGGATTCGATAATATTCTAGATTATTTTTATACCACCCCTCTCGCCCGCTGCCCATAAGGGTGCTAGGCGTGTCTTACCCCCACGCGGTTTGTCTCCTGATACTAATTGATAAGTGTACCAAATTTTGTGAAATTGCTCCAGTGGTTTAGGAGGAGATGTGTCATTTACACACCCACACGCACACACACGCGCGCACACATACATCAATTTTATATATAGGAAGAAGAAGAAGATACGATTTTTATATATAGTTTTTCGATTATTTTTATATCTCACCCCCTTCGCCCCCGCTTGGACTTGCAAAAAATCCGGAGTATTACTATTCATATCAGAGACCCTGAAATCTATGGATGCGAAACTGTTTTTAATTATTTCTATATCTCACCCCCTTCACTCCCCACCTAAATGGGGACTGAACTTGGACATTAAAAAATTCTGGAGTATTACTTTTCAACTCAGCGACCCTGAAAACTATGAATTCGACACTATTCCCGATTATTTTTAAAACTACCCCCCTGACCCCTCTCCCTTAAGGGCGCTAGGGATGGCTTACCCCCACAGTGCTCGTCTCCCAATAGTAAGTAATACGTGTACCAAGTTTGGTAGAAATTGCTCCCGTGGTTTAGGACATGTGTCATTTACACACACACATACATCCATTTTTATACATAGTAAGATTACATCATAGTGAATAGTTTTATGGCGAACAGTATGTTCCGATTACAATCTAAAATCCAAGTTTCGAGGCTTCACATAAAATAGATTCAAGAGATCTATTTTGTATCTATGAAAATCCAAGAGACGACCTATTGAGTCAATTTTCACTTTCTGTTTATTTTTGTAAAAATCCCATGGGGGATACTAACCCCCAGTAATCCTCCCTCGGTTACACCCCTGTAATTAGATTATTCGCTGTATTATCAACATAATATTATTCGCATTGATACTGTAAAGTTGAAACACCTTACATCCTTTTCTGTCCTCTATTATTATCATCAGAATTATAACTTAAATTTATGAATAACTAGTCGACGATTTGGTCATGTAGGTGGTCTACATTCCAGAAGAAATCTTCCCAATCGTCCGATAACCTTATTCCCAAGGTATTGGAAGAACGTAGGAAAATTTGAATGATTTGTAACACTAATTTCGTAGTTAATTTCGTATTCCTTATTTTTTTAGATATCTCTTATGTGTGTCCATCTAATTTCTATGGGAGTGTATTTGCAAAAGTGCGAATTTGAAGAATCAGCAAAAGGTTTTATTATATTATCTACAACTTAAGTTTTGAATAACAGCCTGTACACCATACGCATTTAATTACCCACTTTTTGACAACACACGCGCAATTCAACTTAAACTAAATATCAGTAGGAAAGTGGAATAGAAATATGGTCATCGTAGCGAGATGAAGGAAGCACCTACTGTACATTTTATCTGTTTTCAATCTTCCCGTAGTGGTGCTCCGAGGATGGTTAAATCATGCCCCTCTTTCTCATATATGTCCCATTAAAAGCGGAAGCTTTTAAATATTTGGCCTGAAGAAACCATAAAATCGACAACCGATGTCTAACTATATGGTACTGTTGACTTCGAAATTCTACGAGTGGTTACTGAATATTATATTGTTTCTAAAATTATTTTAGAATTTTTAATTTTAGAGCTCTGTTATACTATAGTGCATAGTTTTCAAATCATGAGAATGGAAATTAATAATATTCTGATTCCTATGTGTAGAATTTTAAAACAATCGAATTCATATTTGTCAAAAATGGATGTAATGAGATGTTGTTGAAATGCTGCAGGACGAAGAGCAACCAGAGGTGGATGAAACTCCGCACTACTGTGCAACTCTCCGGTGCAATCAGCTCGACCATCCAGAAGAAACCTCCTCTAAAGAGGGAAGATTCCTTCCTGAAGCGCTTCTCCACTCGACAGATTCCCGAGACGCAGGTAGGTCTCTAAAATGTATTTTTACTAGGCTGGTAAAATTTTGCAAAAGATCTGTGTAGGTACGGTATATCTTTAAACACAGAATGTAAAATTCCTTTGACAAAGGTATTTCATGAGATTTGTATGTTGAACTACGAGTATTAATTTGTTTAACATTTATAGTAAAGCATATCTTCTTCACTGCTATATTCGAATGGCACATTAATTTCATAACTGAAGCACCTTCAGATGTATGATTATTTATTCCGTTTTTTAGGATAAGCTGCTTATTGGACATTACATATTAGGGAATTTAAAACATCGCTCAATCATTACAAAACTGAGTCCAACAATCGCCACCACAGTCTCCCTGTACTTCGCGTGCCCTCTAGGGTCGAGTCAATAATTCTCCTAGACAACCTATCCTCGTCCATTCGCCTCACATGACCCCACCACCGAAGTCTGTTTATGTGTACAGCCTCATTCATCGAAATTATTCTTAACCTAGGCTTTATTTCCTCACTTCGCCTACTTTAATGTATTACTCAATGAAATTGCTTGAATCCATGAATCCATCCAGCTTTCACTCAGCGCACAGTGTTTTAAAACGGATCAATGTAAATCCAGTTTCGCTAATGCCACAGTGTGTATTGATATTCATCCACCACTGTGCCCCTATCAGTCACAATAGTCTTGTAGCGAGCTGTCTACCTGAGGAGCTTTTCTTGCACTATAAAACATAACTGTCTATTCCTGTAGTAATTTTTTTTAATTAACCCATACTGAAAATGCACATCTAGCAGCCCCTCTCTGGTATGAAATCATACTGGTTTTCATCCTACTTACTCTCCACAGTTGATTATACCCTCCTTTCCAAAATACCTGTGAACGCCATCTCCACTATACCGGATGGTTCACCAGCCCCTTATCTTTTACGGAGGTAGGTAACCCAACTAACGCGTATATCACAGTCATGTAAAAAAACATTACTAGCTGCTTCTTTATGGCCGACTCGTAGGCTGAATAGTCAGCGTACTGGCCTTCGGTTCAGAGGGTCCCGGGTTCAATTCCCGGCCGGGTCAGGAATTTTAACTTTCATTGGTTAATTCCAATGGCCCGGGGGCTCGGTGTTTGTGCTGTCCCCAACATTCCTGCGACTCACACACCACACATAATACTATCCTCCACCACAATAACACGCAGTTACCTACACATGGCAGATGCCGCCCACCCTCATCGGGGGGTCTGCCTTACAAGGGCTGCACTCGGCTAGAAATAGCCACACGAAATTATTTTATGGCCTTAGTACAATTATGCCGAGTATGGTAGAAATCACTAGCGTCGGTGTTATTTATATTACTTAAACTGGAATGAATAAAGCCAGGAATTTTTATGCACTAACAGGTTAGATTGCAAACTAATTTGGTTAGTTGGAAGTGTCGGCCACCCGCTCTTCCATAATGTAGCAAGAGTAACATAAATTACGGGGTTTCTGATGGGCCGTACCCCTAATGTTTATGCAAGCACCGCAACATAGTCGTTGTGAAGATAGACTATATTTGTTACTCGCTTCAGTAAGTTTGCATTCTAACCTATCAATGCATAAAAATCCGGGCTCTAATAATGAATGTGTAAAACGATCACAGCTGCGAATAACACTACCTTAAGTTTTGACAGCTAGAGACTATAAGAACTACAACGTGCTAACCATGCACTACGGTTCGCGGTAGCTAAGGTGGTTAAATCACGCATCACTGCTCTAGCATCAGCCAAGCTGTTTACTATTAGGTTCGACTCACAGAGTGGAACATGTTCTTCTTCGATCAACCCCGTTTACGGTAACTGCAATATTGCCACATATCAACCTGTTCCTTTCTTTCTTTCTTTCTTTCTTTCTTTCTTTCTTTCTTTCTTTCTTAATCTGTTTACCCTCCAGGGTTGGTTTCTCCCTCGGACTCAGCGAGGGATCCCACCGCTATCGCCTCAAGAGCAGTGTCATAGAGCGTGAGATTCTGAGTCTGGGGATACAGCTGTGGAGGAGGACCAGTACCTCCTCAAGTGGCCTCACCTGGTACGATGAACAGGGGCCTTGTTGAGGGATGGGAATATTGAAAGGGACAGACAAGGAAGAGAGAAGGAAGCGCCCGTGGTATAAAGTTAGATACCATCCCAGTATTTGCCTGGAGGAGAAGTGCGAAACCACGGAAAACCAATTCTCGGGTGGCGGAGGTGTGTATGGAACCCCCTTCTACTCAGTTGACCTCCCGAGGCTGAGTGAACTCCGTTCCAGTCCTCGTACCGCGTTTCAAATTTTATGGAATCGAATGCGGGCCGTCCGAATCTGTGGTGTAGAGGTTAGTGTGATTAGCTGCCACCCCAGAGACCGGGGTTCGATTCCCGGCTCTGCCACGAAATTTGAAAAGTGATACGAGGGCTGGAA
The DNA here is from genome assembly GCF_040414725.1 of Anabrus simplex. Taxonomy (NCBI): domain Eukaryota; kingdom Metazoa; phylum Arthropoda; class Insecta; order Orthoptera; family Tettigoniidae; genus Anabrus; species Anabrus simplex. Next base: position 166,166,590 of record NC_090279.1, on the reverse strand, counting down.
CGGGGTTCACTCAGCCTCGGGAGGTCAACTGAGTAGAGGGGGTTCGATTCCCTCCTCAGCCATCCTAGAAGTGGTTTTCAGTGGTTACCCTCTTCTCCTCCAGGCAAATGCCGGGATGGTACCTAACTTAAGGCCACGGCCGCTTCCTTTCCTCTTCCTTGTCTATCCCTTCCAAACTTCCCATCCCCACACAAGTCCCCTGTTCAGCATAGCAGGTGAGGCCACCTGGGCGAGGTACTGGCCATCCTCCCCAGTTGTATCCCCAGACCCAGAGTCTGAAGCTCCAGGACACTGCCCTTGAGACGGTAGAGGTGGAATACCTCACTGAGTCCGAGGGAAAAACCGACCCCGGAAGAAAAACAGATTACGAACGAACGAACGAATCCGGGCCTCCGGGGGCAGCTAATCACACTAACCACTACACCACAGAGGCAGACACCCCATAAAACCAATAGCAAATAAATATTGATTATTGTATCCCCGCTAAAATGGAGCACCTCTGTCGTTCAAAATCTTTTCCTGGTGTGGATTCGAACCACTATGCTCCCGAAACACACCTGGCGCTCCGGCCTTTAACGGATTCAGCCACTAAGTCAACATACATCATGCTTGCTCGAGGTTTTATAGTTAAGTATGCCCGATCCACCTCGAAAGTTAATATCCGTTTCAAAATCTTCAATGCACCGAGCTCGATAGCTGCAGTCACTTATATGCGGCCAGTATCCAGTATTCGGGAGATAGTAGGTTCGAACCCCACTGTCGGCAGCCCCGAAAATGGTTTTCCGTGGTTTCCAAATTTCACACCAGGCAAATGCTAGGGCTGTACCTTAATTAAGGCCACGGCCGCTTCTTTCCCCCTCCTTGCTCTTTCCTATCGCATCGTCGCCATAAGACGTATCTGTGTCGGTGCGACATAAAGCAAGTAGCAAAAAAAAAAAAAAAAAAAAAATGTTCAATGATTGTTTACAGTGTTCAGTTAACTTCCTTACATTACAGAGAACGTGGTATAACATATTAATTCGGTCGTATTACGGCTTCTTGTGTTATTTTAAGGCGTAATAAATCACATATTTGCAGAATGATGCTTGGCGTGGAAATGTGCATAGTAGTTTTTCATTTCCTAGATCCAGGGATCAATTTACAGTGATGACACACAGGTAGGGGAGAGCCTTATCGATCATAAAGAGAAATTACAAGTTATTTTGTGTTCATAAAACTAAATTTCAAGATTCTTTAGTTTGAACGCGTTATTTGGGTTGCCTATGTCAGATAAAATAAGGGGCTGGAGAATTACCCGGTATATTATTTCTTTTCTTATAGATAGGTTAATTTACTGCCTTCACCCAATCAAAATGCAATTTACTCACATTCCATGCTCATCCTACTAAAATATGAAGCCCTTGCATCCCTAACTTCCCATTACATTTAACAATTTCAACTCTGATTAAATTTATTCTGGTTGCTTTGTGATAATGAAATGTATTTTCCATCCTTCCTAATTCCTCAGCCAAATGACAGAATGCAGAGTGAAAAGATTTTAACCGTGCTGAGGGATTATTGGGATTAATTGTAGATAATTAAAAGCAATCAATGTTGACAGTAGAGCTACAGTGAGTTCTCAGTTCAAGGTACTTACTTGAGCTATACAAGGTAATATTTCGCCTTTGGTGTTCATACTGTACATGAATCATCTACTGAATGGTGTAAAGCGGCAGGAAGTGATTCAGTTAGGTGGAAATGTATTAATCAGTTTGACCTATACGGACGACTTGGTCTTAATGGCAGACTGTGTGCCTGAAACAGGTGCAGTGAATATTATACGTATATGCGCACGAAGACCTTCTGTAGTTTTCGCGTTGTATTCCTGTACGTTCTGTTCCACTGTTTCCCAGGATTAATGTCACCCTATGCCACCCTATCCTGTGCTAAACTTTTCATTTTTACGTAACTACTCCATCCTACATCTGCTCTAATCTGCTTGTCATATTCAAACCTTGGTCTACCCCTACCGTTCTTACCACCTACACTTCCTTCAAAAACCAACTGCTCAAGTCATGGGTGTCTTAAGATGTGTCCTATCATTCTATCTCTTCTTCTTGTCACATTTAGCCAAATCGATCTCCTCTCACCAATTCGATTCAGTATCTCTTCATTCGTCATTCGATCTATCCATCTTACCTTCAGCATTCTTCTGTAACACCACATTTCAAAAGCTTCTATTCTCTTTCTTTCTCAGCTAGTTATCGTCCATGTTTTGCTTCCATACAATGCCACGCTCCACACGAAAGTCTTCAAAAACATCTTTCTAATTCCTATATCAATGTTTGAAGCGAGCAAATTTCTTTTCTTGTGCTTGTCTGCATTTTATGTCCTCCTTACTTCTGCCATCGTTTGTTATTTTACTACCCAAGGAACAATATTCATCTACTTCCTTTAAGACTTCATTTCCTAATCTAATATATCCTTCATCACCTGCCTTCGTTCGGCTGCACTCCATTACTTTTATTTTGGACTTATTTATTTTCATCTTGTACTCCTTACCCAATACTTCGTCCATACCATTCAGCACCTTCTCGAGATCTTCTGCAGTCTCAGATAAAATAACAATATAATCGGCAAATCTCAAGGTTTTGATTTCCTCTCCTTGGATTGAGATTCCCTTTCCAAATTTCTCTTTGATATCCTTTACTGCCTGTTCTATGTAAACATTGAAAAGGAGGGGGGACAAACTGCAGCCTTGCCTCACTCCTTTCTGGATTGCTGTTTCTTTTTTCAAAGCCCTCTATTCTTATCACTGCAGACTGATTTTTATACAGATTGTATAAAATTCTTCGTTCTCGGTATCTGATCCCAATCACCTTCAGAATCGTAAATTGCTTCCTCTACGTGTGAAGAATGTGCCCTAAAAGTTGGGACATAACATATTATTACACTGTGTATTTATATCCTCTATTATTCCACAAAATTTGCAACATTATCACGGATACGCCCTGTATACAGATGAATTGCACAGCATCACCTGTTAGCAGTTACAATTTGTACCGTGCTTTACCCATCTTTCCATAGAAGATTCCAGTTTCAGACACACATAGAAACTGACATCTCTTGATCACAGATGAGAAGATTTAGTCCCCATCTACTACAAGATGAAAATGTGATGTCCTCTCCAATTTCTTTTCATCCTTGTCGTCTCCTCTTCTCTCCTCTACTTTCTCCATTCCATTTGAGATACGATCGAAATGCCATCTGTAGGATGGAAAGTAACACAAGGTATCCCGCCAGAGTAATGCGAATTTGAGAAGGGACGGTTCGTAGAAGTGGTGGGCGGAAGGGGAGGAAGGGTTGGAATTTATAATTGATTGGCTGAATCCTTTTTTGTCGGCCTCTGTGAGTGGAGGGAATGGTTTTGCGGAAAGTGCAAGTTATACAGATGAGAGAGCAAGCGAAATATATGGTAGAAGAGGCTGGAATTGATGGAACTGAATGAAATAGGCTTTACGAATAATGGCTTTCTGTTCGAAAAAAAGTATTATGGGGAATTGGGCAATTGCAACGCTTCGTCTTATCGATGTTAAGGAGAAAATTACATCTTCTTACGCCAATAAAATGCAACTTACAATCTGTTTTGCGATTTCCTTCACCGGGCGAGTGGGCCGTGCGGTTAGGAGCGCGCACCTGTGAACTTTCATCCGGCAGATAGTAGCTTCGAAGCCCACTGTCGGTAGCCCTGAGATGGTTTTCCGTGGTTTCCTATTTTCACACCAGGAAAATTCTGGGGCTGTACCCTAATAAAGGCCACGGCCGCTTCCTTCCCATACCTAGCCTTTTCCTATCCTATCGTCGCCAAATGACCTGCCTGTATCGGTGTTCGACAAGCAAAAGTTGAATTGGCCTTTTTTCATTTTAGCATTTTTTCTTTTTTTTTTTGTAGAATATAATCACTTCCCTAATCACCGAGCCGAGTGGCTCGGGCGGTTCAAGTGCTTACCTTCTGACCCCAACTTGGCAGGTTCGATTCTTGCTCATTCCGGTGGTATTTAAAGGTTTTCAAATACATCAGCCCCGTGTCGGTAGATTTACTGGCACGTAAAAGAACTCCTGCGGGACAGAATTCTCACATCTCGGCGTGTCCGAAATCTATAAAAGTAGGTAGTTAGCCGGAAGTAAGGTGATTGATTGATTGATTGATTGATTGATTGATTGATTGATTGATTGATTGATTGATTGATTGATTGATTGATTGATTGATTGATTGATTGATTGATTGATTGATTGATTGATTGATTGATTGATTGATTGATTGATTGATTGATTGATTGATTGATTGATTGATTGATTGATTGATTGATTGATTGATTGATTGATTGATTGATTGATTGATTGATTGATTGATTGATTGATTGATTGATTGATTGATTGATTGATTGATTGATTGATTGATTGATTGATTGATTGATTGATTGATTGATTGATTGATTGATTGATTGATTGATTGATTGATTGATTGATTGATTGATTGATTGATTGATTGATTGATTGATTGATTGATTGATTGATTGATTGATTGATTGATTGATTGATTGATTGATTGATTGATTGATTGATTGATTGATTGATTGATTGATTGATTGATTGATTGATTGATTGATTGATTGATTGATTGATTGATTGACATTAATGGGCGACATCCGCTTCTGAGTAGATGATGATGATGATTATTTAACATTTTGAATGCGGTACATTCCTCATATGGTGCAACTCGTTTCCTTTTCCCAAGCAGTGAACACTAGTTCTCAAACTCCCGTTTGGAGCTGTTTCTGACTTTGGTATCACCGTTTCCTTTGTCTATATCCCTGTTATTACGGATATCGAGCTTCTGTGGAAACTCTTAATCTTGCGGTTGTAATTTTTTGTTATGTTAAAATTCTTCAGCTTCTGATAGGAGTTTATTTTCTAAAAGAAAGCTTCCAAATTTGTATTAAATAATCCAAGACCTCTGTACTTTTATCCTCAATAGGAAACACTGCTTGGTGTATCTAAAACCTCCATAAGGTCATTCGTAATTAAAATATCATCAAAATTTGGAAAACGAGCTGTTATCATATTTATTGGAGTGTTCTGGAAATGGTTATATGAAAGTGGGAAAAACAAAGTAATATATCACATAAATACATAACCAAGAACGATGAAACTATAGAATTTCTACTCAAAATCACTCATTGTGCCATTCTATGAAAATAATACATAACAGCAACATGTGTGCAGCCGTGGTTTGATGTCTTAGTTTATCATCTTGCCTAGTGAGTTGACTTGATTGTTGTTGATGTTGTTAAGCTGATCGTCCCCTTCATGTAAGATCTGTTTATGCAAACTGGGCTACAGCATTGACTAACAGAGTATAAACTCAACCAAAAACTAGACAGCTGAGAGTAGTAGCACTGATACACCAAGTTTTGTCACAAAGCTTCAAGAGGATGTTATTCTTTGTCTTGAGTTTTACAGCAGTCTTTCACTAGTGTTCGGATGTTCTTCCAACTGTTACACACAAATACTTGGGATTTCTTTGTGCCATTGGAGGGTGTTATCGAAGCAAACTACAATATTTCTTCTAGCTAGCCTGATGGAATGCAAATATAAAGACACGTATGAATAAAAACCGTGTTAGTCGGATTAATTTCTGACACTGGATCATTTGGACCAAAATTTGTCAAACTGCTAAATGGTTGAAAATAGAACAACTGGATTCAATATACTCCCCCTCAGAGACCAGCCTATCTGAGTAGGTAGAACTTACTGCGAACTACTCGTTATCCATTTATAATGATTAATAAAGCCCGGATTTTTATGCACTAACAGGTTAGACTGCAAACTAATTTGGCTAGTAGGAAGTGTCGGCCACCCGTTCTTCCATAATATAGCGAGAATAACATAAATTATAGGGGTTCTGATGGGCCGTACCCCTAATGTTTATGCAAACACCGTAACATAGTCGTTGTGAAGGTAGACTATATTTGCTACCGGCTTCTGTGAGCTTGCATTCTAACCTATCAATGCATAAACATCCGGGCTCTGAAGATTAAACATTTTAGTTGCTGCACATTCTAATCCAAGGGTAAGGGAGTGGTATTCTTTTCCCACTGGAAGAATGGAAACGATTGAATCATTAATAAGAGAGGTACGTTATGCCGACAATGGACAGAAGGAATTAAAATGAACTGCAATGTCATCCCAGTTCGATCTCTCTCTAGAACGTTCCTTAATACATTCCCTATGCAGAAGATGTGACGTACCTCATGCATTAGCATTAGGGTTCCGTCGTAAGGGAGAGTCGATGAGAAACAATCGGCACAACACAGTTCGCACATTGATTGATGGCAGCCTCCGAAAACAACAATTGGAGATCTATGAAAAAGTAGGATGTCTTTCCACAAATGGATCCCCAGGACAAGCTGATATTGTTGTCTTCGACCGGGAGAAAGTTACAGGTATGGCGATTGATTCCACTATAATATTCGAGGAAAATGAACAGCAGCCTCGATGAGTGTGTGATGAGAAAAAGACCACATATGAACTATGCACTGAGGATCTTGGAAGGAAGTTTGAGATTACAAAATAGGAAGTCCTTGGCCTTATGATTGGCACTAGAGGGACAATTCCTAAGGAGACGCTGAACTTCTTAAGAATAAACAAAATCCCGGACTACATTATCCAGACCATAGAAGACTCTGTGTTGAAAGTTCATTGGCGACTGTTAGACACCATTTGTTTTGAAATCCTAAGCACGGGATTTTTTACAATAAAATCTGCAAGAGAAAATCTGCCTGATGGTTGGCAATTTTAATCTTGAGTTATAACTCAAGCCCCTCTTACAATCAAATATCAGATAAAAGAAATATTGTTCGTGTGAACTGATTAGGAGGCCGACCTTTCGATTCCGTAATAGGGGCGGCTAACGGGTGGATTATATCTGTCTCTGTTTAATTTAATATTTTTGTTTAATTTAATATTTTAATATTATAAAATGTATTTAGTATATTCATCAACTTGTATTTTGTTATAATTAGACGCTACATAAAGGGGCTTTTCAGCCTCAGTGGCATGTATAATCATTATCAATTCAATTCAATTCAATTCAATTCTTGTACATTACAATGCTTATTGAATAAAATATGGATGTCCTGGCTTTTGCAGACGATGTTGCAATTCTAGGATCGTCCGTAGAAGCAGCTGAGGAACTTCATCGTCAGGCAGGAAAAATAAGTCTCAGTGTCTCAATTGGTAAAGCAAAATGTACGGCCAATATTAAGAACACTCAGTCTAAGATAAAAGATCGAATTTTTCTAATATTCAGGATAGTAGCTGTGAGCTTGAATATGTCAGCAGTAGAAGTCAAACAGGGACAAGAAAATTAAAGACAGAAGCAAAATAATTCTTTACCATCAAAGCATACCACAAACTTAGTTGAACAATCCGTTACCCAGAGACCATGAACCAAAATAAATGTTGGTACGGTAGTAAAATTTCTAATCTACAATAAAGATGACAAGTTTTTCATAATGAACATAACTTACACATTTATTTATTTTAAAGAAAAAAGAATAAAGCCATCACTATCAGGGAAGCGTCCAAAATTAAAACCACCCAAACTGGGTTACAAATAAATTTAGGAAGGAAAAACTTAACGTGCCGTCCGGACGAAAAATAAAATTACCTGATACATTTTGTATAACTTCAAACCAATCCAACTACGTGTGAAATATTAACATGTTTTATGCATTGCGTCTTCAATAAGTATTTCTTTTCACAACATTCCTTTAACTTATAAATATTTTCATTACACCGAAAACACTAGGCTAAACACCACGGAGATTTCACACGGCCCCCAGTACATGCAACACGGATGAGAAAATAGCAGACATAAACCGGCAGAAAGCCAGAAAAATATAAGGATCAATAAAAGGGGAAAACATAAAATGACATAAAGTATGGAAAACAAATGAAAAATCCCCAAGAAAATTCACATGCATAATTAAGAGAAGCCGAACGCCACCAAACAACAACAAACACAATCACAACCGTGACCAGTTGCCATGGTAACAAACACGCCAAGAGTCCTTGGCAACCCCCGAAAATATGAACCCAAATAACACACAGGTCCAACGAAAAAACGAAGGGAAAGGGAAAGATTACCAAAACACAGTCAAAATTAAATGAGCAGAAACAGGGGTAAACAAGAAATTAAAACGAATAAGGAGACTGGTACCCAAGTGAAATCTCGCGTAGTTTAAAGATTATACACAGAGATTTTTCATAATTACTCATTAGTATAATCAAATAAATTGGTTTTTAATTAATTACACTTCCTTTTCACCAAACGGATCCCATGTATAATTTGATACAGTTTGGAAACCCAATTCAGAAAAAAACCTAAGGTAACCTAAAACAAAACTGGACGACATAATAAATCCAAGACCGACGACGATACTCAAGATGAAAGAATTTCACTCATAATTCTTCACGCAGCAGGAAGCAGATCCAAGACAGAAATGAAGAAAAGACTTACTTGCTTTGTTGGAGTTGGAGAAGTGTACTACTATCCGTTACTCACATAACTGAGATATACTTGAAGTTATAAATTCATAATAAAAGGAAGACGTTCCCAAAGTTGATAGATCAGCAGTAAGGACAAGTCCTTATGTAGAAACACTGTTATCCTTTATCTATGTGGTGGATCGGAAAACGACCCAGGAGAGGGAACGAAACACGTCTTGCCTCCATCGTACTCCAAGGATTACTCATGGCGGACCACACCGATAATGAGCATGGCCCACCGCACGGAGAGAGAGAAATTCAGAGACTCGCTCTCAATAAGAAACTACAACATACGGCGCGGAATCGTACCAGACCAAGATAATAAGGGTTCAGAGAGAAAACGTTAAGGTAAAATAATTTCATGGTGACAATGACCGAGATGGTAGCAAATAAATTGGGCAAGGCCACATAGAAAGTACTTGTAAAATACAAGACCGAAATAATTCTGAATGACACAATTTTAGAAAAAACACAAATGCAGTATTCGAAATATAGTTGGGGAGAGCTAATATTCGTCACCAACGTCACAGCCTCCCCCCAAAAAACCACACATAATGCTCTCACCATACAGTGATCAAACGAACAAGAAATTTTTGTAGTACCAATCACACGAGAGAAAGATCACTGAAACATTTTTTTTATACCACACTTGCAAGATGCATAATATTCCACCATTCTCATATTACTTAGACAGTTTACAATGTAAAATAAGATCAAATGTTCAGCATACTTGTAGCCAAAATATAAGTTCATAATTTACATTAGCTCTCCATTTTTTTTTAACTTTTCACACATCAATATCTTTTTCCTTTCGAATAGAGTTCCTTTAAGAAAGTTCTTCAATACACATCCTTGTAGTTCCAGTTTTTTTGTTATACCAAATGAAAGTTCATTTTCATTTTAAAGTTCAGTAGTTTTGAATTACTTAGTTACACTAAATTGTTAACCATAGCCAACCAAAAGAGTATAATCACCAGCTAGGCATTCGAAAGTTCTTACATATTGTTAGAAGGATCACGCCTTTTTAATTTATCATCACACGGTTCCTGCACATACCTTGAAGATCAGCACCAACAGTTTATATCTAGATTCTTTTTTAATAAAGTTCTTGTCGATATGCGTCCGTTTTAAGACTTCATGATTACCATCATAATATTAATCCTATCTATCGGGTTTCCATGGTAAAAGAGCGCAATATCTTGTTTCATGGCAGAACAATTAGGATTTAAAAAGATAAAGGAAACGCAAAGGCGCAAGGGAGGGCAAAGGAGACGCAATTGGTGAATGAACTACAGAATAACCAAATTCAAAATTTAGATCAACACTGATTATTACACTTGATTGAGTCAGGGCCCAAGTGTACCACTCAAAACACAGAGAACACCAGAAGCCCACACTTCAGGGAGAAATCAATAGAGTAAGTACAAGTAGCACAAGGAGTACCCATAATACAGCAATGGAACAAGGAACGTTACATATCATCAAGTCAAACGGGACTCAATAATTCATCACTCGGGTCGGTAGCGACCCAATACCCAGGTTTAGGATCACCACTAAACAATAACTCGCAATCAAGAGCATCAATCACAACTTAAGATACCACAAACACAGTACCAAAATGACAACATCCCACGGTAGGCCTAACCAGATACTCAGAATGCAACGACCAAGATTACAGGCACCATAAAAACAGTACAGCATCTTACAACAACCGGATAAACGTAAGTTAATATGACATAGATCAAGGGAAATATTTCCCGGAGAAGAAGTTATTACACAGATAAAATCCAAGAAAGCAGGGTCAAATTCAAAGCTTAGAACTTAGCAGATACCGGATTACAATACGGAGAGGAAACAATCTTTAACAATTTCCAAAATACACTGGCAAGAGCGTCAAGTAAATTTTTCACGAACACAGGTTCAACTTCCCACATCAGAATACATCACCTAGTTGAATAAGAATAAGGACAAGCTACCAATAGGCCATTAATAAATTATACTTCAAGGTACCAGAGATAGGGTATTAAATATGAAAAATCCAAGGCTTAAAAGATAAACAAATTCATAGCAAGGGAAGAGTAGGCACGATCGGTTGGAGACCTCTAGTACTATTAGGTGTAGGGGGCGCAATCAGGTTTGTCATCAACAACAGATCAACCAACTAACACCAAGCGAACAGACACTTCATTAGACACTAATAAGCGACATGGAATTAACAGGACAGAAATAGGGACAGAAGAATCACAGGAGGGAACACAATCTGGAATCAGGTAACTAACCTACTGCATGGAAACAATCACAATTCATTCCACAAAGGGACACCCAATCAAATTAAAAGGAAATTTAAAACCTCAGATCAGAAGACCCCAAAAGGAAAATAACGAGCACTGACCAACACAGCGTACACTACCGGTTACCCAATAGGGTCTCAGCATTACCTGGTCTACAAATACGTGACTTTCCGATCACACTGTCGCTATACAGCCAACAGGTACCTCCCCCTATCTCCCAGGGGAGCAGGCGAATAAAACATAAGTGGCGGAATACGAGGCAAGTCCATGGAAAATGCTCACAGAAGCATGAAGAAGGCAGTTCTCAACTAATAGACCCCATAATCTATTAGCAGGAAGAATCCAGTACCGACTAAGAAAATCCTAATCCGTCCCATACCAGAGTAGCAAACCCATAGCACGGTAAGATGACAAACACCAATGTCAACAGACACAAGAAGATCCACTGAGAGAAAAGGTACCAAAGAGTGGCAGATAAAATTAAAATGAGCTTTACAGGAGAAAATATTAAACACTAAGACGACATCGGATCAATTAGGAAATGCATGAAGACAGGAAAGAAGAAACCCGGACATACTAAACAGACACCTTTCTTATAACAACAAGCTAATTCCGAGAGTAGTAGTTTCATGTATGAAGAAATAGCCATATCCACAGAACACGGAGGTAAATCAAAGACAGACACGAACCCTGCCCATACCAAGGTGCCAACATCACCAAATAATACAACACAACAAATAACCCAACCATGATAAACCACACCGGACATGCGTCAGCCCCACAAAGGGATTAAAGGAACACAAACCATTATCAACAACATGCCGTGAAGTCACCATGCCACCCCAGAATAATTCCCCAAAAACAATCCACGGTACCGTCACAACACAACCACCTTACATATGTCCAAAGCCAACCCAATCAAGGTTCAAAAGGGCATATACCACCCCTCAGGCAGAGGATCATCAACAACACAACACAAGACCCAACAAGCAGATATGGTAGGGAATACTTGAAGCCACAACTCAAAGGAATTAGATAAATACCAATAGGTTAACAAATTTCTTGACAACACATATTCTAGGCATATAATTACCATGGCAGTGCACAATACCAACAATGCAGAGAATTAACAGGCATAAGGAACACCAAATTACCAAGTAACGTTTACACCAGGATGAAAACCAAAGCAGTAGTTCAGAAAAGATCAGTTAGTTTAATTAATACACAGCAAGACAAGTTACGAGTAGGAAAACTTGAAGTGGCCCAGACACCAGATAAATATCCTTCAACTAGTTGATAGGTTACACGAGGAAGATGGTTCACGACACACCAGAAATAGTTAAACACGTCCGACCAATAATCAGGAAGGGAAGAACCAGTTAAAACTATATAAGCTCAGGCACAAGGCCATCTAGTTATTCCAACCTAATACCGGCCAACATGGCCCAACCATAACTGATAACTGCCTCACAAACAGTTGACAGAAAAGATAACTCCAACCACAAACCAAGACCAGGCATACATACACATTCACGGATGGGATGATGAAATGAAAAGACACTCATACTGACAACACACAGCACTCAGCCAAAGCACAACCACACAGAAGCTCGGTAATGATAGAGGCACATCATAAAGGTAGTTTCAATATACCAAATTCCACACAAGGATGAGAACAAGTTACTAAAAATTGGTGAAATAACCCAGTCAGGATCATACAAGGATGGATATATAACGGCACACTGCAAGTTCACTACACTACAGAAAGGTAGTAACTTAAATCAAAATTGAAGAAATAATAATAGTCAAGTAAGGTTAAACAATTTCCAAATTAAAAACTAACTAAAGAGCACAGAAGCATCACAGGCTAGATTAATTTTAAGATACCATGATGTTCCCCACTAGATTATCAGCTACTGACAGCAAAGAACGGTTACTGGCATGGAAACGACAGAGGTTAGCCATAAGTTAGTAAGGGCAAATAAATATATCCACACAGCACCAATTAAATGGAAGGCACATACAACCATCAACGCCAAAATACCAGGTCTTAGTTCACAACAATGATAGGGCATAACACATCACCGTATACTTCAGCACATAACCGTTTACACATATAATTAGCCATAATTGGACATGCCTAGAGGTTAGGTTAACTTATCGGTATCACACACCAGAGCTAACGCAGTTGAAAATATAATTTAGAAGAAGATAAATTAACAATTAGCATGTACACCACCGAAGCACAATACCAGAAATATGATAGTAATGATAAATAACAACATTAAGTCTGGGAGCCAAAAGCAAAGCCAGAACCAATAACACAATAAAATGCTCCCAGGTGATACACTATCACTCACCAACAAGCAACCAAGTAAACTCCACTTAAAAGTAAAGATCAGAAAAGCTCTTCCAGATAAAACCAAATTAATCCACACCGAAATCGCAACCACAGTACGCAGGAAGGGAGTAAAAATACAAGGTTGACAGCCAGTACACATAATACAGCACATGTAGCCAACGGTAGTACACATGTAACCCTGAGTCAACCAAGTCATACTCAACTACAAGTTGTTCAATAATTACAACTTCCACCAACACAGGATAAATAATTAAATGCAATCACTCACCAAATCCGACGAAAATAAGGAAGAAAATTTACAGGTCACCTCAAAACATCCAAGCAGAGAGGCTGCGAGCACCACACAGTTACCAGAAGGGTTCCAAAATCATAATCAGCACATTGGATAATCATACAGCTCAGTAAAAATACAGATGAAATGAAACAGGGGACTCCAAATGGCAGATACATGAAACAAACAAATAAGATATTAGACAAGATCACTGCACTCTTTTTTACAATTTTATATCACATTATTTGTTTTGTTTTTGCCTCAGATAGTCTTTCAACAACATAATACCGTACCATTAAAATAAAACTAAGGAAGGGTGCAATCAACCTACAGTAGATAAGAGCAGTCGGCACACAAAATAATAAACTATCAGCACAGACAGTTGGGTCTGTTGGGGGTAACAGACCAGATTACAAAAGTGAGGATGCAACAAACCTACATTAATCCCACAACACCCAAATAAAATAACCACAGAGCTGCTACCAATTAACTCTACCGCCTTACCGACTGTCAGCAGTAGAAGTCAAACAGGGACAAGAAAATTAAAGACAGAAGCAAAATAATTCTTTACCATCAAAGCATACCACAACCTTAGTTGAACAATCCGTTACCCAGAGACCATGAACCAAAATAAATGTTGGTACGGTAGTAAAATTTCTAATCTACAATAAAGATGACAAGTTTTTCATAATGAACATAACTTACACATTTATTTATTTTAAAGAAAAAAGAATAAAGCCATCACTATCAGGGAAGCGTCCAAAATTAAAACCACCCAAACTGGGTTACAAATAAATTTAGGAAGGAAAAACTTAACGTGCCGTCCGGACGAAAAATAAAATTACCTGATACATTTTGTATAACTTCAAACCAATCCAACTACGTGTGAAATATTAACATGTTTTATGCATTGCGTCTTCAATAAGTATTTCTTTTCACAACATTCCTTTAACTTATAAATATTTTCATTACACCGAAAACACTAGGCTAAACACCACGGAGATTTCACACGGCCCCCAGTACATGCAACACGGATGAGAAAATAGCAGACATAAACCGGCAGAAAGCCAGAAAAATATAAGGATCAATAAAAGGGGAAAACATAAAATGACATAAAGTATGGAAAACAAATGAAAAATCCCCAAGAAAATTCACATGCATAATTAAGAGAAGCCGAACGCCACCAAACAACAACAAACACAATCACAACCGTGACCAGTTGCCATGGTAACAAACACGCCAAGAGTCCTTGGCAACCCCCGAAAATATGAACCCAAATAACACACAGGTCCAACGAAAAAACGAAGGGAAAGGGAAAGATTACCAAAACACAGTCAAAATTAAATGAGCAGAAACAGGGGTAAACAAGAAATTAAAACGAATAAGGAGACTGGTACCCAAGTGAAATCTCGCGTAGTTTAAAGATTATACACAGAGATTTTTCATAATTACTCATTAGTATAATCAAATAAATTGGTTTTTAATTAATTACACTTCCTTTTCACCAAACGGATCCCATGTATAATTTGATACAGTTTGGAAACCCAATTCAGAAAAAAACCTAAGGTAACCTAAAACAAAACTGGACGACATAATAAATCCAAGACCGACGACGATACTCAAGATGAAAGAATTTCACTCATAATTCTTCACGCAGCAGGAAGCAGATCCAAGACAGAAATGAAGAAAAGACTTACTTGCTTTGTTGGAGTTGGAGAAGTGTACTACTATCCGTTACTCACATAACTGAGATATACTTGAAGTTATAAATTCATAATAAAAGGAAGACGTTCCCAAAGTTGATAGATCAGCAGTAAGGACAAGTCCTTATGTAGAAACACTGTTATCCTTTATCTATGTGGTGGATCGGAAAACGACCCAGGAGAGGGAACGAAACACGTCTTGCCTCCATCGTACTCCAAGGATTACTCATGGCGGACCACACCGATAATGAGCATGGCCCACCGCACGGAGAGAGAGAAATTCAGAGACTCGCTCTCAATAAGAAACTACAACATACGGCGCGGAATCGTACCAGACCAAGATAATAAGGGTTCAGAGAGAAAACGTTAAGGTAAAATAATTTCATGGTGACAATGACCGAGATGGTAGCAAATAAATTGGGCAAGGCCACATAGAAAGTACTTGTAAAATACAAGACCGAAATAATTCTGAATGACACAATTTTAGAAAAAACACAAATGCAGTATTCGAAATATAGTTGGGGAGAGCTAATATTCGTCACCAACGTCACAGAGATAGTGTGTTCGAACCCTACTGTCGGCAAGATTTAAAGATGGTTTTCCGTGGTTGCCCATTTTCACACCATGAAAATGATGGGGCTGTATCTTAATTAAGGCCACGGCCGTTTCTTTGCCCCCTCCTAGCCCCTTCTAATCCCATAATCACCGTAAGACCTATCTGTGTCGGTGATACGTAAAGAAAATAATAATAATAATAATAATAATAATAATAATAATAATAATAATAATAATAATAATAATAAAACATTCTAACAACACTCTCCAATCTCATTTCATTTCATCTGTCAGTCATTTATCATTGCCCCAGAGGAGTGCGAAAGGCTATGTCAGCCGGCACAATTAATATCCTACCCGCTAGATGGGGTTTCATTCATTCCTGACCCGGTAGCATGATTGGAAACAGGCTGTGGATTTTCATAGTAATAATATTTCTTTCTGGAGCGTGACAATTTGGATCGAGGATATAGCTGGGGAGGAGGGCCAGTACGTCGCCCAGGCGGCCTCACCTGCTATGCTGAACAGGGACCTTGTGGGAGGATGGGGAGAGAGAAGAAAATGGCCGTAGCCATAAGTTAAATACCGTGAGGAAAAGTGAGAAAACACAGAAAACCACTTCGAGGATGGCTGAGGGGGTCATCGTTCCCTCTCTACTCAGTTGACTTCCCGAGGCTGAGTAGACACCGTTCAAGCCCTCGTACCACTTTTCAAATTTCGTGACAGAGTCGGGGTGGCAGCTAATTACACTAACCACTACACCACAGAGGCGGACAACAATAATAATATTAATAATAATAGTGTTATTTGCTTTAAGTCCCACTAACTACTTTATCGGTTTTCGGAGTCGCTGTGGTGCCGGAATTTAGCCCCGCAGGAGTTCTTTCACGTGCCAGTAAAACTACGGATACGGAGCTGACGTATTTGAGCACGTCCAAATACCACCTCACTGAGCCAGGATTGAACCTGCCAAGTTGGGGTCAGAAGGCCAACGCCACAACTGACTGAGCCACTCAGACCGACGTAGGATTTTCATTTTAAAATAATGTAATTGCATGGTTAACTGATACTTACTAAAATTTTATGTACACCCTTTAGGTGGCCCGCGCCTCCCCCTTCGGGAGGAGAATGAAAAATGTCTAGTAGTAATAATAGCATGGTCGAACAAAAAATCAGTTTCTCATGATTAAGTATCGACATTTCACATCGATGTATATAAATTCAAATGTGTACACTGAGAGTCGAATTTTAATGTGGATTTTAATAACAGTAACGTAGGAATACAAGTACGGCAGAGGACAGAAGTAGCCAATTGTGGCCAGAAATACAACATGACGCTGCAGGAAAATGAAATAATAATAAAAGGACGAGATTGTTGTCATGGAAAAGACAAAAGAAGGACGCATTGACGAGACAAAACAAATGCGAATGGCACTCTATGTACAAAAGCGCAGGGAGAAGAAAAAACAATGACTAGCTCTCTTTGCCTCTGGAACAAAACACGGAGGAAAAAAAAGAGGGCAATCTTTTCCCGAAGTTCGATGTTATATGCTTTTATTACCACTGACTTTGTGCGTTGAGGGATATTTATTATTCATAGAGGAGGAAATTCTGCAAGAAAGTAGACGATGGTTACAACCCAAAAATGGTAGACAGAATTATACATAAAAAAGGAAGTAAAGAAAATAATGAAAACAAGAAAATCTTTGATTGCAGTCATTATGTACAGGAACTTTCACACATTTCGGAAATGAAATTTCGAAAATTGCAAATATCTTAAAGATATTTAAGTTCAAAAACAGCTGTTAGAACTAAAAACAAAATATCATATATAATTCAATTACTGTCAACAAAAAGGATGTTTATACCAATTCTGGAGTTCAGTTATAACTACTGTAAAATGAAATGGCGTATGGCTTTTAGTGCCGGGAGTGTCCCAGGACATGTTTGGCTCTCCATGTGCAGGTCTTTTGATTTGACACCCGTAGGCGACCTGCGCGTCATGATGAGGATGAAAATATGTTGAAGCCCCAGTGCTAGCGAAATTAAACAATGATGGTTACAATTCCTGACCCTGCCGGGAATCGAATCCGGGAACCCTGTCACCAAAGGCCAGCACGCTAACCATTTAGCCATGGAACCTGACACGGTAAAATGATTTACATAGGAAGGACTGGATGGACACGAAAGGAACGATACCAAGAACATTTTAAGGCTATAAAATACAACAGGTATTCAGCCTTAGCAGAACATGTTTATAATGATAATTTTCAAGGCATTGAGAAAGACATTGAAGTAATTTTTTAAAGGAAATTATGGTATAGAGTGAAAATATTGCAATATTTATGGCACGTAAAAATAACCTGATGAGATTTTAATGAAATCGCTGCTAGAAACATAGTGTTTAAAACCTTGAGACCACGCAATGTCATGTGCCACTAGCACACTCCGTGTTCAGAACCTTCCTAACAACTTTAAGGGAATGTCCGGCCAGCCTGCCTAATGGCTTACGTCCAGCGTTCACGTTCACACACCCTCTGCCATTCGTTTATTCTTCAATTTTTTAAAAGTTTATTTCATCTGGGCTCCATTTTATCTTGACGACTGCCAGACTGAGTGCCTCAGAGAGTTGAGACGCTGTCCTTCTGACCCCAACCTGGCAGGTTGGATCCTGGCTCAGTCCGGTGGTATTTGAAGTGCCCAAATACGACAGCCTCGTGTCGGTAGGTTTACTGGCACGTAAAAGAACTCCTGCGGGACTAAACTCCGGTACTTCGGTGTCCCCGAAAACCGTCAAAGTAGCTAGTGGGTCGTAAAGCAAATAACACTATTATTATTAATATTATTATTAATGTTCACCTCTATGGTGTAGTGGTTAGTGAGATTAGCTGACACCCCCGGTGGCCCGGGTTCGATTGCCGGCCAGGTCAGCTATTTTTACCTGGATCTGAGTGCTGGTTTGTGGTCCACTCAGCCTACCTGATTACCATTGAGGAGCTATCTGACGGTGAGATAGCGGCCCCGGTCTAGAAAAGCGAAAATAACATACGAGAGATTTCGTCGTGCTGACCACACGACACTTCATAATCTCCAGGCCTTCGGGCTGAGCAGCGGTCGCTTCTGTAGGTCAAGGCCTTTAGGTCTGTAACGCCTGGGATTTATTTACTTTTTGTACTTGGTCTGTGGACCATGTTTGACAATCTTTGCAGTATTTTTAGCCGTCTCTGCCTTCACCCTCCATCAGCATCCTTTCATTCCTTCTCCTAATTCCTTCTTCTGTATAGGATCTTTCTTTTCTCGCTAGCATTTCCCCAGTTTCCTTGAAACCGCGGAACTTTTCGAAAAGTTAACTAAATCGATTTCTGTCCATCTTATAATCTTCCCTAACTCCCATCTTAGTCAACTCTAACCTCACTTCTCAAAACCATTCCAGTTCAGTCTACCTCTTCGTAAAGAATTCAAAGATTCTCTTCTTTAGTCTATTATTGTCCATCCTCAACAAGTGTCCTGTCCTCTCTTCTTCATCAATTCAACCCTTCCTTCTGTTCTCTGATACAATTCTGTGTTAGATTTCAGTCTCCTCGTTCCTTTTTTTACATTTGTACCTACACTTATTCTTACCATGGCGGAAATGAAAGTAATAATAATAATAATAATAATAATAATAATAATAATAATAATAATAATAATAATAATACCGAGCTCGATAGCTGCAGTCGCTTAAGTGCGGCCAGTATCCAGTATTCGGGAGATAGTAGGTTCGAACCCCACTGTCGGCAGCCCTGAAAATGGTTTTCCGGGGTTTCCCATTTTCACACCAGGCAACTGCTGGGGTTGTACCTTAATTAAGGCCACGGCCACTTCCTTCCCACTTCTAGCCCTTTCCTGTACCATCGTCGCCATAAGACCTATCTGTGTCGGTGCGACGTAAAGCAACTAGCGAAAATAATAATAATAATAATAATAATAATAATAATAATAATAATAATAATAATAATAATAATAGTCAACATAAGAAAAGGGGCTGTTTTCAGATAGAGATTATTTGCAGTCGATATGTATTGAACAATGGAAGGCATAATGATTTACAATAACAATAAAAATTTCATGTGGCTATTTCTAGCCGGGTGCAGCCCTTGTAAGGCAGACCCTCCGATGAGGATGGGTGACATCTGCCATGTGCAGGTAACTGCGTGTTATTGTGGTGGTGGATAGTGTTATGAGTGGTGTGTGATGTACAGGGATGTTGGGGACAGTACAAACACTCAAACCCCCGAGCCACTGGAATTAACCAATTAAGGTCAAAATCCTCGACCAGGTTGGGAATCGAACTCGGGACCCTATGAACCGAAAGCCAGTATGCTGACCATTCAGCCAACGAGTCGCACAGTGATTTGCAATGCAAACTATTATGTTTTATATAATTTGTTTAAATAATTGAAAAGTGAATGTCAGAACCTCATTCATCAAATTTCCTAAAGTGCCATTTTCCCTTAAAATATTTCTTTCGGAAGAAAATATTCGAATAAACATATGCTATACTATGTTACAGTCCCCCATGAACCTAATCATCAATATATTAATTGTCTTAGTGTTTAGAAACGACTTAAAATGACGATAACAATGAACATCTGATCCCTGTAGCTTAAAAAATATAATGAATCACTAGTGGCTGTGTTCAACAAAATTTGTATGACCAACACAAAGCCTTTCTTGCTTCTTCAGCAGAGTTTGAAAGGAAAGTGGAAGAAAATAGTAGAAATGATGTATTATCCCCCTCCCCAGCCCTTTGTAACCGGAGAGAAAGAAGAACAGAGATCTATGGTAACCAGGCAACGTACAGTAGCGAGACAAATACAGTATAACAACCACCAGGCTTGATGTATGGTAATCAGTCGTGGTAGAAGTCGAGCTACATTCGTCTGCGACACACAGAATGAACCATAAGTTGGTTTGCATTCGTATTATTATGGGAATTTCGTACAGAAATTTACATCGATGTGATCCTGGAGCTGGATGTCTATCTAAAGTGATAGCGTCATCATTAATACGTTAGAATGCAAAGTTTCTGAAGCGAGCAGCAAGTATAATCTACTTTTACAACGATTATGGTGTGGGGTTTGCATAAACATCAGGGGTACGGCCCATCAGAACTCCTATAATTTTTGTTACTCTTGCTACATTATGGAAGAGCGGGTGGCCGACATTTCCTATTAACCAAATTAGTTTGCAATCTAACCTGTTACAGCATGAAAATCCGGCCTTTATTCATCACAATAAATAATCTGCAATATGCAGATGACACTGTTCTGCTTGCAACAAGTGTTGAATATCCGCAGAATTGTCGAACAGATCTGTGTTTAAACACGAAAAAGACCAAGGTAATAGTCATAAGCAAACATGTTATTCACCCTGTTAACTTGACAGTAGCTGGCACATCATTGGAGTAAGTCCAACGCTTTAACCCTCACAGTCCCGCGCGTATTTGTTAGGTACTAGCCGAAAGCGCTACCTACTTTTTGTCCAATTTGCAACTCTCTAGAAAATAATTCCTCACTCTCTCAATTTATACCCATTCTCAGTGAACCTTTTTTGTATTACATAAAAGGAATGTCCCTTTGAATTAATGGCACATTTATACCTAGAATCATTTATCATTCAAATTAAAATAAACCATGAATTTAAAAATGTTAAATTCAATCTACATTTTAAGGTAAATATGTAGTTCTAAAAATCAGCATGAGACATTAGCTGATGGTATTTCTTGTAGTGCAGCCTTCTGACTGTCGTATTGGATGAAATTATGTTGTTTGGAGTGATAATATGAGATAAAAGTTAAAATATAAACGATAAGGTCAGCAACATGAGGAGAGGCATGTTTCGGTCGAGGTAATTCAAGGACAGGGTGAGATGGTTGGTATGGTAAACCACTATCAGGGGTAACTCTACACATTAACGGCAAATGCGTGATATCGTTAAAACCAATATTACGATGGAAATCGTCGTTACTTTCCGAATTATCTATAACCACGGCAATTGGCAGTGTTCCACTTACAAAATAGTTTTAAAAATCACTATCACTGACTATAACATCACCAGAAGCATTTTCAACACTATTCTGAAGTCCAGTTCACTTTCTGACTCAGACAAACCGACCACGCGTCACAAGGGATATGCGGGCGGGAGCCCGAATCCTTTGTGCCATTTTAGCCCTTCGACCCGAAGGTCTTGAGTGCTGCTTTCGACAGGTAGTTATTGTACAGGATGTTTTGGTTGGTGGTGGTACCGTTGTGAGATGTCGCACTGGTCAGAATATGACCTGGACCCCGGAGGGTCGAAAAAGTGGCCTGGGGGCAAGCCCCAGGTAGTCATAATTTCCCGTAGTGGGATTTGTGAATTTTGAGTTCGTGAAGTCTTAATGGGTTGGTAGGTAAAGCAAAAGGAAGGTGAGTGGTCACCCATCCAAGTGCTGACCATGACCACTGTTGCTTAACTGTGCTTAACTGGGTGACATAGTGGAATGAAGAACTTCCTTGGAAAGGGAGGGTTTGGAAGGAGGGACTGAGAGGGCTTGGCCGGGAGAATACTTGGTATGGTTTCATGGTGGGTTTAGTTTATGATTAGTTACTTAGCAGGCATGGATGGAGTTGCAGGGGTTGCTTGGAGACCAATTAGTTGTAGTATTAATTGCAGGAGGAGGGATGGGTCTAGATTTAAGTTCTGTAGCGCGCTGAAGAGTAGGCTAGGGCCAGGGGGTGGGGGAATGTTACGGTTTATTCGCGGGGGTGACTCAACATAGTAATCGTCATTTCCTAAACTATGTATGTTATCAGTTAGATCATCATCGTTTCTATATACGTCGTCCCGTGAGTCCACCAGCACTGTAGACATGTGCGCAAGATGTTTAGACACGACCTTCACATTTTTAAATATTCGTCACCCGAAAACAAATAATTTTATTGGCTCCTAGTGGTATATTTGGATACTACACACCTTCCCTGATAAGAACACACTGATATGTGCTACCATCTAACGGAAAAAGAAGAACTAAAACGGTTTCCAAACGAGTGTGCATGAGGGATGAAATATTCCTAGCACTTTCGACGAGTTCACAGAGGAATGGGAAATCATCCCTTTGCGCTCAAATAGTGTACCTCGGCAGCATATTACATTTTACATATTTTGTTTAAATTATTAAAAGGTTAATGTGAGAACCTCATTCATCAAATTTCCTAAAGTGCTAATTTCCCTTAAAATATTTCTTTTGGAAGAAAATATTCGAATAACAGTACCCTATACTATTTTACAGTCACACATGAACCTAATCATCAATATATTAATTTCTCATAGTGTTTTGAAACGAGTTAAAATGACGACAACAATGAGCTGGAACAATGCTGTTGAAATTAGGTCCCGTACTGAACAGCGAGGACTGCATTCAACATAATGAGCAAACTTCTTTGTAACAGGGACTTTAAAATCAATCTCCGTCTCCGTTTACTTCGATGTTAAGTATTTTCTGTTTTATTTTATGGTGCCGAGGCTTGGACCCTAACAGGGAACATCACCAAAAAATTTCGTTATTTTGAGATGTGGTGTTACCGACGCTTGCCCAGAACATTATGTGTTCAGTTGATACGAGATTTTCTCAAGCTCTTGGTTACATGAAGAAAACGCACAGTGAGAAGATGACGCTACTGACCTAGTGTACATAGTCAACACTGGTAGCAGAACGTGGTTCACTTGATACGTGATTTTCTCAAGCTTTTAGTTACGGGAAGAAAATGCACAGTGAGAAGATGACGCTACTGACGTAGTATGCAAATAAACAAAGAGCTAGAGGTCATACATAATATCAAAAGGAATAAATTTGTGTACTTTGAACATGTCATTCGAAATGATAAATAGAGACTCCTTCAGCTTATCTTACTAGGTAAAATTGAAGTAAGGAGAATATCTTGGCTACGGAATGTACGAGAATGATATGGGCTCAGTACCCCCAATACCTTTCGAGTTGCTGAGAACAAGAATCAGATCACCCTGATGACAGTTGACATCCTGTGAGGATATTGGTACAAAAAGGAGGAGGAGAAAAGGAAGGAGAAGTTTTGTAACCAGGACAACAGTGCTTGTCTATGCATACTATGTCAGTGGCGTCATCTTCTCACTGTGCATTTTCTTCCTGTAACTAAAAGCTTGAGAAAATCTCGTATAAAGTGAACCACGTTCTGCTACCAGTGTTGTCTATGTACACTAGGTCAGTAGCGTCATCTTCTCACTGTACGTTTTCTTCCTGTAACTAAAAACTTGAGAAAATCTGGTATTAAGTGAACCACCTTCTGCTACCAATGTTGTCTATGTACACTAGGTCAGTAGCGTCATCTTCTCGCTGTACGTTTTCTTCCTGTAACTAAAAACTTGAGAAAATCTCGTATCAAGTGAACCACGTTCTGCTGCCAGTGTTGTCTATGTACACTAGATCAGTAGCGTCATCTTCTCACTGTACGTTTTCTTCCTGTAACAAAAATCTTGAGAAAATCTCGTATCAAGTGAACCACGTTCTGCTACCAGTGTTGTCTATGTACACTAGGTCAGTAGCGTCATCTTCTCACTGTGCATTTTCTTCCTGTAACTAAAAGCTTGAGAAAATCTCGTATCAAGTGAACCACGTTCTGCTACCAATGTTGTCTATGTACAGTAAGTCAGTAGCGACATCTTCTCACTCTGCGTTTTCTTCATGTAACTAAGAGCTTGAGAAAATCTCGTATTAGTTGAACTCCGTTTTACTCCTCAATCCAGAACTAAAATCCTTGAACTGGGCGGAAAACGAACCCAGGGCCATGGAATAAAAGACAGGAGCGTTACCTGTACGCCACAGGTCTGGCTGATACTAATGATTCAATTAGAACTATATTTACGATGTGTAGATTGTGTTTTATTTTCTCACAATAATTCATGAACCTTATCATTCTTCTGTGGACATGTTCGTTTTTCTTTTGATTTATCTGAACTCTTTATCTCCCCTGTCGAAGGAGTCATAGAGTGTACTCACTGCATATCGTAAGAGGTGACAAATGATTTCATACGTTTCCGTGCCAAGGAGAAATGCACGAGTTGCAAATTATTTACGAAAATGCAGAGTGTCTCAGGAGGAATGTCCAGTATTCAGGGATATGGCAGGAACGATCATTTGAATCAAAAATCTTCACATGTACATATGCCTTATTATGAATGGTTTCCGAGTCAGAACACTTGTTTTTGGGCTAATGGTGCGCACGCGTGCGTCTTATCCATCAAACCTCCTTGACGTTTTCTGCTAGCCCAACCTACCTCGTGGCTGACAACCTCTTTGCTCGGGATGTATTTCTGCCATTGAACTAGCCCGTTGAACGCATAGTGTATTGTGAGTGAAGAAGCGCGAAGGATTGAGTGTTTATCAGAGAGCAGCATCGGTTAACTGTGTGTGTACACGCACTGGGTGAAACACCACACATCCACACTAATGAAGAATATGCATTATGTTCACGGTTTCTGTGATGGTAGTGCTACTGCTGCTGTCGAGGAATACCGTCGGCACTTTCCGACACCTTCACCAGAGTTTTCAGCACATTGCATGAAACAGGTATTCTTCCAAATTCGCGTGTGAGTGTGTAGTTCAACAACCTGTGCAGGAGCAACAACACATTGTTGAAATGTTGGAGCGTAGTCCTCACATGGTGACTTTTTCACGTATCAATGCCCCAAGAACACGTGTATGGGGAACATTACATGAGGAAATCTTGTACCCATTTCAAGACGTCAAATACGTTGGGTTGAAAAGACGTACGTGCGCTCCACTAGCCCATAAATACGTGTACATCATTAAATTTGTTCCCTCTGTGTCGCACCGACACAGGTAACGCTCCTGTCTTTTATTCCATGACCCTGGGTTCGTTTTCCGCCCAGTTCAAGGATTTTGGTTCTGGACTGAGGAGTAGAACGGAGTTCACTTACTGGGGATGGCCGTCACAGCCGCCGGACATTACTCCTAAAGTAAGTTCTCTTTCCTGTTGCATTCGTATAATTCTCTATGTTGGATAATTTAGTTGTTATACTGAAAAGCACGTATTGCTCTGACGTCAGTTAGAAAGTCTTTCGGACCTTTTGGTAGCTGCGTACGTGAAACAATTCGGAACAGGGCATATGTCCATTTGCTTCAAATTATCATTCCTTTCGTATCCCTGAATATTGAACATTCCTCCTGGGACAGTCAGTACATCCTCGAGTTGCGGAGCTTCCGAAATTTTTTTCTCTAATGAAGTAGTCTGTGCAATAAATTTGTGACGGATTTGTAACCTAGCAACTGTACAGGCTGTGATGTAAGGTATGGATGGATGGCAAGACAGTGCTACCTAGCAACCGTGCCGGCTATGTCTTAAAGTTGGCGGCCATCTGGAATTACCAATGGTTGATGGATGGCCAACACCGGGAGTCATATAAGATATATTGTAACCGTACAACAGGGTTACAGACTCCATTCTGTATTTATTATTATTATTATTATTATTATTATTATTATTATTATTATTATTATTAACCTGATTCATTAGATTTTATATATTCTGTTTCTCATCATTTAGACTGTAATAATTAGGTATCGCGTATATTATTGTATTTAATCATAGGTTAAGTGAATATGTTTGTAATTATTCTGTATTGTAGTAAGTGAGATTTGTTGGTTTCATATTGTCATGCTGTGGCTTGTAACTTTGGCTAGATGAGCTGGCATAGTATTTTGCAATCGAGGCTATGTTTAACTGGGAATGTTGTGTACAAGGAGATTTCCCGGTGACTCATTCGGTACAGTCATTCTCGGACCGCTTGGGTAAGCTTAGACAACGCTTGACTGATGACATCAGTGCGTGGACACGTGATTGCGACCAAGTGTCAGTATTCGCCAGCTACTGTATGTGGAAGTGGAAGGGATGAACAGGAGTAGGGAGAGGAGTCGTCATCGCGAGGTGATATAAAGTCAAGGCGACGGTGGGGAGAGGTATTCTGTTCGTACTCAGTTGATGGTACTCAGTTCATAAGCAGTTGATATTGTGGAGATCATAAGTAACAGTCAGATGTATCAAATGGAAGAAGAGGTCTTAGTGTGATGGTCAGAGCTAAGAGTTGTGTTTGAAGAAGTAATAATCGAGGAGGTCTACAAGTGGTGGTTGTATCCGAGCAGAGACGGGTACTATGCTGATAAAGAAACATCATTTTCTTGTGAGGATGGACTTCACAAGATGTTCCAATAATATTTTCCAATTATTTAAAAGATATTGAGTGGACGTAATTACATTGGAGCTCCCTACACGCGTACATGGAATGTAGGCCAACTCCTTGTTATATAAGAAGACTACAACAGACGGCTCCCGACTTCAGCTCACAGGTTTTCCCAAGATTTTCAAGTTCAACAGCGGTGTATGCAGACAACAGGTAATTAAAGCATCAGACATGTTATGCATTCATAACATGAAGAAGAGTGTAATCAGCGGCGATATCACATCTCACTTCAAGTTCATGCCAATAGCTTTTTTTGTTTAGATTAAATTTTCCTTTTCTTTGTACCGCAAATCTCACGATATATTTCTTTTGTTAAATTAAAAGACGTAAATGATTGTTCATTGTGACGTAAATTTAGTCATAAACTCAGTTTTATTTTTAATTATAATAAGTGATTCCAGTTCCATGTACAATCCTCAATTGTGGAAATGCAACAGTAATTTAATATTGTCCTGATCCATATCCCTGTATATTGCCAAATATGTGAGTTTATCACCTCACGCCTTGAGATAATTGATATAAGAGGTATGCTCTACCGAATTTTGTTGTTTTTCTTAAAAAAGCAACTGGCGCTCAAACAAATGTTATGTATATTGCGTGAAGGAGATGTAAGTATAAGAGTAGTGGTTGGAGTAGCAACAACGTGTCGCCAGCAACGTGGGACTCGAAAGGTTCAGAAAAGTGTTTCTGAATGGCAATATACATGGATCAGTTCTTTTAATGAGTACGCACATGTTAAATTCACCGAGTAATGTTAGGAAGGTCATTTTGTTGAAGTTTGTATTTAAGGGGTAATGTCAGAGGAATTGCAAGGGGAAATAGCTTTGAGATCGCGAAAAATTAGTAGGAAACCGAAGATGGACAAGGATAGCAATATGCAGTCAGGTGATGAGGCTGAGGTTATTGTGTCCAAGGAAATCCAAGGTGGTAACATAAATAGGAAGTTGGTGACTAAGGTGGGACCTGCTGAAAGTCAGAAAATAGTAGAAACTGACGAAAACGCTGTCACGCAAGATCAAAGTAAAGGGGTGATTGACCTGGGTTTATTTAATTTGCTGATGTCCAAAATGACTGAGCAGAATAATGCTATGAGTGAGAAAATTGAAACGGTTATTAGTGAGAAAATTGAATCTCAGAATAATATTATGAGTGAGAAAATTGAAACGGTTATTAGTGAGAAAATTGAATCTCAGAATAATATTATGAGTGAGAAAATTGAATTTCAGAATAATATTATGAGTGAGAAAATTGAATCTCAGAATAATATTATTAGTAAAAAAATTGAAGCTCAGAGTAATGCCATAAATAGTATTAATAAGAAGATTGATGATGTTAGTAATAAGATAGATCATAAGGTGTTAGAAATAAGTAAGCAAATTAATAATTTAGAAAGTAAAGTAAATAAGGAGTGTAGTGACATCAGAGCTGAGATGGAATTGGGTCGGAGCAATCTCCATACGGAAATAGAGCAAATTAGTGAGACATGCATCAAACAGATTGATGAATTAGGCGCCAAGATCGAGTCCAATAAAGGAGAAATCAATGAGTTAGTAGAAGAAAGGTTTGAAAAGATAACCAATACAGTGGGGCAAGAAACTAGGAAATGTATTAGTAGGGTAGAACAGGTGGAAAGAAAACTTGGAGAAGTAGGTGATCTAGAGAGTGAACAAAAATCGTTATCACAGAAGGTGAGAGAATCGGAAGAAAAATTACAGGAGAAGTTAAGAAAAATTGAAGAAAAGGCTGAGGAAACATTGGAAGAAAAATTTCTGAGTTGCCAGAGAGTACTCCAGAAAGAAGTGCGTGATAGTAGAAATGTACGTGAAATAATTGTAAATAATGGTTTAATCACTAGAGATCATGACTTACCTAAGTTTTCTGGGAAAGAATTTAACCCGATGGAATTTATGAGAGTAGTAGAGAAGAAATTTGCTGTTCAATTAAGAGACAATATTATTAGCTGGGAAACTGTATTGGAGATCTTATCTAATGCTTTCGTAGGAGAGACTAAGTCTTGGTTTCAAGTATATAAAAGCTCGATGTCTAGTCTAACTGAATTTAAGGAGAAATTCATGGCTAAATTTTGGAGTGAAGGTGTTCAGAGTAGAGAGAGAGAGAGAGTAATGTTTGGCAGGTATAATTCTAACGAGGGTGTTAGAATGACTGAATACTTTTTGGCTCATGTTTTGGTGTGGAGAAATTTAGAATGTATTGGACCTGAGGCTGATATAGTTAGACTTATGGCTAAGCACTATCCCGATAGAATAAGAGAAGCTGTTTGTATGCAAAGAGTGGAGACTATTAAGGAAATGGAGATTTTGTTGGAAAGTTTTGATGCTTTAGGTAGTAGCTTGAATAATAGTAGGACACTAAATAGGAATGTAGAAGGAAGGGGTAACCAATCTAATAATCAGGACAGGACTATGAATAATCGTAACTACAGAAGAGAATATCAGGAGAGACCTAATAATAATTTCCACAGGGAGAGAAACTATCAAAATAGTTCGGAAAATTTCAGGACTGGGAGGCGTGATTATGGTAATCAACCAGAAGCTGGGAGGCGGGAGAATACAGGCCATAATAATAATAATAATAATGACGCTAGAAGAAATAGGCAACAGGGGAGGCCGACTGAGGTGTGTAACCAACAAGTCGTAACCGAACCAAGTACTTTAAACGCGCAACGGACTGTATAAACAGGTCACTGAGACAGTCCGTAAATGGTGAGTTCACGTATAAGGTAGATAAGCATGTTAATGTCGACCAGCCTATAGTTGTAAGTGAACATGATTGTGACCTAAGTAGCAATAATTCAAATATTTTAAGTGACGACTTAATCGTAGACAATAAATTTTATAAGTGTAATTTAAATTTAGATATAAGGCAAGATTTGTTAAGTGATCTTATATTATGTAATGAGGATAATTTAGGTAGTGTTACTGTTACACCGACGATTGAACTGCTGATATGGGGCAGAAAAGTTAAGATTTTGTTGGACTCTGGTAGTGAGAAGTCATGTGTAAATTCCAAGCTGTATGAGGAAGTTTTAAGAGAGAAGTATGAGGTAGCGGAAATTCCAGTGAGGAATACGTTCATCGTAACAGCTGTTGGAAACAAGTCTCATAGAGTGAATAAACAGATAGCTGTCCCCATTAGCATAAGTGGAGAATGTATTTTCCAACCATGCTTAGTTGTGCCTAATTTAGTTTATGCCGTTATTTTAGGTACCGACTGGTTAACGTGTCACAAGGCTAAATTAAATTTTGATCTGTGTAATGTCAATCTTATTTGGGGAAAGAGTAGCAGGGAAGTCAGTTTACCATATGATGTTTTGTCAGAAATTAGTGCGAATAAAGTGTGTTCTAGTACGGAAGGATCTTGTGAAATTCCTAATATGAGAAAAAATATTGATGTCTGCCATGTATCTATACAGAGAGATTCTAGAGATGAATTGTATGAGACAGTGGAGAAATGTAAGTTAGCGGAAAGTCAGAAGGACGAATTGTGTGAATTATTGATATCACATAGTGATGTTTTTAGCGATCGGCCTGGTAGAACACATCTTTACGAACACAAATTTAATGTTATTGATAACTCAACTTTTGTAGGACCGAAATATCCCATTCCGTTAAAATATGCTAGCGCTGTTGAAGAGCAGATTGACATTATGCTAGATTATAATATAATTGAACCATCATGTAGTCCTAATTTAAATCCACTTGTTATTATACCTAAGAAGGATAAAACGGTAAGATTGTGCATGATAATTTTTGTAAGACTACATTGGATGAATTTGAGCTTGGTGACAAGGTTTTACTCAGAGTGCCACTCCCGTCATCAGCAGAAGCTGGTCAATTTTCTAAGTTTTTCTTGTTATATCAGGGATACTTCACCGTAGTGAAACGGATTGGGAAATGTGCTTATTCATTAGAAGACAAGGAAGGAAATATCGTAGGCACATACAGTATAAGAAATCTTAAGAAATATATCATGTGAGTTTGTTGATTAATTTTCATTATTATGTTAATTCACCATGTTTTATGAAGCTGGCATTGCGAACAGGACTTCAGTGAAATTAGCGTGTGTTGTGATAATAAGTGAAGCACGGCAGTGCAATAAACTCCAGTGCTTGGAGAAAGTGTATACAATGAAATGTCTTCGAGAACTGCTTTTGAACACTCAATGAACGTTTGAAACGACAGAAGTGAGAAAGAAATGTAATCTGTATATAAATAATACTGTATAATCAAAGTGAAAAGGATAATTGATCAATGTTTTATATGTGTAACAACGAACATCCAGATGGATGATACTATGTACCCAATTTTGTAAAGGGCATTTTTATACATGTATATATGGTGTACTCGATTTCAGGTGATTGTGTATATATTTCATGAATCAATCGATTCATTTCATCGATTATTTCATGAGGGAGGCGTTCTGTAACCGTACAACAGGGTTACAGACTCCATTCTGTATTTATTGTTATTATTATTATTATTATTATTATTATTATTATTATTATTAACCTGATTCATTAGATTTTATATATTCTGTTTCTCATCATTTAGACTGTAATAATTAGGTATCGCGTATATTATTGTATTTAATCATAGGTTAAGTGAATATGTTTGTAATTATTCTGTATTGTAGTAAGTGAGATTTGTTGGTTTCATATTGTCATGCTGTGGCTTGTAACTTTGGCTAGATGAGCTGGCATAGTATTTTGCAATCGAGGCTATGTTTAACTGGGAATGTTGTGTACAAGGAGATTTCCCGGTGACTCATTCGGTACAGTCATTCTCGGACCGCTTGGGTAAGCTTAGACAACGCTTGACTGATGACATCAGTGCGTGGACACGTGATTGCGACCAAGTGTCAGTATTCGCCAGCTACTGTATGTGGAAGTGGAAGGGATGAACAGGAGTAGGGAGAGGAGTCGTCATCGCGAGGTGATATAAAGTCAAGGCGACGGTGGGGAGAGGTATTCTGTTCGTACTCAGTTGATGGTACTCAGTTCATAAGCAGTTGATATTGTGGAGATCATAAGTAACAGTCAGATGTATCAAATGGAAGAAGAGGTCTTAGTGTGATGGTCAGAGCTAAGAGTTGTGTTTGAAGAAGTAATAATCGAGGAGGTCTACAAGTGGTGGTTGTATCCGAGCAGAGACGGGTACTATGCTGATAAAGAAACATCATTTTCTTGTGAGGATGGACTTCACAAGATGTTCCAATAATATTTTCCAATTATTTAAAAGATATTGAGTGGACGTAATTACATTGGAGCTCCCTACACGCGTACATGGAATGTAGGCCAACTCCTTGTTATATAAGAAGACTACAACAGACGGCTCCCGACTTCAGCTCACAGGTTTTCCCAAGATTTTCAAGTTCAACAGCGGTGTATGCAGACAACAGGTAATTAAAGCATCAGACATGTTATGCATTCATAACATGAAGAAGAGTGTAATCAGCGGCGATATCACATCTCACTTCAAGTTCATGCCAATAGCTTTTTTTGTTTAGATTAAATTTTCCTTTTCTTTGTACCGCAAATCTCACGATATATTTCTTTTGTTAAATTAAAAGACGTAAATGATTGTTCATTGTGACGTAAATTTAGTCATAAACTCAGTTTTATTTTTAATTATAATAAGTGATTCCAGTTCCATGTACAATCCTCAATTGTGGAAATGCAACAGTAATTTAATATTGTCCTGATCCATATCCCTGTATATTGCCAAATATGTGAGTTTATCACCTCACGCCTTGAGATAATTGATATAAGAGGTATGCTCTACCGAATTTTGTTGTTTTTCTTAAAAAAGCAACTGGCGCTCAAACAAATGTTATGTATATTGCGTGAAGGAGATGTAAGTATAAGAGTAGTGGTTGGAGTAGCAACAACGTGTCGCCAGCAACGTGGGACTCGAAAGGTTCAGAAAAGTGTTTCTGAATGGCAATATACATGGATCAGTTCTTTTAATGAGTACGCACATGTTAAATTCACCGAGTAATGTTAGGAAGGTCATTTTGTTGAAGTTTGTATTTAAGGGGTAATGTCAGAGGAATTGCAAGGGGAAATAGCTTTGAGATCGCGAAAAATTAGTAGGAAACCGAAGATGGACAAGGATAGCAATATGCAGTCAGGTGATGAGGCTGAGGTTATTGTGTCCAAGGAAATCCAAGGTGGTAACATAAATAGGAAGTTGGTGACTAAGGTGGGACCTGCTGAAAGTCAGAAAATAGTAGAAACTGACGAAAACGCTGTCACGCAAGATCAAAGTAAAGGGGTGATTGACCTGGGTTTATTTAATTTGCTGATGTCCAAAATGACTGAGCAGAATAATGCTATGAGTGAGAAAATTGAAACGGTTATTAGTGAGAAAATTGAATCTCAGAATAATATTATGAGTGAGAAAATTGAAACGGTTATTAGTGAGAAAATTGAATCTCAGAATAATATTATGAGTGAGAAAATTGAATTTCAGAATAATATTATGAGTGAGAAAATTGAATCTCAGAATAATATTATTAGTAAAAAAATTGAAGCTCAGAGTAATGCCATAAATAGTATTAATAAGAAGATTGATGATGTTAGTAATAAGATAGATCATAAGGTGTTAGAAATAAGTAAGCAAATTAATAATTTAGAAAGTAAAGTAAATAAGGAGTGTAGTGACATCAGAGCTGAGATGGAATTGGGTCGGAGCAATCTCCATACGGAAATAGAGCAAATTAGTGAGACATGCATCAAACAGATTGATGAATTAGGCGCCAAGATCGAGTCCAATAAAGGAGAAATCAATGAGTTAGTAGAAGAAAGGTTTGAAAAGATAACCAATACAGTGGGGCAAGAAACTAGGAAATGTATTAGTAGGGTAGAACAGGTGGAAAGAAAACTTGGAGAAGTAGGTGATCTAGAGAGTGAACAAAAATCGTTATCACAGAAGGTGAGAGAATCGGAAGAAAAATTACAGGAGAAGTTAAGAAAAATTGAAGAAAAGGCTGAGGAAACATTGGAAGAAAAATTTCTGAGTTGCCAGAGAGTACTCCAGAAAGAAGTGCGTGATAGTAGAAATGTACGTGAAATAATTGTAAATAATGGTTTAATCACTAGAGATCATGACTTACCTAAGTTTTCTGGGAAAGAATTTAACCCGATGGAATTTATGAGAGTAGTAGAGAAGAAATTTGCTGTTCAATTAAGAGACAATATTATTAGCTGGGAAACTGTATTGGAGATCTTATCTAATGCTTTCGTAGGAGAGACTAAGTCTTGGTTTCAAGTATATAAAAGCTCGATGTCTAGTCTAACTGAATTTAAGGAGAAATTCATGGCTAAATTTTGGAGTGAAGGTGTTCAGAGTAGAGAGAGAGAGAGAGTAATGTTTGGCAGGTATAATTCTAACGAGGGTGTTAGAATGACTGAATACTTTTTGGCTCATGTTTTGGTGTGGAGAAATTTAGAATGTATTGGACCTGAGGCTGATATAGTTAGACTTATGGCTAAGCACTATCCCGATAGAATAAGAGAAGCTGTTTGTATGCAAAGAGTGGAGACTATTAAGGAAATGGAGATTTTGTTGGAAAGTTTTGATGCTTTAGGTAGTAGCTTGAATAATAGTAGGACACTAAATAGGAATGTAGAAGGAAGGGGTAACCAATCTAATAATCAGGACAGGACTATGAATAATCGTAACTACAGAAGAGAATATCAGGAGAGACCTAATAATAATTTCCACAGGGAGAGAAACTATCAAAATAGTTCGGAAAATTTCAGGACTGGGAGGCGTGATTATGGTAATCAACCAGAAGCTGGGAGGCGGGAGAATACAGGCCATAATAATAATAATAATAATGACGCTAGAAGAAATAGGCAACAGGGGAGGCCGACTGAGGTGTGTAACCAACAAGTCGTAACCGAACCAAGTACTTTAAACGCGCAACGGACTGTATAAACAGGTCACTGAGACAGTCCGTAAATGGTGAGTTCACGTATAAGGTAGATAAGCATGTTAATGTCGACCAGCCTATAGTTGTAAGTGAACATGATTGTGACCTAAGTAGCAATAATTCAAATATTTTAAGTGACGACTTAATCGTAGACAATAAATTTTATAAGTGTAATTTAAATTTAGATATAAGGCAAGATTTGTTAAGTGATCTTATATTATGTAATGAGGATAATTTAGGTAGTGTTACTGTTACACCGACGATTGAACTGCTGATATGGGGCAGAAAAGTTAAGATTTTGTTGGACTCTGGTAGTGAGAAGTCATGTGTAAATTCCAAGCTGTATGAGGAAGTTTTAAGAGAGAAGTATGAGGTAGCGGAAATTCCAGTGAGGAATACGTTCATCGTAACAGCTGTTGGAAACAAGTCTCATAGAGTGAATAAACAGATAGCTGTCCCCATTAGCATAAGTGGAGAATGTATTTTCCAACCATGCTTAGTTGTGCCTAATTTAGTTTATGCCGTTATTTTAGGTACCGACTGGTTAACGTGTCACAAGGCTAAATTAAATTTTGATCTGTGTAATGTCAATCTTATTTGGGGAAAGAGTAGCAGGGAAGTCAGTTTACCATATGATGTTTTGTCAGAAATTAGTGCGAATAAAGTGTGTTCTAGTACGGAAGGATCTTGTGAAATTCCTAATATGAGAAAAAATATTGATGTCTGCCATGTATCTATACAGAGAGATTCTAGAGATGAATTGTATGAGACAGTGGAGAAATGTAAGTTAGCGGAAAGTCAGAAGGACGAATTGTGTGAATTATTGATATCACATAGTGATGTTTTTAGCGATCGGCCTGGTAGAACACATCTTTACGAACACAAATTTAATGTTATTGATAACTCAACTTTTGTAGGACCGAAATATCCCATTCCGTTAAAATATGCTAGCGCTGTTGAAGAGCAGATTGACATTATGCTAGATTATAATATAATTGAACCATCATGTAGTCCTAATTTAAATCCACTTGTTATTATACCTAAGAAGGATAAAACGGTAAGATTGTGCATGATAATTTTTGTAAGACTACATTGGATGAATTTGAGCTTGGTGACAAGGTTTTACTCAGAGTGCCACTCCCGTCATCAGCAGAAGCTGGTCAATTTTCTAAGTTTTTCTTGTTATATCAGGGATACTTCACCGTAGTGAAACGGATTGGGAAATGTGCTTATTCATTAGAAGACAAGGAAGGAAATATCGTAGGCACATACAGTATAAGAAATCTTAAGAAATATATCATGTGAGTTTGTTGATTAATTTTCATTATTATGTTAATTCACCATGTTTTATGAAGCTGGCATTGCGAACAGGACTTCAGTGAAATTAGCGTGTGTTGTGATAATAAGTGAAGCACGGCAGTGCAATAAACTCCAGTGCTTGGAGAAAGTGTATACAATGAAATGTCTTCGAGAACTGCTTTTGAACACTCAATGAACGTTTGAAACGACAGAAGTGAGAAAGAAATGTAATCTGTATATAAATAATACTGTATAATCAAAGTGAAAAGGATAATTGATCAATGTTTTATATGTGTAACAACGAACATCCAGATGGATGATACTATGTACCCAATTTTGTAAAGGGCATTTTTATACATGTATATATGGTGTACTCGATTTCAGGTGATTGTGTATATATTTCATGAATCAATCGATTCATTTCATCGATTATTTCATGAGGGAGGCGTTCTGTAACCGTACAACAGGGTTACAGACTCCATTCTGTATTTATTGTTATTATTATTATTATTATTATTATTATTATTATTATTATTAACCTGATTCATTAGATTTTATATATTCTGTTTCTCATCATTTAGACTGTAATAATTAGGTATCGCGTATATTATTGTATTTAATCATAGGTTAAGTGAATATGTTTGTAATTATTCTGTATTGTAGTAAGTGAGATTTGTTGGTTTCATATTGTCATGCTGTGGCTTGTAACTTTGGCTAGATGAGCTGGCATAGTATTTTGCAATCGAGGCTATGTTTAACTGGGAATGTTGTGTACAAGGAGATTTCCCGGTGACTCATTCGGTACAGTCATTCTCGGACCGCTTGGGTAAGCTTAGACAACGCTTGACTGATGACATCAGTGCGTGGACACGTGATTGCGACCAAGTGTCAGTATTCGCCAGCTACTGTATGTGGAAGTGGAAGGGATGAACAGGAGTAGGGAGAGGAGTCGTCATCGCGAGGTGATATAAAGTCAAGGCGACGGTGGGGAGAGGTATTCTGTTCGTACTCAGTTGATGGTACTCAGTTCATAAGCAGTTGATATTGTGGAGATCATAAGTAACAGTCAGATGTATCAAATGGAAGAAGAGGTCTTAGTGTGATGGTCAGAGCTAAGAGTTGTGTTTGAAGAAGTAATAATCGAGGAGGTCTACAAGTGGTGGTTGTATCCGAGCAGAGACGGGTACTATGCTGATAAAGAAACATCATTTTCTTGTGAGGATGGACTTCACAAGATGTTCCAATAATATTTTCCAATTATTTAAAAGATATTGAGTGGACGTAATTACATTGGAGCTCCCTACACGCGTACATGGAATGTAGGCCAACTCCTTGTTATATAAGAAGACTACAACAGACGGCTCCCGACTTCAGCTCACAGGTTTTCCCAAGATTTTCAAGTTCAACAGCGGTGTATGCAGACAACAGGTAATTAAAGCATCAGACATGTTATGCATTCATAACATGAAGAAGAGTGTAATCAGCGGCGATATCACATCTCACTTCAAGTTCATGCCAATAGCTTTTTTTGTTTAGATTAAATTTTCCTTTTCTTTGTACCGCAAATCTCACGATATATTTCTTTTGTTAAATTAAAAGACGTAAATGATTGTTCATTGTGACGTAAATTTAGTCATAAACTCAGTTTTATTTTTAATTATAATAAGTGATTCCAGTTCCATGTACAATCCTCAATTGTGGAAATGCAACAGTAATTTAATATTGTCCTGATCCATATCCCTGTATATTGCCAAATATGTGAGTTTATCACCTCACGCCTTGAGATAATTGATATAAGAGGTATGCTCTACCGAATTTTGTTGTTTTTCTTAAAAAAGCAACTGGCGCTCAAACAAATGTTATGTATATTGCGTGAAGGAGATGTAAGTATAAGAGTAGTGGTTGGAGTAGCCACAATATCTATGATCATTTTATT
The DNA here is from genome assembly GCF_040414725.1 of Anabrus simplex. Taxonomy (NCBI): domain Eukaryota; kingdom Metazoa; phylum Arthropoda; class Insecta; order Orthoptera; family Tettigoniidae; genus Anabrus; species Anabrus simplex. The sequence goes on along the minus strand of NC_090279.1, from coordinate 166,128,312 downwards.
TTCCTACTGGAAAATTTGACACCATTTATCCCCTGTTTCCTTCTGGTTGCATACCTTCTAAAGCATGTGTTAATATTAAGTCCCCTCTTTATAAAACTGTAATGTCTGTTTTCATTGTATTGATATTCATGTTGTTACACGGTCACTGTAAAACGGAGTTCTAGGTGCCTGTATCTTATTACGACTAAATAAAAAGGTATCCATCAACTCTCACTGAACTATTGCTTCAGGAAAAACCATGTATGGACCCTAAAGTTGAAGAGCTGGTGAATGAAAGAGGCATCCAAAATTGTCACTAAAATTAAGCTTCATAAATATGGAAAAAGTTACTGGTGGTTCAGTACATTTTCTTCGAAGGAACAATTTTTTTCTTCTACTTATTTTTCTAAATTTAAATTTGATACGAAATCGACAAGTATACTGTATATCAAATTACTTACTAAAATTTGATGCAATACAAAACCCAAAACAATTTTTTTTTCTATTTGCTTTACGTCGCACAGGCACAGATAAGTCTTATGGCGACGATGGGACAGGAAAGGGCTAGGAGTGGGAAGGAAGCGGCCGTGGCCTAAATTAAGGTACAGCCCCAGCAGTTGCCTGGTATGAAAATGGGAAACCACGGAAAACCATTTTCAGGGCTGCCGACAGTGGGGTTCGAACCTACTATCTCCCGAAAACTGAATACTGGCCGCAATTAAGCGACTGCAGCTATGGAGCTCGGTAAAAGCAAATTTTAATCCTTGTACTTTTGATAACACTATCACCAAAGACTAACTAAATTTGTAAGAAAATTGGATAGAGCATCCGGTGCAAAATCGGAAGTTTGTGGGTTCAGATCCCACTGGCGTGCGGTTGGCCATTTTTGTTCTGTACTTTTCATGCATTTAGTGCAGGAGCTGGAATGGACCTTGGAAAATAATATTTCAATTATGTCCCAAACTGAGTGACATTAAAACAGTAAGAGAAGCATGAATTAATTTTTATGCATGTGGTAGAAATGGTCGGAAGCTCATATTGCATAACGAAATTAGTAAACAAATACTGGACTGCCTGAGGGACGTATTGCATTGAAAAAGTTCTCTACAACATGGTTTAACCAGTAAATGAGAGATACCAGCCATTCTTATGACACCCAAAAAAGTAGGATTCTATGACCACGTGTCTTATAGGGATGGCCGTCACAGCCACCGGACATTACTCCTAAAGTAAGTACACTTTCCTGTTGCATTCGTATACTTCTCTATGTTGGATAATTTAGTTGTTATACTGAAAAGCACGTATTGCTCTGACGTCAATTAGAAAGACTTTCAGAGCTTTTGGTAGCTGCGTAAGTGAAAATACATTTTAAAACTGCCTACGACTCGCATACTTCATTTCTCTGAAATCGTACAGGAAATTGCGAGAAATAATTATGGTCTGAGCGAGATTATTTCAATGTCGTTTTTCCTATTTATCCAATTTTTAATCTTATTTTTTATTACTCTTCAATCAGTCTCCAATGACCTGTATTAAGGGTTGTCGCCCAGGTTGCAGATTAACTTGCAGTTGTTTACCGAGCTTTTTCTTAAATCTTCTCAAAGATCTTGAAAATTTATCGATCATTTCCCTCGATAATTTATTCAATTCCTTTACTCCTCTCCTTGTAAATGAATATTTACACTCATCTTCCCTCTTTGAATTCCACCTTTATTTTCATATTGCCTCTTTCCTACATTTAAAAACTCCACTCTAGCTTATTCTTCTAATTATGTTTTTCTACGCCAACTCCACAGTTACAGCTTGAAACATACCACATAGCCGAGCATCTCATCTCCTTACTCCCAACTCTTCCCAGCACAAATTTTGCAAAATTTTCGTAACACTACTTCTTTCTCGGAAATCACCCAGAAGAAATCGTGCTGCTTTCGTTTGAATTTGTGTCCATCTCTCGTAATCACGTCGTCCTGGTGAGGGATCTCGTACACTGGAGCCATACTGTAAGTGTGTTCTTACCAAAGACATTTTGTTACAATTAGCTTTACGTCGCACTGACACAGATAGAATTAAGGTACAACCCAAGCATTTTCCTGGTGTTAAAATGGCGAAACAAAGCCATTTTCAGGGCTACCGACAGTAGAGTTCGAACCCACTACCTCCCGGAGGCAAGCTCACAGCTGCGTACCTCTATCATCACGGCCAACTCGCCCGATACCAAAGACTTACTCACCCTCCCCTTTGCATCCTTACAATAAGACCTAAATACTCTCCTTTCTCTTAATCTAACATTTCTTATGCCGTGAGCGTAGAGGCGCGCGGCTGTGAGCTTGCATCCGGGAGATAGTAGGTTCGAATCCCACTATCGGCAGCCCTGAAAATGGTTTTCCGTGGTTTCCCATTTTCACACCAGGCAAATGCTGGGGCTGTACCTTAATTAAGGCCACGGCCGCTTCCTTCCAACTCCTAGGCCTTTCCTCTCCCATCGTCGCCATAAGACCTATCTGTGTCGGTGCGACGTAAAGCCCATAGCAAAAAAAAAAAAACATTTCTTATAAATACTCAGTTTTCTGCAATTTTGTCTTCGTATTTGTCTTTAATTCATCCTTTCCCTCTTCCTGAATTTCTAGTCGTCGTCGTCTTAATCATACTTTTGTACTCTGGCCATCAGCCTTCACCTCCACTACATTTCCTTTTCTTCTACCTCTGCGGGAAACATGATAACGGGTATTATTGTTCGGGAAACATTACCTGTGTTAATGTTCTTTTCTTCATAAAGTGTGGTCCATAGATGTAGAGATATAAATTGAGAAAAAAATTAAGAAATAAGCCATGACATTTAAATATTCATTTAATATGAAAGGGCAAAAGATTGGAGAGGTTAGAAAAATTCAATCTCACACCCTATCCTCCTGCCACTAACACTTAAAGCTTCAAATTAATTTCCTCTACCTCCGCACGAACCCCCCTTTTTTCTGCCGCATTCTCACACTCCCATCTCACCCTCCTCCCCCCCCCCCCCATACAAACTGGAGCAATCGGTCGATATCAATACGACGGCTCCCAGCCGCGTGGGTTCTGAAATCAAAGCCTGCTGAATACGATAAGAGACAAGTTCGATTCCCAGTAATACACATACCCGACAGCTATATTGGAGAGAAATCCATTTTTATTTAGATCTGTGAAATCAAATGTAAAATCTGATGGAAGATGGTGATTTGTGGATTTTAACATAAAATTATTTTATTATTTTTATTATTTTCGTTTCAAACATGTATGGGTTACGATCACACAGCTTCCATAATCTGTCTATTTCCTCCTTTGCCAACCCTCCTTGGGTGGGAAACGCGAACGAAGAATTCACCCAAGGTGCACTGCTTTTCGTAAGAGGCGACTAAAAGGGGCAACCAACGGATGATAAAATTAGAACGATGAGACTACTTTTGATTATTACCATTACGTGAGGAACACCATGGGTCTACGTTCCCTCTGATTAGTACCACTATATGAGGAACATCGTGGGTCTGCGTTGCTTGAAAGTGGTACCACTATGTGAGAAAAACCATGGGTCTACGTTCCTTCTGATTAGTACCATTATGTGAGGAACACCATGGGTATACGTTCCTTCTGGTTAGTACAACTATGTGAGGAACACCATGGGTATACGTTCCTTCTGATTAGTACCACTATGTGAGGAACACCATGGGTCTACGTTCCTTCTGATTAGTACTACTATGTGACGAACACCATGGGTCTACGTTCCTTCTGATTAGTACCACTATGTGACGAACACCATGGGTATACGTTCCTTCTGATTAGTACCACTATGTGGGGAACACCATGGGTCTACGTTCCTTCTGATTAGTACTACTGTGTGACGAACACCATGGGTCTACGTTCCTTCTGATTAGTACCACTATGTGACGAACACCATGGGTATACGTTCCTTCTGATTAGTACCACTATGTGGGGAAAACCATGGGTCTACGTTACCTCTCATTAGTACTACTATGTGGGGAAAACCATGGGTCTACGTTACCTCTGATTAGTACCACTATGTGAGGGACATCATGGGTCTACGTTCCCTCTCATTAGTACTACTATGTGGGGAAAACCATGGGTCTACGTTACTTCTGATTAGTACCACTATGTGAGGGACACCATGGGTCTACGTTCCTCTGATTAGTACCACTATGTGAGGAACACCATGGGTCTACGTTCCCTCTCATTAGTACTACTATGTGGGGAAAACCATGGGTCTACGTTACCTCTGATTAGTACCACTATGTGAGGGACATCATGGGTCTACGTTACTTCTGATTAGTACCACTATGTGAGGAACATCATGGGTCTACGTTCCCTCTGATTAGTACTACTATGTGGGGAAAACCATGGGTCTACGTTACCTCTGATTAGTAACACTATGTGAGCAACACCATGGGCCTGCGTTGCCTGTGGATGGTACCATAATGTGATATACGCCGTAGATTTGCATTGCCTTTAATTAGTACCATCAGATGAGCAGCACCAAGAGTATACCTGACCTGGGAATACTCCCACTATGGTAGGAACACCATGGGTCTGCGTTGCCCCTATGTGAGGAACATTATGGGTCTTACTTGCCTGCGAGTGGTGCCATTATGTGTGACATGCCATGGGTTTACATTACCTGTGAATAGTACCTCTATATGGGAACACCATGGTTCTGCTTTACCAGTGATTACCACTATTATGAGGGGCCGTTGACCTAGATTTTGTGTCTCTTTGGAATATAAACATCACCTGGGAAGAGATGGCATAGTGAATTGGATCCACTGACGGTTTTGAATTCATGGTTATTTTTTCATCATTATTCGTTGTATATTCTAGTCAGTGGATTAATTTTGAAGTTTTAATTATCGTTTCATTTCCCTGCACCTCGTACCATGAGGGGCCGATGACCTAGCTGTTAGGCTCCTTTAAACACCAAACATCATCATCAACCTCTTTAGCCAGAACTCTTTCATCCATTGTCTTATTCGTGCTCGTTCTTCTGCCGAGAATCCTCTGTTCTTTCTCGTTTCCTCGTCGGACAGATCCTTTACCTCCGCAAGCATTCTTCTGAAGAATTTTCTCTTTCGTATGCCTTCTGCCCTGATTCCACATTTTTCTACATTCCGACGGACTTCTTTCACCCATATGACTAGAATTTTCCTCTTCTCCTGGAAAGTGAGAATGCTATTGGTGAGCCTTTATGGTTCCATCCTTTTAATATGACCATAGATAGCCGATATCCTTTTCTTCATTGTGGTTGTGATATTTCCAAATCTTACGTTTCATCTTAAGTGGAAAGTAAATTCTTCTGTTGGTATACGGGGTCCAAGTATAATTTTAAAGAACTTTCTTTCTTTCGTTATTTCTTTCTTTCTTTCTTTTTTTCCAGGTCTTAGAATCCTTTATATGCCATTGCCTCCGCTCCATATAAGCATTAAGATTTGACAACAGTAGTGTACTGCCTGAATTACGCCTGACAGGAGAATGATTTCGAGTAGTTTGTTTTCTGACAGAATTTGAACGCCCTCTCCGTCTTACTCACCCGTTATTCAATTGCTACCTTTTCATTGATATTTGGAGTCAGAATCTCACATAGGTACTTGAATTTCTTAGCTGTTTTGATGTCGCCATACTTGTTCTTCATTCTCCAGGGTGGATGTGTGACGCTGAAGTTCATATAGTCCGTCTTTTTAAAAGGTATTTTCAATCCTGTTTTCTTTCCTGCTTCAATATGTTTGGTTAAAATTTGTAGGTTCTTTGCAAAACACACTACATCATCAGCAAATGTGAGGCATTCAAATTTAAACCGGTTTTATTTGTGACCTGATCTAATGCCATGCGTAAACTTGAACTGAGTAATTTATTTTCGCCATTCTCTTTCATCGTAAGTGGAAAGTAAATTCTTCTGTTGGTTTACGGGGTCTAAGAATCGTTCTAAAGAACTTTCTTTCTTTCGTTATTTCTTTATTTATTTATGTATTTCCTTCCTTATTTCTTTCTTTCTTTCTTTCTTTCTTTCTTTCTTTCTTTCTTTCTTTCTTTCTTTCTTTTTTTCTTTCTTTCTTTTTCTCTAGGTCATAGAATCCTTAGAAACACAATTGAACAATTGTCTTAAGCCTGCTTTCACTTCAAAAGATTCTGATAGTTCTCTCTCTACCCTCTCCTCTCTCTCTCTCTCTAGTGGGCAGTGCGAAAGTCTCATAATCTCTCTCTCTCTCTCTTTCAATATATTTGCTTTTAACACGCGGAGTATCGAAATGAGTAGACGCCATAAATCAGGATCACTGAGGCAGATACAGAGTCTTAGATGTTCATCATATGGCATCAACTGTCTCCCTCATGGTAGTGAAATTTGCTCTTATGAAATTGTCATAATATTCTGTGAATGCAATTATCCTCGGGCCTGCCAGTCTATTTCTTACCAGAAAAATTTTGCCGTTCTCCAATCTTGTTTCCACTTTCCGAGACGAGTTACCGTGCACTTTTGCACATAGACAACAAAGTCAAGGCTTCTGATGACAACATCAGGCCAATGAGGATGCAAGTCTCCTTCGAATGTATGAACACAAAGAATGTTAGCGGCCTCACATTAAAGTAGCAGAAGATGAGCCGTGGTGGTGGCGATTTAAACAACTGCTTGACACGATGCACGTGGATATTTCAGATTGTAACTCTGAGATTATTGCAGATATCAATATTAGATTTCCACGAACTTACGAAAGAAGAAATGAGTCTACTGTGATAAGAATTGAGATCTCCGGAGAAAAGCAGAAGCAATCCAGAAATGAGTGAGACAAGCCTAAAGTTTTTCCGTTCTCCTTTTCAATGTTTATATAGAACAGGTGGTGAAGGAAATCAAGGAGTAACTTGGAAAGAAAATCAAAATCCAAGTTGAGGAAATCAAAGCTCTGATATTTGCCAATGATAATTTTATTATATTTTAATCTGCATCAGGTCTAGAGAAATGATTTAGTTGTATAGATACAGTCTAGGAGAAGGAGTTCAAGACGAAATAAATAATCAATTCAAAACAAAGGTAATGGAGTGCAGTCAAACGATGTCAGGTGATGCAAGAAATATTAGGTTAGGAAATGAAGCCTTAAAAAAAGTGGATGAATATTGTTATACTGCAGGAAGAATACCGGTCCCGCTACATAGGGTTAGCATGCCTGCCTATTACCCGAAGACCCCAGGTTCGATTCCTGGCCATGTCAGGGATTTTACCTGGATCTGAGGGCTGGTTCTAGGTCTACTCAGCTTACGCGATTACCATTGAGGAGGTATCTGGCGGTGAGATAGCGACCACGGTCTAGGAAGTCAGAAATAACGGCCGAGAGGATTAGTCGTGTTGATCGCACGACGCCTCATAATCTTCAGGTCTTCGGGATGAGCAACGTTCTCTTGGTAGGCCATGGTCCTTCGGGACTGTTACGCCAAGTGGGTTGCTTTGATTCGGGTAGCAGAATACTAATTTTATCAGAAGTAAGGAGAACATAAAATGCAGACTAGCACAAGCAAGTAAGGCCTTTTTTAAGAAAATAAATCTGCTCTCTTGGAACATTGATGTAGGAATTAGAAATATGTTCTTGAAGACTTTCGCCTGAAGCGTGCCACTGTATGGAAGTTAAATATGAACAAATCCAGCTCAGAAATAAGTGTTTTTGAAATGTGGCATTACAGAAGAATGTTGAAGGTGAAATGGGTGCACCGAATCACAAATGAAGAGGTGCTGAATTAAACAGGAGGGAGTAAAACGATTAGGCGAAATTTGACTAGAAGAAGAGATAGAAGTATAGGACACATCTTAAGACACCCAGGGCTTGTTCGGTTAATTTTTGAGGGAAGAGTGGGTTGTAAAAATGGTATGGGTAGACCAAGGTATAAATATGACAAACAGATAAGGGTACGTAGGATGTAGCAGTTAAGAAAGGATTAGCACAGGATAGGGTTGCTCCGTCAAACCAATCCATGTACTGATGAACCTAAAGCACAGATTCATTCTATAAATATGTGGCTAAGGAAATCAATAACTCCCTTAATTTGTTGCTGTTTTTGCCTCTAATATATCTTCTGGAACAGTTTGGTTCTCAACATACTTGATAATATAGATATTAATAAATCACTGTGATGCTCAATTTACTTCGTTTTTTCCATTAGTTTTGTTTTCTTACCTGGCGAGTAATCATTAATCTTTTTATTTATCTCCAAACTGTGGTGTACATATCTACACAGCGCACGTATTTCATTTGGAGCAAGACACAGGTCGCGGAAGCCAGTAAACTGTAGCAGAATTTATATGCGAGAGAGGGTTGTAGTGACCCGCACTGACCTGGCTAGTAGTAAATTATCAGAGCGTAAAACCAACCAGCATCCCTCTTGCGCCTCTCCGCACTTCTGCAGCCGCTATTGTGCACATTATTAGCGTAATATATTCTGTATAAGCCTAGTATGGCTACGCGCGTACGCTGCAGGGCTTCAGAAATGCACGGTATTTTGTAATATCTGCTGTGGTAATCAAAACTTCCTGAATACACGTGAACATTTTCATGGGCTACAAAGCACACTCTCACGTCATAATATTCCTGATATCGCTGTCTGAAAAATAAATTTCAAAAGGCAAGGGGATGGATTTCTAAATCCCCTGTCGTCTATGCAACCCACCCACCAGCAGTGTATCGCGGTTGTGATTTTGCATAAACTACAGGGGTATCACACTACAAAAACATGATTGTATATACACGCTCACATCCAGAAGAATCGCGTTGCATCCCCAAACACACTGATTTTTAAAAGAAAGGCGCTAAGACTGGTTTTTTACTGAAGAATCTAAAAGTTATAAAAAATTTAAAACTAATAATTTTTCTTTCGATTTTTCATAACTCGTATTCTGTCGTGTGGGCGGAGCCAAAGGCTGCATTATCTGTACCCACCTGCTTGTTGTAAGAGGCTACTAAGAGAGGAGCAACTCGCTCTCTCGTCTTGTAAGCCCTAAAACACATCCATGATTCTCTTCTCGTCAGAGTAGCGGAGAAAATGTGCGTGTGTGAAAATTTTATTTATGTCGCCCGTTTCTGTAAATTTTTATAACCAAATTTCAAAGAGAATTGATAAGGTTTCAGTATAAGAACATTTTCAAAGATAGGTATTACAATAATCCAGGTGGCCTCCTTGCATTTTATGATAACTCGGAACGATAAAGGTTTTTCGCGTTTCCACTGGCATATAAAATTATTCGCTGTGTTTGGCTTTACATACGTTTGCGTACATAATATATTCTCTGTCGTGAATATAAATAATAATAAAACTAGGTTATGTTAGTCTAATGTTGCGTTGAAAGGAAAGTAAAACATTTAATATTCTCAAACAAATTGCCTTGACATCATCAAGTTGGAGAAATGAAGAAATATCAAAGTCGTCTTTCATACAGAATTTGTTTTATTTTATACTTTGTAAAGGCTGATTTTTGTAACTTTATTCTATGTAATATGAACTGTGTCATCCACACACCTTACACCCCTCCGTCTCTTTGACTTTCAACCACTATGTCTCTCTTTCGGAGCTCTCATTTCTGAATGTCCGGGGCTAGGCAAATATTAAAGGTTTTAAATCGTACAATGGGATCATCACTAGACCCAAGATTTTTGGGCAGGAATAAGTTAGAATCCAAGCCCGATCTTTCGTAATGTAACGAGAGTAACATAAGTTCTAGGGGTTCTGATGGACCATGTCCCTAATGTTTATGCAAAACTCGTAGCATGAAGGTTGCGCAAGTCTAGAGTTTGCTTATTACTCGCTTTAGTAAGTTTGCATTCTAGATTATTACCACCTGAATCTCCTGGCTCTACCCATATTGTATTTACGTGCACAGTATAGCGAATACCTGCTTCTTAGATGAAGGGGATTTGCTTAGAGCTAATACGCAGTGTAAGCCTTGGTCGGATTGTTGGTGATTCTTTCGATTGAGGCGTTCCACGGCTTGTTATTGAAGCATGTTGGAGATATTCCTCTCTCTCGAGAACTACTTACCGTATTTTGAAAAACAATCACTCCTATGAATTTCAATGACTGTATAGTAAGACATAGAAAATGATGTGGAAAAACTATTACTTTTATATCCCTGAAATAATACTGCAATTTCTACTATAATCCCCTTGACGACATTAATAAAAGTGAAAACAGATTTTACATACATTTAAGTTTAGTGAGTTACTTTAGATGAGCATCTTAGAGGATTAATTCTATATTACAAGATAAGTATTGCCTCCCATCCTAGCCCACAAATGGACGATTAATCTATACTAAAGGTTGGCCGGCACAAGGTTGCACTTATCAGTTGTAAATACGAACTATTTTCAGGTGATTGTTGTTGGCAATATGGGTAGTCGAGTAGTGCCATCTATAACTAGCTTGACTACCGCATTGAAGTGTTGCCGTTTTGCTGTCGCCGCTAGCACAAAGTCAGGTGTGATTCACGCGTTCATGAAAGTTTTGTTTCCTTTGTGAGATAATTGTGAAATTTTATTTTAACGAGTGCAGTGCGATGTCACGGAAACGACAACATAGTCACGAACCGGGAAGTGATAATCCTTTGCGCCGCGGAGTGGGCATTAGAATTAGTGCCGAGAACTCGTGAGATTTACGAGAGGGAGAGGAAATTCGTACGTTTGTATACCCGTCTCTCTGTTCCTGCATATCAAGTTTTGGAATGCATATGTCAAACATTAGGGCTTTCAAAGCGGACTGTTATTCAGACAGGTGTTCACCTCCGATAAAATAAGGAAAAAGGGACTGGGGAACAGAGCAGTAGCGGAAACGGGGCTGAGAGTAGGAACTTGTTTCACAGCACTCCGGGAAAGAAACAAATTAAGCTATATCTTGTAACAGGAATTAATTATTTCCAGGCTGATGCAATACGAAAACACGTGTACGATTATTACAGCTAAAAGTCCCTACTGTCATCGTTATGAACAATGCACCTACCACTCCTCAATAATGGATAAGACCCCTACTTCGAGCGCCCATAAAGAACAGTTAGTGGAACGGCTGCAGTAAAGAAATATATCACCGCATATGTGTATGACTAAATTAGTCGACGAGGTAGCGAGGGAACAAGGCCACGAGGTTATTAGGTTGCCGCCGTACCACTGTCACTTCAACCTCATTGAGATGGTACGGTATGGGGTGAAGTAAAACATTAACAAGTCCTTCACAATTACTGAAGTGGAGGGACTGTTCCTGGAGATTATTGCTCGAATGGATGCGGCTTTGTGGAGGAAGAAAGATAGCCATGTCGCAACATTCATTAACTGGGCAATGACAATCATCAGTGACTGCCAGGAGTTGATGATGATCTGCCTAGACGACAACCAAGGCGACGGTAGGGATGGCAGTGATCTGGAGGGTACCGAGCCTCTCCCTTTGTGAATCAGGTATAAAAAGAAGGTTTCTGTATTTTCGTAAATTTTATAGATTTTACTTGAAAACTTTTGTGTTAGCACCGACGTATAATATTCTAACATTTAAAGTAAGATTCTTGTCGGCCGATTTCTTCCGTATTTTCAAAAATCGCCATAATAAGAATTTCCTAGTATATTTATCTCGTATCATTGTGTGTGATGAAATATTTTATTTTAAACTTAATCGGTGTGTTGAAAGTTCGATTTTTGCCGGCCGATTTCATTTGTATCCTGTATCATGGCGATGATAGTAAAAGCATTTCTCCCATGTTTTTAAAAACTCACCTGTCGTGCAATCAGCTGCTGTTCCGGTGGCAACATCGCTTCGTGCAGTGGGACCAACATTGTGCTCAGCTGTTATGTGCAACCTTACGCTGAGTTATTAATCATTCGCATCCTTGTGTTTATTAATTTTATATTTCAGTAATTCTAACCAAAACGAACTGTTACAATTTTGTCAGAATTTAACACTCGACCGTTTAACTAAAGAACGCATTTAGTGCTGATTACATGAATAGCTCTACCTATTTATACAAGTACAGAAACGGGGAAATTTATGGATTTTAATTTTTAAAATTTATTTTGTGCTGATCTGTTTACAAGAGCAACTTGCACAGTGAACCTGATAACGGACTTAATCTCAGCAGTGACTGAGCTTCAGCCGTACTGCTCCTGAGTACCATTATGGGTTCGCAGCAACATTTATCTTATCGTGGTCGTGCAGGATGCCGCGCTTGCTGGTTACAGTTTTTGCTGTTGGTAATAATCGTACTGAATCTAATCTATCTTCTATATATATAAAATTGGATGTTGGTATATTTAAAGCTAATAGACTCAAAAACTACTGAACCGAATTCGCTGAAATTTTCACAGTTTGTTCTTATTACATCTGAGAGGAATTATGAAGTGGTTTGAACGAAATCTGATTGGTAGTTCGGCACTAAGGGGTGAAAAATAAAATAGGGGAAGATAAGCAAACCGCAAGACAAGTTCGATCAGCGGGTTGCCTACCCAACAGTATGCGAAGATTATGATGTGTTCCTTAAAACTTATTTCTGCTTTTATCTTCTATATAATTATGTAAAAATGAAAAGTCCAAGTTCTGTCCCCATCGCACAGGGGGTTAGAAGGTGAGAAAATTTCGCAAATTACAGAGATTACGGGTTAATGTGTGTATGTTGCAGCATAGCTCTGAACCAAATTTGATACTCATATAATTTACTATCTGGAAAAATTACTGTAGGGGCAAGAAACCCCTAGCACCCCTAAGGGAAGGGGGTGAAAGTTAAAAATCCGAAAATGACAATTTTAGTGACGAATTCATAGTCTTTGGGGTAGCTTAGATGAACTGTGACACTCTGAATGCCGTTTAAGTCAAAGTTTGTTCTCAATCGGTATGGTAAACATATTTTGACTTACTGTATGGGAAAGACAACTGTAGGGTAAGACACACATACGGGCGGGATCGTACAGTATATAAAATGACTGTCATGACTGACTGACTGACTGATTCATCATCGCCGAGCCAAAACTACTGGACATAAAGAAATGAAATTCGGGACTGTTTCCGGAAATTCCTGTTAAGGGGGTGCGGTGAAAAGAGGTTGAATCCTTTTTACGAGAATACTTATATCTTAAAAACTGAAGGTGTTACAGACGTTAAAATTGGTATTTGGAATCTTCTTTAAAAATAAACACTTTCTTTATTTTTGGAAAACCCAGTTTAATAGGGGTGAACGGCAATGACAAAGGGGGTGAGTTTTTAAAAGACCATATGTATCTACAGTATTTCTTAGAAAGGTAACATTCTACACACGTGAAGATTGGTATTGGGAATGTCCTGTGAAAGTAAAGAAACACAGGTAATTTGTTTTCGGAAAATCCGCCTAAGGGGATCTGAAAAAGGGGATGGATTTTTAAAATGAGCTTATCGATAGCACATATCAACACTTAACATGTTACAGACGTGAAAATATGTATTTTTAATCTCTTTTAAAAATAGAAAACCACATATTTTTTGTTTCCGGAAAAAAACACTGAAGAGGACTGAAAAGGGGGTGGAATTCTCTCAAAAATTGAGATTTTACAGACGTGAAAATTTGTATTTGGAGTCTCCTTTAAAACTAACGAAATAAGTATCTTTTGTTTTTCGGAAAATCCACATAAATGGGTGAAAGAATTGAAAAATTAGTTGAATTCTTTGTATGAGGATACTTATATTTCAAAAATTAAAGGTGTTGCAGACGTGAAAATTGGTACTTGGAATCTTCTTTAGTAATAAGGAAACACGATCCTTTTGTTTTCAGAAAATCCACATAGGGGGGAATAACTGAGACATTAGTTGACTTTTTTACGATGATACTTGCATCTCAAGAAACTGCAGATATTATAAACGTAAAAATTTGGTATTTCGAATCTCCTTTAAAAATAAAGAAGTATGTATTTTTTTGTTTTCGTAAAATCTATTTTAGATTGGGGGTGGGGGTAGGACTGATAAAGGGGTTGAATTATTTTTATGGAGATACTTATATCTCAGAAACTGAAGATGTTACTGACGTGGAAATAGGTATTTGGAATCCCCATTAACAATAAACATTTTTTTTGACTTGAGAGAAGACTATTTCTCACACCTACAGTTCTAAGTCGCACCTTAGAACCCGAAAGGCAGTAGAACAAACATAGTTTACAAAGACTTTCTGTGGTAAATGAAACTCAATTCTTCGGTGAGTTTTTATACTTTAGGGATTTTCAGATAATGTCTTAGTACAGTAACGAGGAACGATTACTTGTATCAGATGACGAAGTGCACGCGAGGGAAGCCACGGGTAACTGCTAGTACATTATATTTGTATTCGAAGGGAAAATCTTTTTTTTTCCTATTTGCTTTAGGTCGCACCGACACAGATAGGCCTCATGGCGACGATGGGATAGGAAAGGCCTAGGAATGGGAAGGAAGCGGTCGTGGCCTTAATTAAGGTACAGCCCCAGCATTTTCCTAGTGTTGAAATGGGAAACCACGGAAAACCATCTTCAGTGCTGCCGACAGTGGGGTTCGAACCCCCTATCTCCCGAAAGCGAGCTCACAGCTGCGCGCTCCTAACCGCATGGATACTCGCCCGGTAAAAGAGATAAAATCAACAATTGGGCAAGGTTGTTCATTGCTACTACGAGGGTCGAGTCATAAGTTTGGTAACTTCTTCTTTCTCGCGAACAGGAGACAACACGGAAAATCTAAGATATGCATTTGGAAATATATGGCATGTACTTATGCATAGTGCCTGAAGACGAATTCTGACTTCAGGAGATTCTCGTAGGAAAGTGACCGAACACAGGCCATTGGTAAACACTGTTTTATTTTTATATAGTCAGCAAATACACAAGACTACGTACAAAGGACAGGTCTCCACTGGTTACAGACCTTCGATATAATCACCCAAGATTTCCACTGTGCGTTGGCAGCGGTGGGGCAGGCACTGAATACCATTCGCTGCATGTGTACTGCTAACTTGTGACACCTCTCTCCGAAATGCTGTTACGATGTCCTCTTTGTTAGCAGACCGTTGCCCACGTAATGGCTTCTTGACTTTGGGGAATCGACCATAGTCACATGGGCTCAGATCAGGCGAATAAGGCGGGTGTGGAAGAACCTCCCATCCCCACCGTTGTAAGCGACTCTGAACGATGGTTGCTGTGTGAGCTGTCGCGTTATCGTGTAGGATTACGACGTTGTCCAAAAGAGCTGGACGTTTAGTTCACACCGCACGGCGCAATTGGTACCAAACAAAGAAATTGTAATAAACACCTTTGTCCATGGACACTGGACGGCCTGGGCAAGGCAATTCGGCAGTTGATACTCTGTCCCGTTTGAACTCCTCCACCCACCTCGCCACTGTTCTGTAGGACATGGCATGCTTCCCGCAGCTCTGCATGACATTGGCGGAGAACTGCTATTTTAATATACAGTCGTTGCTCCTGCTTGTTGACTTCCATTTTGTGACGCTCTCACTCACACACTGAACTTGGGGGCATGCTTAGACCCACACTGTTGTTTACATACACCATCTAGTGCCATCATACGCAAGTACATACCGTTCGTTTCCAAATGCATAGCTTAGATTTTCCGTGTTGTCGCCTGTTCACGAGAAAAAAAAATAGTTGCCATGACTTATGACTTGACCTACATATTATGGGATATAAAATCTGAAGAAGATACATTGAACTGGAATGACATAAGACAGATCGTGCTTTACCAAACGTCAGGATGTATATTTATCTGCTTTGAAGCTGTGTTATCATGGACTGACGATTGCTGATGTACATATGACTAATTGTAAAGTAGTTCCTAATAAATAACTGCCACATACACATTTGGAAAGGTATTGTGTGTGTGTTAGGTAACTTCGTGGTGTAATGCTATCCTTGTGTGTTGGTACGTATAGATGAAATGATTAAGGAAGTTCACTTGCAGAATATAATTTCCTTTCGTTGCTTGGCCATCACTTATCGAGATAGAAGAGCTTTGTGTGTCAGAACATGACAAATGAAAAATGGATCGCAGTCACCTTCTATTATATTGGGAATACAACTTGCTCTCTCCTGGCCAGCCAGGAAGGATTTAGTTTTCTCTAATTTATCTTATAAATGGAATGTTCGATAAAGTAAGAGCGTAAATATAGTTATAATTTAGTAGCCTAATACAACTTAATATTACTGTTTTGTATTTAATTCATTATCATTTCATTTCCTCTTAGTTTTTCAGTAGGGAGTACCACAAGGTCAAAGACTGCCTCCACCCCTTTATAATGTCTACATTGAAGACGTGATGAACGAAGTTGAGAAAAATTAAACAAATTCAACACTTCCTGGTAGAGAACGTCTTTTATGGTACCTTGTGGTGTCCAAATAAAAAGTCCAGGCGATATAGAGTTGTCCATGAAAGAAGCAACTCAAGCGCACGTCAAAACCTGCAAGAAGAATTGTCTGCCTTTGAGATTTGTTGATAGTCATCGCGAATCTGAAACCTAGTGGAACCTGCAGGCATTTAAGCAAACAAGGGAGAATGCAGCTGGGCTGATCACTGGTGGATGGTGTGGGGGTGGCATCTTCTTTCCACTACAGTCTGGTATGCCTTCATCTACCTTTGGAACGGAGATCAAGGCTGGAGTTCTTGCAACACACGCAGATACGTTATTTAAAACAACCAGTGGCAAGTTCGTAAGCCATAATGTAAATGTGTTTAATGGAGAGCATGCAGCAAGGAATTATCACGTGGTTCGTCGCTGGTGGTCTAATGAATCCTGGCTGTCATCACTGCCGGACAGTCAGGGAGGGTAAAGGGCATTTCAATCTTTTTTATCCCATTAACATTTTTCATCTGGCAAAAGCTATTGCAAATTAATTTCCAAGCGTTTTTCTCCTTCAACTTGTCTTCCGAAACCACCGTATTTATCGCTCTGTTATAAGGTAGTGTTCAAATTTTAATTTCGAATTAAAAGGTACGCTGGCGTTGTGTTGAATGTATGCAAGCAGAGCTTCGGGATTCGAGTAGTATTGATTTTTACAGATTCGTCCTCCGGATTTAATGTTTTATTGTTGGCCCGGCATGATTAATTTTTCTGTAAACTAGCGGAAAATTAAATCCCAACACCATGAGAAAATTGGTTTTGACGAATGAAATTTAGGTTAAGCAATTGTCTATGTAACGTGTTTGATTAAAGTTTGATGGTCACAGGTTCAAGTACGCACGAGAAGACATGTGATATGGTGGTACATTAATACAGGTAGTAGTCTTCACGATTTTGATTGCAATCATGCAGACGTCCATACATTATGTTGTTCAGGTGCCGCATGCCATTTTGTAAGATGGAGTTCCGTGCTTGTTGCCCTTGGTCATTCAAATCAGCAACGGTTATTTCTTGTACTGGATGACGGTAGGGTTGCCGTTCCATAATGTCTAAATGGGTGAAAGATCTGGTGATCTGAGGCAGTTGGTCGATACTCTGTAGAGCAGCGGTATGAGGACAAGCGTTATCCTGTTGGCCCTCGAATACTGCAAATGCATGGTAGCATAACCGGTGCAATCACCTGTCTGACATACGAATCTGCTGTCATCGTTCTTGGGATAACGCCGAGAGTGCTTCTGCTGTCAAAGGAAATGGATCCCTAGACCATAACTCCTGGCGTAAGTCCAATGTGCACCGGGCGAGTTGGCCGTGCGGTTAGGGGTGCGCAGCTGTGAGCTTGCATCGGGGAGATAGTGGGTTCGAAACCCCCTGTCGGCAGCCCTGAAGATGTTTTTCAATAGCTTCCCATTTTCACCCCAGGCCAATGCTCCATCCCTTCCAACTTCTAGCCCTTTTCTATCCCATCGTTGCCATAAGACTTATCTGTGTCGGCGCGACGTAAAGCAGATTGTAAAAAAATAAGACCAGTGTGTCGACGCCTCAGAGAGCTTGGTTCCGAGCGCTCACCTGGCTTCCTCCTTAAGGACATAGGGCCATTACTGGCACCAAAACAGAAACGACTCTCAGCTGAGAACACAACAGATGTCCACACTGCCCTCCAATCAGCACTAGTTGGACGCTACTGAATTCGCAGATGGCAGTGATTCGGAGTTAGTACCATGAACGCTACAGGACGTCTGGCTCAAGTAATCGATTTCTTACAGTTCACTGTGCCACTCTGGCGAAACTTTAATGGCTGCAAATGATGTAATACAATCCACCACAGCCGTGCGCCGATAGGGCAGTCTTCTCTTCCCTTTCCGTAGTGGCCCGTGTGCGGTCAGACACCAGTATTCTTCAGACACAGCCTTCCCGTGACCATTGTTGCCAAAACGATGCACTGTGGATATATCCCTGCCAAGTCTTTCTGCAATATCGCGGAAAGAACATCCACCTACTCGCAGCTCTACTACGCGGCTTGGTTTAAACTTAGTAAGCTGCCGATACTGCCTTCTTCGTCCTCATAAGGGCATGCTTGAGTCACACCTACCTCACAACGTCAACACCGGGCAACAACTAACGCTCTCGAAGTGTACAGCATGTATTTAAACCAAACTTGATTTGCAAGGTCATACTGACGCTACTGGCACAACTCCTTCTTTGTGTTGAGATTTCATTTTCCGTCGTGTATGTCAGAATTACCAAGCCCTCAAGGATATAATGGTGCAGGCGAGGTTCTTAGCTTCTTGAGATATTTTAAACTGTTCCACTTGTGATCATACACGTTATCACCAGGAGAGTGAGGCTGCTAGACTTTAACGTCAGCCAGGACAAACTTTGAAGCTCTGCATAGAGGATTACTCAATTGAAAGTGGGATCCGCTGTACCCGCCTAATGAAGTAGACTTAGCAGTAAATTGTTTTCACAAATTAACGCATTCTCTGATGTATGATGCTGTTCAAGTACTAGCCGATACGGAGCGTAATAGACTTCAGATTGTGTGTTTACTCCTACAAACAGGCTTAGTACTACAGTGAGCTGAGGGTCTAAATTAGATGTAGCTATTTGTAAACAGGAGTGTCGCTAGGGCAGGGTCGAACAACACTCGCCTTTATTGCGTACATAGTACAAACAAGAAGAGAAGTTAAAGATATGGAAAATATCATGTTAAACACTGACTTGATGACTTATGAGTCTAAATACACTTTCTATGCCTTAGGTTCAAGTCGAAGTCTCTTATAAATTAAACGAATAAATAAATGATACATACCCAAGTGAAACATGGACGATAACTAGCTCAGAAAGAAAGAGAATAGAAGCTTTTGAAATGTGGTGTCACAGAAGAATGCTGAAGGTGAGATGGATATATCGAATCACGAATGAAGAGATACTGAATCGAATTGGTGAGAGGAGATCGATTTGGCTAAATTTGACGAGAAGAAGAGATAGAATGATAGGACACATCTTAAGACACCCAGGACTTGTTCAGTTGGTTTTTGAAGGAAGTGTAGGTGATAAGAACGGTGGGGGTAGACTAAGGTATGAATATGACAAGTAGATTACAGCAGATGTAGCATGCAATAGTTACGTAGAAATGAAAAGGTTAGCAGAGGATAGGGTGGCATGGAGGGCTGCATCAAACCAGTCTATGGACTGATGACTCAAACACACACACCCAAGTATTAGGAGAATCGTTTTTCAGATACAAAATTAGGGAATTAGATCACTTATGGGACTCTCTATTGTTATTATTATTATTATTATTATTATTATTATTATTATTATTATTATTATTATTATTATTATTATTATTATTATTGATAAAGATCAGCCTCTGGTTCCTAGTACTGCAGGATTAAACTCGGTTGAAACAGTAGGCTTTTTTGTTTAAAATGAAAGAAGTACAATCTGCAGTCCATGTCGTTCGATTTCGGAAGGTAAACAATTTCGTGTGACCCAATTGGTGTTTAGAAAACCATACCCCATGGCACTACAGCCCTTGAAGGGCCTTGGCCTACCAAGCGATCGCTGCTCAGCCCGGAGGCCTGCAGATTACGAGGTGTCGTGTGGTCAACACGACGAATCCTCTCGGCCGTTATTCTTGGCTTTCTAGACCGGGGCCGCTATCTCACCGTCAGATAGCTCCTCAATTCTAATCACATAGGCTGAGTGAACCTCGAACCAGCCCTCAGGTCCAGGTAAAAATCCCTGACCTGGCCGGGAATCGAAGCCGGGGCCTCCGGGTAAGAGGCAGGCACGCTATCCCTACACCACGGTCAATTGGTGTTCACCTGACAAAATTAATCACAACTCAGCTATAGAACGACTAGTCTAAGTCCCGCAGCTGTGAGCTTACATTCGTGAGATAGTGGGTTCGATTCCCACAGTCCGCAGCCCTGAAGATGATATTCCGTGGTTTCCCATTTACACACCAGGAAAATGCTGGGGCTGTGCGTTAATTAAGGCCACGACCACCACCTTCCCAGTCCTAATGCTATTTGTTTAACGTCCCACAAACTACATTTTTTACGGTTTTGGAGACGCCGAGGTGCCGGAATTTGGTCCCGCAGGAGTTCTTTTACGTGCCAGTAAATCTACCGACACGAGGATGACGTATTTGAGCACCTTCAAATACCACCGGACTGAGCCAGGATCGAACCTGCCAAGTT
This sequence comes from Anabrus simplex, assembly GCF_040414725.1. NCBI lineage: Eukaryota > Metazoa > Arthropoda > Insecta > Orthoptera > Tettigoniidae > Anabrus > Anabrus simplex. The sequence goes on along the minus strand of NC_090279.1, from coordinate 166,107,735 downwards.
GGGGTCAGAAGGCCAGCGCCTCAACCGTCTGAGCCACTCAGCCCGGCTTTTCCTTCCCACTCCTAGCCCATTCCCATCCTTTCTTCCCAAATAATATTATGTGTGTTTGTGCCTGGTTAAACAAGTAGCAGTAGCGACTACGCTAAAATAACAAGTCGAAATTGCCACGTAGGCAGCCTAAATAGCGTGAGAAATATCTCTAATTAGTTTTTAATATTATGCCACCAGTTTTGTTAAATTTTATGGGAGGGAACAGTATCCAATTCATTCATTAAATAAATCATTGTCTTTATTCATGGGGTGCATGTAGTCTATTATTTTTCAGTCTATGCAGTGATAAGTATCTTAGATATATTAGTACTGAAGTATTTCCATGAGATGTAGCCAAGCAAACTGGAGCACCTCAGGGTCACGTATTAACGCCGTTTTATTTCATTACTTACTTTGAAACAATGACAGAAACGTACTGGCACAGCTTTCAACGCAGACATTTTAGGTGTTCCGTTCTGTAGTGAGCGTGTATTATAGAAAAAATTAAAGCCTCTGCTCTGATTACAACAATATAATATTACACATAACTGACATATTGATATATGATGATATAATTATATATTGATCATTATTGAGATATTATTATTACATTATCATCTCTGGGGAAACTATTTTCCTATTCTCTCTCTCACCATTTTTCTCTTCGGACTCGAAGGCATACTTAAAGTTAAGCAGCAACTGGAACACAGCAGAACACTTTGCTGTAATTAAACACTGCTTTAAATATTCCACGAAGTTTCAAAGTTAAGTACTCCAGGAGGCCATGAATATGCTTCTAGGGCAGCCACAATCAACCAACGAGCTAAAGAACTCCCTCACAAAGGAACAGGGTTACACGAACATGGATGTGTTGTTGTTATTATACACTCCTTGCTATATTGGTTGAAACACGTTCAAAGAATAAAATCGGAAAGGGACTCATAATAAGTTCGATATTGAGTTTTGAAGTACGATCATGAGATACAGCTCCGAGAAGAGGAGTTCCCCAGGGTCTCATATTATCAGCCGAAAGTTTCAGTATGTACATTGATATAATGACTAAAATGTAATGGCACATCCCTCAGGGCAGTAAGATACGGGGATTCACACTAAATTGGAGATACAGTTTAAAAAATACTCCGTATCCCCACAAACATTTTTCGTATCTCAATAATCATTTCTCGGATACCCTGAAACTTGGTTGTACATTCCTTTCATACTTCTGCATGTTACGGGTGTTTGAACATGTTTATTTATACCATATAGTATCTGTGCCTGTGCCCCGTCCTCTCACCACTGGATTCCGAGGTTCAAATCTCTGTCACTCCACATGAGATTTGTGCTGGACAAAGAGGGGGCGGAGAATATTTTTCTCCGGGTTTTCCGGTTTTCTCTGGCACCTTCCATTCCAGAAACTCTCTCCAGTATAATTTCACTTCATCTGTCAGTCATTAATCATTGCCCCAGAGGAGTGCAAAAGGCATCGGCACCCGGTACAGTTCCTATCTTCGGCGCTAGATGGGGGCTTCATTCATTCCACTCCTGACCCGACTGAAAATGGAAACAGGCTGTGGATTTTTAATTTCATTTTGGTATACTTTCCAAAAATAATATTTTTCAGAAATCATTATGCGATTACTTAAACTCATCACGAGATATTGTGAAATATTTTAATGAATAGTAATTCTAATTGGATTTAATTTGTATAAAGGCCTTATTTCATACAATACTCACTGTTAGTTTTTAAAAATGTTACGTATTTTTATTATGACTTAAAATTCAAGTTTCTGTAAAATGAGGTTGAAATTTATATTCTTCGTTCAATGCACCGGCTTCATGTATTTTGATGATTTCCTTGTGTTCATGCAATCTCAGTCTCCTTGTTCTCCTGATAAGTTGACCATTTCACTCAAAGTTCGTACACAATCTCAAAGAGCTTGCGTAGGATTCAAGAAATGATAACCTGGAATAAAATTTATAAACAGTCAAGGGATATCATTAGATGGAATTGCATGTTTTAAATAAACATCTAGAAGTCAAATAATAACTAGATCTTTTCTTATTCATCGACTATAAGATTGCATCAAAATAGCAAACATCATGGAAGTTTCAGTGCAATATCATAACCACGACCATTCTGTTCTGAGTAGAATAGAGCAGATTCTCAATAAAGTATGCATATAAAGATGTTTATAAGAAAATTGCGTTCAAATTCTTATAACAAAGAATACACAGGAGTATGGAAACCTTTTCATGTTTCTATACCGATTTATGTTGTAATTCCACTCGTGAGTATTTTTTATTTAGTTATCTCCCCTTTTAATGTGATAATATCTTATAATCTGGTCGGTAGGTTAGGGTGCAACTTAGGTGGTGTTACCGTAAAGACATTCGGTAGGATTTTAAGTCCTTCACAGGAGAGGATGTCGTTGTTGTTGTTGTTGTTGTTGTTGTTGTTGTTGTTGTTGTTGTTGTTGTTGTCCTAATTTCATAGACTGGTTTGGAGCAGATCTCCATGTCACACTATATTGTGCTAACTTTTTTTTCTACGTAAATGCTGCATCCTACACCTGCTCTAATCTGCTTGTCATATTCATACCTTGGTCTACCCCTACCGTTCTTACCGCCTACACTTCCTTCAAAAACCAACTGAACAAGTCCTGTTTGTCTTAAGATGTGCCATATAATTCTATCTCTTCTTCCCGTCAAATTCAGCAACACCGATCTCCTCTTACCAATTATATTCAGTATCTCTTCATTCGTGATTCGATCTATCCATCTCACCTTCAGCATTCTTATATAACACCACATTTGAAAACCTTCTATTCTCTTTCTTTCTGAGCTAGCTATCGTCTAAGTTTCACTTCCATGCAGTGCCACGCTCCAAACGAAAGTCTTCAGAAACATCTTTCTAATTTCAATATCAGTGTTCGAAGTCAGCAGATTTCTTTTCTTAAGGAAGCTCTTCCTTTCTTGTGATAGTCTGCATTTTATGTTATTTTACTACCCAAGCAACAATATGCATCTATTTCCTTTAAGACTTCATTTCCTAATCCATTACTTGTGTTTTGGACTTATTTATTTTCACATTGCACTCCTTATCTAACACTCTGACCATACCATTCAGCAATTTCTCTAGATCGTCTGCAGTCTCAGATAAAAGCATCGGCAAATCTTAAGGTCTTCATTTTCTCTCCTTGGACTGTGATTTCCTTTCCGAATTCCTCTTTGATTTCCTTTTCTGCACCTTCTTATATATACATTGATAAGGAGGGGGCAAACTGTAGCCTTTCCTCAGTCCTGTCTGGACTGCTGCTTCTTTTTCAAAGTCCACTATTCTTATCACTGCAGACTGATTTTTATACAGATTGTAGACAATTCTTCGTCCTCGGTATCTGATGCCAATCATCTTCAGAGGATGTTGCTGATGAATTTCATTCGTTCAGGTTTGGAGCAATGTCACTTTAACTCTACGTGACTTGGTGTGCTTGGTGGAACAGGTATCCTAGATTGCACAGCTAACTAGGGTTCAATTTTGGGTGCGTGGTAAAATTCAAGAAGGCACTGTCCAATTTCAATTTGCCAAATAATATTTTCTCGGGTGAATAGCGATATTTAATCAAACGTTTGTGAGTGTTGGAAAATCTCATTGGACAGATACGATCTGCGTCTTAACGTCAGGAACATTGAATACCTAGAGTGTGATGTACAAAGTGATTGGTCACTTGACATGGATGGCGTTGAGATCTCAAAACATCTCGGTTTAAATATCGTGCAGCACTTATTCAATCGGATGGTGACACGCTCCGAGATGTTCAAAGCAGAATCAATGCTACCTGGATGAAATGGCGCCAAGACACAGCAGTCCTTATAGATCGGAGGGTGCCAATATATCTGAAATCCAAAATCTATAGAACCATCATTAGACCAGTTACACTGTACAGAACTGAGTGTCGGCCAGTTACAAGGCAACACGTACAAGAGCTGCATGTCATGGGGATGAAGATTCTTCACTCTCCAGTAGGACTCACTACACTGGATCACATCAGAAATGAGGATGTTCGGATGGCATTTGGTGTAGCCCAAATACCTGAGAAACTGCCAGAGAAACGCTTATGATCGTATGGCTACGTGCTACGCAGAAACGGTTATCCAGTTGCGAGAAGGAGATTACACTTAAGTCCTGAGGGCCCCGAAACAGGAGGACGACCAAAGGAGCGCTGGCTCGACACTCTGCAGGAAGACATGCATGTGGCGAAGGACTTTCCTGAAGATGTACAAACCAGGAAAATTGGTCGTGGGCCTCGCAGCTGTAAGCTTGTATCCGAAAGATAGTGGGTTGGAACCCCACTGTCGGCAGCCCTGAAGATGGTTTTCCGTGGTTTTCCATTTTCACTTCAGGCAAATGCTGGGACTGTACCTTAATTATGGCCATGGCCGCTTCCTTCCCACTACTAGGACTTTCCCATCCCATCGTCGCCGTAAGACCTATCTGTGTCGGTACGACGTAGAACAAATTGTAAAAAGCTATGTACAAGACCGCATCAAGTGGAAAAGACAGTGCAGAACAGCAGACCCTTCAATTAAGTGTGATAAATGCTAATAAGAATATGAAGAACAAGAATCAGCTGAACATCGCGCTGCGGTGACAAATTTCCCAAAATCACGAAACGTATTCAGAGATAGAGTTTCGCACGGGCTCGGCTCGCAATGTATCGTGTTGTTCATTAATATCCACTCGGATGTATTTTTGCAAAATTTCGAATTAATGAAATAATACACGTGAAGTGTCGTGGTAATATAATGTAATATTATGTCAAGAATCACTCTAAAATACACGACAAATAGAAATTGAATTACATTTTTTCTACAGTTTAGTAATATTTGAAATTAATGTGAATTATTTATATCGATTCTTTAACATTTTTCTACCTGTGAAATCATTAATCGAGTGCCGTAGGACAATCAGTATTACGTGTCACAGTAGTAGGAGCGTACGTATATAAATTTCTCCAAGTTCCAACCCTGAATATGACCATCAGAGAAACACGGAGTTCCCAAATTAATCCTAGCTACATTCAGCGATTGTTCTTGTACCATGTTTACAGTCATCGGGAAAGCTACGTTATGCTGACGTGGTAAAACCTCATAAACTAGCAACAGTTGTTACTATTAAAAGGGGACCGACGCCTTTGACCGATCGAAAATTAAATTTTCAATTTCTTTATTTAAAATTGAAATTTACTCTTTATAACAGTGCAAAATGTTTGTTAGTAACTCCAATCATTTCGGAGTTATGACCAAGAATGTGACGCTCTGTCATCCAATCAAGACCTTTATCGGTGATAATGTTGCTCGTTTCTTATAACTTTTGATTTTCAGAACCGTTTCCCTCATAAATCTGAAAGTATTAAAATATTAAGATGAAAGTTTCCATGAGCGTACATTGAGAGAGAAGAATAAGATATACGTGAATTATTGGTTAAGTTTAAAAAACCATTTCCAAATGAAAATTAATGAAAAATTGACAATTGGAAATTACTTCATGAAAAAAAAAACATTTCTACTTGATGGACTTCACTGCTTCTACTGTACGTTTAGCTATAATATTACTGAACCTAATTTTAAAAAATTATCGGAAAATATTCATGTCTTTGGAAATTATGAAGTAAATAGTGGTCATGATACACCGACATATTGAATAATTAATGAGTATATAATGGCATAGGTTTATATAATTTCTAAATTAGTAGGCATATTATTAAACTATAATGCGTTCCTGATATTATTGATTTCCATTGTTGCGGGGAAAAGTTTAATACACCCCATTTTTCTATGTTCAAATGTGTGAGTCCCCCTTAAGCATGTAGTTATGATTTCCATTAATGTTGAAGTTGAGTTTAAAATTTTGAGAGCAGACTTGCCAATTGCTGCAATCTGAGGCTAAAAGGAAGTCTTTTACAGGTTGGAATAAACAGAATGAACAAATACGTAATAAATACATCGTTTTAGAATTAAGGAGCAAAGAGTACTAGGAAACTACGGTGCACACGATTGTTGAAGTAAGTAATCCGCAGCTCAGAGCAATCACGGAACTTGGTTGATTTTTCAAAGAATATTGCTACATTCTATCAAAAAGCTGTAATGAAAAATAAGACAGGAACCCTCGAAGACTTAAATAATTGTTTTAATGCTGAAAGCATGTCTTAGCAGGCAAAATAGTGGTTACCATACTACGAAAAACGTAACATTAAGCAATTTCCTTAATTGTGCTGAAAGTTGAATGGCTAAGGGGCACGAAAACGTTTCAAATTATGAGTCTTGAATAGCTCTATCAAACTCAGAAAACACATTTCGAAAATCACTTCCGGCCTAAATACAGTTCCGGAAAAACAACCTAAAATCGCTTGTTTCTTTACCCGTTTTTATTCAAATCCTAGGCAAACTAACTTGGTTGCATAATTCTTTCTGTAATGTGTTCCTGGGTTCAATACACTCAGGCGGTTTCTTTATTTTCTTTTGCAAAATTCCACAGCGAATGTAGTTATAAAGGCTTAAATGAAACTCTTCATTGACTCACATGAGCGCTCGTAGTGGTACTTAATTGAATCTCTTCATTGACTCACATTAGCGCTCGTGGTGGTACTTAATTGAATCTCTTCATTGACTCACATTAGCGCTCGTAGTGGTACTTAAGTGAATCTCTTCATTGACTCGCATTAGCGCTCGTAGTGGTACTTATTGGAATCTCTTCATTGACTCACATGAGCGCTCGTTGTGGTACTTAAGTGTAACAATGCATCGACTCACATTAGCACTCGTTGTGGTACTTAATTGAAACTCTTCATTGACTCACATTAGCACTCGTTGTGGTACTTAATTGAAACTCTTCATTGACTCACATTAGCACTCGTTGTGGTACTTAAGTGAAACTCTTCATGGACTCACATTATCGCTCGTAGTGGTACCTAATTGAATCTCTTCATTGACTCACATTAGCGCTCGTAGTGGTACTTAATGGAATATCTTCATTGACTCACATTAGCGCTCGTGGTGGTACTTAAGTGTAACAATGCACTGAAACCCTTCATTGACTCACATTAGCGCTCGTAGTGGTACTTAAGTGAATCTCTTCATTGACTCACATTAGCGCTCGTAGTGGTACTTAATTGAATCTCTTCATTGACTCACATTAGCGCTCGTGGTGGTACTTAATTGAATCTCTTCATTGACTCATATTAGCGCTCGTGGTGCTACTTAATTGAATCTCTTCATTGACTCACATTAGCGCTCGTAGTGGTACTTATTGGAATCTCTTCATTGACTCACATTAGCGCTCGTGGTGGTACTTAAGTGTAACAATGCATTGAAACCACGGCCGACTGGATACCTCGCTGCGCTCCTTATACCGGCCTTGACAATCGCTTGTGAAGCCCAGCATAAAACAGTAATTGGAAAGTTTCACCATAATGCCGCTGGAGTGCTGGCCTACTACCCACTGACAGAAAGCTGTATACCGCAAATTGCCGCATTTCCAGTTTTATTTTTTGGTTTTGCTGTCGTAAATGTTGGCAATGTTTTCGCAATGAGGTGCTTATTGACTTGATAATGAGATCTGATAGTTATGCGCTAGTGAGTTTATTTTTTATTGTGTAGTGCGGTGATTATATTTTTTAAATTGTGTTTACAAATCTTAGAATTTGAGACATTATTGTGCACCTTTTCGTACTTCGAGCAGAAATTTTATGGAAAGAAGAACAAAGTGATTTCTCGCTGTAACTTCGTCCTGAACAAGGATTTTAATTTATGTGCTAATTCGTTTTTAATGGTGTGTTGATTTGATTTTCTTTAACTGTGTTAGGAAATATTCGAATATATATTGCTGTGTGCCTTTTTTGTATTCCGAACAGGAAAAAAAAGCGAAGGGACACCATCATTTCACGAATTCTCTGTAGACCAGGACAAAACTACGGAGTGGCTAAAAAGCAGGTAACACTCTCGTCTTAGTTTTCTGTATCTACGTCGGGTATTTACCTTCGTTCTTCCTTTCTTTCTTTTTTCTTACTCTGTTTACCCCTCCAGCGTTGACTTTTCTCTCGGACTCAGTGAGGGATCCCACCTCTACCACCTCAAGGGTAGTATCCTGGAGCGTGAGACTGCGGGTCGTGGATACAACTGGGAAGGATGACCAGTACCTCGCCCAGGCGGCCGCAGCTTCTATGCTGAACAGGGGCCTTGTGTTGGGGATGGGAAGATTGGAAGGCATAGCCAAGGAAGGGGGAAGGAAGCAGCCATGGCCTTAAGTTAGTTACCATCGTGGCATTTGCTTGGAGGAGAAGTGGGAAACTATGGAAAACCACTTCGAGGATGTCTGAGGTGGGAATCGATACCATCCTCTACACAGTTGACCTCCCAAGGCTGAGTGGACCCCGTTCCAACCTTCGTACCACTTTTGAAATTTCGTGGCAGGGCCAGAAATCGAACCCGGGCCTCCGTGAGTAGCCGCTAATCACGCTAATCAGGTATTTTTTACCCATGAATTTTCTTTCACAGAATAATCTTTTAGGCGGTGTCGTATTTGCCGTATTTGTCGTATATGACAGCAACACAACATATTTTTGTTCAAGATAATCTGAACTTTAACATTTAAACATTGACAAGTAAGAATCACTACTGCTATGACGGTAAGGCCAACGTATGAAGTGTTGTTACCTGAGCAATGGGGCCGATGACCTAGATGTTAGGCCCCTTTAGACAACAAGCTTAATCAACATCGAGCAGAGAACACTTTACAATTGATTTACTCAAAATACTTTTCTATCACTGAATTTTTATTTAAAATTCTTCTTTCGCTATTTGTTTTACGTCGTACCGACACAGATAGGTCTTATGACGCCGGTGGAATAGGAAAAGTCTAGCAGTGGGAAGGAATCGCCTGTGGCCTTAATTAAGGTACAGTCTGATGTGAAAATGGGAAACCACGGTAAACCATCTCCAGAACTGCTGACAGTGGGGTTCGAACCCACTATACCCCGGATGCAAGCTCACAGCTGCACGCCGCGCGGCCAACTTGTTCCACCCTACTGCATTTCAAGTAAAATTTATTGTCTGAATTTAGCATGGCCAGCTTGCCCGGTATTTAATATTCTAGTGAAAAGTATGAATGAAATGTAATCTGAAACTATATATATATTGAAATTAACTTTTTAACATGTTTGAGTGAAAATATTTGTGTTCTGCATACAACGAATATGGAAAAAGTAAGACTCTTATGTTTTGTCCAGCCCCCTTCCTGAGAGCAGCGCTTGAAGAATTTTAAAACTCTAATTGAACAATGACTCTTAATCTCAATATTATCATCAGAAGACAAAAGCATTGTGGTAAATTCTGCTATGTATCTAAATGCCATGATAATAAAAACGATTACTATTATTCCTCACAATTAAGGAACGTCAGTTGGACTACTCCATCCTCCGCAGTTTCATTTCACGAGGTTGTTTTGGCACATATCAATGAAAGTAGCCTTTAGGATTAATCATTTTAACAATATTAGTCAATGTAACATACTATTTTATTCCCTAAATTAAAATACATCGGCAATCGGAGTCACTATCAGAACGTCAGCTGAACTAAGTCATCTCCCTGCAGTTTCATTTCACGACATCATTTTGGCAAATATCAATGAAAGTAACCTTTAGATTAATCATTTTTACAGTATTAACCCATGTAACACTCTCCATAGCTCTAAATTACGATAAATCGGCAACCAAAGTAAATATATTTTCCATAAAGAAGTATGCATTTCTACCGCAAATAGGTCGGCCGCCAGCGCTACGTGTCGAGCTGTGTAACTACTCCCATTACAGAGCTTGGACCCGATTGTCAAGGCCGGTAAGGAGCTAGCTAGAGCGACGCATCAAGTCGGCCGTGTTGAAACCCTTCATTGACGCACATTAGCGCTCGTAGTGGTACTTAAGTGAAACTCTGCATTGACTCACACTAGCGCTCGTAGTGGTACCTAATTAAAACTCTTCGTTGACTCACATTAGCGCTCGTAGTGGTACTTAAGTGAAACAATGCATTGACTCACATTAGCGCTCGTAGTGGTACTTATGTGAAACAATGCATTGACTCGCATTAGCGCGCGTAGTGATACTTAAGTGAAACTCTTCATTGACTCATATTAGCGCTCGTAGTGGTACTTAAGTGAAAACAATGCATTGACTCACATTAGCGCTCGTAGTGGTACTTATGTGAAACAATGCATTGACTCACATTAGCGCTCGTAGTGGTACTTATGTGAAACAATGCATTGACTCGCATTAGCGCGCGTAGTGATACTTAAGTGAAACTCTTCATTGACTCACATTAGCGCTCGTAGTGGTACTTAAGTGAAAACAATGCATTGACTCACATTAGCGCTCGTAGTGGTACTTAAGTGAAAACAATGCATTGACTCACATTGGCGCTCGTAGTGGTACTTAAGTGTAACAATGCATTGACTCACATTAGCACTCGTTGTGGTACTTAATTGAAACTCTGCATTGACTCACATTAGCGCTCGTAGTGGTACTTAATTAAAAGTCTTCGTTGACTCACATTAGCACACGTAGTGGTACTTAAATGAAACCTTTCATTGACTCATATTAGCGCTCGTAGTGATACTTAAGTGAAACAATGCATTGACTCACATTAGCGCTCGTAGTGGTACTTAAGTGAAACAATGCATTGACTCACATTAGCGCTCGTAATGGTACTTACGGTGAAACAATGCATTGACTCGCATTAGCGCTCGTAGTGGTACTTAAGTGGAACAATGCATTGACTCACATTAGCGCTCGTAGTGGTACTTAAGTGTAACAATGCAATGACTCACATTGGCGCTCGTAGTGGTACTTAAGTGTAACAATGCATCGACTCACATTAGCGCTCGTAGTGGTACAAAAAGGCAAGCAATTTAATCGACCGGATAACGATGATTAAGAAAAGAATTATATTTTTACCTAAAATTCGTAGCTCATATCCCTAGGATGTTTTCAACATTGAGTTGCTTTCCTGAAGGGCTAGAACTGTTGATTTTTTAGGACGTCAAGAGATGGCACCACAAAATACACAGTTGTTAAAGTTAATCTGGCCACTTATTTGGCTCTTGTTTTTAAGAGACCTAGAGGGGGAAAAACTGAAACGGACATCTTGAGCTGGTATCACCATGGTTAAGTTTATTTGCAAGTTATTAATTTGTGCAGTTTTATGCCTTTAACTACGTTATTTCTGTACGGTTCGCCTTATTAAGAATTGTAATTTCTTCACATTTCACTGCAAATAGAACGTCTAACCACCTCAGCTACCATTTGTAGGAATTTTAATTTAACACTATTTTGACTGCTGAATGCCAGTTTCTTCTTCAAGTCGACATCACATGTCATGAGGTAGTGCGTTACATTCCAACAGACATTCAGTGCTTGTGTTCATGTAAATATTTCTGTTTTTGTGAGAAATGGATAAGAAAATATAGATCAAGGGGGAACCTGGCTGGCTTGAAGGAACAGACAATTATGAACTTATTTCTGAGGAGGCACGTTTCAGAGAAGAAACCAAATCAGAGTTGGCAGAGCCAGTACAAACATTGGTGAACACACGTGAGGGCACACCCGATTTATGTTTTTCAACTACGAGATCAGCAGTTCCGCATCTGAAGCCCACAAATAATACACCACCTATTCACAATAATAATACGATTTGAAATACAACGCGAGGGAGTCTCATATGTTTTTTTACGCGGATCCAAGCAACGTTTTGTCCATCTGTACAGTTCTTTTTTCAACCAATACATGTGATTTCAACACACCTCATCACGTTTAGTCTATGAAACAATATCATAGTTCATTACAATAGGTCACTCCTAATGTAAAAGACTGTATTTAACTACAAGTAGTGTAATGCCATTGAGCGAAGATTATTATTATCATCATCGATTTATACGAACAATCACTCACAGCAACTTATTGTAACTTCTTCATGTCATTCATTCGACTTACATTTTAAGCATTAGGTCACTATTTGTTTTAATAGACATAATATAATCATACATAATCATGTTTTTAAATTGTTAAAAAAAATTATCAATGTATTATTAGAGGTTTTTACGTTATATATATCGGGGTCAGGGCCCTGACATACCTTGGATGAAGTTATTTATAGCTGATGATGCTCACGAAGCATGAGCGAAACGTTTCCTATCTATAATATATAATTAATGGTTTTATCCCAAATACAAAGGATTGTCATGCAATGAAAAGGTGGTTTTTATTAATATAAGAACTTCTTCTTCTGGTTACGTTTAGTCATTCGTTGATCGTTTTCCAACAGCGGAGGATTTTGGTGATAGGCATTGCTTGTTGTACGTGTTTTGTGTTAATTGATTGGTTACTTCCAGCTTATTAACTCCATCCATTATCTAAAGGCTAAGCCTTGTCGCTGCAGCCACATCCCACGGTCTTCCGCAGTCATTTTCATCTTGACATAGGAAGCAAAACCCAGCTGAGTGATTATGTTCCTAAGGTATGAGAGACGTGGTCTTCCGCTCGACTTCTTCCCTAGGACCTTTCTTTCGAAATCACTCTGGTCAAAGGTGTCATGTCGTACGACGTGTCCAAGAAATGTAGCTTTTCTCTGCTTTATTGAATAAATTAAGGTCCGTTTCTCATCAACGTCATTCAAGATTTGGATAGTAATCTTCTTTTCTGTCCAACTCGTCTCTGTCAGTCTTATCCAGAACCACAGTTCCGCAGATTCTAGTCTCGGTTGTGCTTGTTTTTCCATGTAAATTGTCACGAAGTGGAGAAAAAAATTTTGTGATGCTTACTTCCCCGACATGCGTGGCTGAATTGTGTAGGAAGTCGCAAAAAATGCAGACACAAAATTCAAAATCAAAAACTGCGGTGAAGTACAGAGTTTTATTTATCTCAGTGCTGTGTGTTTATAGAGTAAGTGCGTGTCTTTCACGAGTGCATAATTCCGTTCCAATTTGTTACCTTTAAGAGCCAGTAATAAAAGTGGCTAACCACGTAAACACATTGTATCTCTCATAATGGTTATGTCACCGGGGTCATTAGTGGTGTGTGTGTTCCAGGTTTATGCGCGACTGGTATTTGCTACGCACGTTAATGGTAGATACTTCCTGTTCAACGCTGTAGAGTCTGATCTTTGCATTTTCAAGGCAGGGCTCCCACGCACAGAGCTGTGAAGATATTTAACTTGAACAGGAGTTATCATCTTAATGGTGTAGCCAGGAGTTACCTGTACCTTCAGGTTATGTGCAACGTTGGAACGAAGGAATATATTATGTGATATCTGTCATATCCTGTCAACTTCGAAACCTATTCTGCAGACTGTAGGAGTACTCCAAGGTGACCCCATCGGTCCACTATTATTCACTATAGTATTTTATTTACGAGTTCTAGAATGTCTTTCATTTTCTCACAATTCATTTGCAGACTGTATGAGTACTCCAAGGTGACCCCATAGGTCCACTATTATTCACTATAGTATTATATTTACGAGTTCTAGAATGTCTTTCATTTTGTCACAATTCATTTGCAGACTGTAGGAGTACTCCAAGGTGACCCCATTGGTCCACTATTATTAACTATAGTATTATATTTACAAGTTCTAGAATGTCTTTCATTTTGTCACAATTCATTTGCAGACTGTAGGAGTACTCCAAGGTGACTTCATCGGCCCACTATTATTCACTATAGTATTATATTTACAAGTTCTAGAATGTCTTTCATTTTCTCACAATTCATTTGCAGACTGTAGGAGTACTCCAAGGTGACTTCATTGGTCCACTATTATTCACTATAGTATTATATTTACGAGTTCTGGAATGTCTGTCATTTTCTCACAATTCATTTGCTGACTGTAGGAGTACTCCAAGGTAACTTCATCGGCCCACTATTATTCACTATAGTATTATACTTACGAGTTCTAGAATGTCCTTCATTTTCTCACGGTTCATGAGCTTTACCATCCCTTTGACAATACGCTCATTTTTATTTCGATTTATTGGCACTCTTTTTCTCCACTGTGGGTGGAGTCAAAGAATGCATTTTCTGTACCCGCTACATATCGTACGAGGCTACCAAGAGGGAAACAACAAAAGAATCTGTACTCGTTCTCTCGTATTCTAAGCCCATAAATATGAGTGCGATTTCTTTTATTTACGAGGCAGGGATCATACTACTGAAATTTCCGGGCGGAGTGGTATTTTGAAGGTGCTCAAATACGTCACCCTCGTATGAGTAGATTTACTGCCACAAAAGAGAACTGTGGGAGAATATTCCGGCACTTACACGTCTCCTAGGCTATCAGATATAGATATTATTATTATTAATATTATTATTATTAATAATAAAAATAATAATATTTCGTTACAACCTATTTCGGGTACGTTGAATCAATCATTTCCCTGTTTGTTGTTTTTCCTTAGTGGCCACTGTTTCTTCACTCTTTCTTATCTTCGTTTCGTCTCATCTTCCAGATAGGTTTGGCTTTTAATCAAGACTTGTCTTGTATTTAGTTATTACTTTAGCTGTTCCATCTAATATTGTGAATTTTCTGTAATTTTTAATTCTACTAGGTCTTTTTCAGGTTCTTTAAACCAGTCTGGGTTTTTTTCGGTTACGGAAGAAATCAAAGATTTGTTTGCTTAATCTATTAGAGTTCATTCTGAGATGACCTTAAAATGTATCCTCCTTTTTTGCACAGTATCTGAGTGGTTTTCAGTTTTCTTGTAGTGTGTTTCTTGATGTGTATTATCTTATTATCCTGAAATTTTGATCCAATGATCTTTCTTAAAATTTTCCTTTCTTTTAGCTCGAGTTTCTCCATGTGTTCTTTGAAATGCATGTTCAGTGTTTCTACTGTGCTTCTGGTTTAATCACTGTTTTATAATGTTTAAGTTTGGAAGCCCCTGAAAGGGATTTCTTGATGTTAGTTGGAAGGTCAGTTCAAGTTTATTTCCTTTCTGGAGTCCGACTCGTTGGCTGAACGGTCAGCGTACTGGCCTTCAGTTCACTGGGTCCCGGGTTCGATTCCCGGCTGGGTCGGGGATTTTAACCTTAATTGGTTGTTTCCAATGGCACGGGGACTGGGTGTATGTGTTGTCTTCATCATCATTTCATCCTCATCACGACGCGCAGGTCGCCTACTGAAGTCAAATAGAAAGACCAGCACCTGGCGAGCCGAACCCGTCCTGGGATATCCCGGCACTAAAAGCCATACAACATTTCCTTTCATTTTCCTTTCTGGATCCCTTTGCTTTGCATTCCACATAATTCCAACTAATCCATTCTCCGAGATACTTGAATTCCTTTACTGTTTCAATATTTTGTTCTTGGACTTTGAGGTATTTGTTGTTTGTCATAATTTTGTTTATTATTATTATTATTATTATTATTATTATTATTATTATTATTATTATTATTATCATTATTATTATTATTATTATTATTACTTAAATGTCTCGATAGAAAACCTGTGGAGTAAACCAAGGAGTGGTAGAACACGTTGTAACTTCTTATTTTCGACCGTTCTGTTGTTTCCATTGGTCCTAAGGTTTTTTCTCATCATTCTTCTTCCTAGTATTTCCCCTTTATCTAAACTCTAGTTCAGAACTAGACATTCATTTGCGTAAATACATTCTGGTTTCACCACTATACCAAAGCAAAGCAAAGTCACCTCCGTACAGGCCATGAAGGCCCTTGGAGGAGTGGAAGGTAAAGGCTTCCACCATTGTTAACCTCGGCACATGATGGGGTAGAGTGGTCAGCTCTACGCCCGATCGCCTTTGCCCCCAGAAATTAACCTGGTACTCATTTTAGTGTAGGCTGAGTGAATCTCTGGGCCATATGCACCTCCGGAAGTGGAAATCTCGTTTCTTAAATTTTACGACTTCCTGACGGGGATTCGAACCCACGTCCTTGCGGGCGAGCCGAGCACGCCTTTAACGCCTTAGTGCCTTATTTTAGTATCTTTAGATAAGCATTCTTGTTGTAAAAATTCTTAGTGATGCCATAATCTGTTTCCATCTTATTCTAAGTTCCTTCTACAAAATATTTTTCTAAACCATTTTCTTGAATTATTTACCCTCTCTATTCTACGAATGAGTGTTGTCTAAATTTTGGAAGTGTTTTTTTAAGTTTGTGATAACATTCGCTTTGTTTTTTCTACAAAAATTTTCAAACCTTTTTCTTTGGCTGATAGAAGTTTCGGGTGTTATTCTTAACAAAACTGTCTTGCAGTTCGGTAAGTTTTGATTTTTCGAAAGATCATTTAACTCCTTTTACTATTCTTGAGCCAACGTCCGTAGCCGTGTTGAAACATCGTATCCCGTGAGATCTCCGAAGTTAAGCAACATTGGGCGTGGTCAGGAGTTGGATGGGTTGCCACGCGCTGTTGGTGGGGGGGAGTAAGGGAATGGAGGAGCGGAAAGGAACTGGCCATCCTACCGCTCAGGAGCACCTCTGCGGAGGTTCGGACTTGCCTTCGGGCAGAATAACCCTTACCTTACCTTACTAATCTTGAAGTGTTTGTCCTTTGTTACTGAAATTGTTCATATTAATCCATCCTTCTAGAGCATTTCCACTTTTTCTAGCTTTTGCTGGCCATCAAAAGAGGTCTAGTAATATTTTTACAATACAATAATGTTGATATTTTATTATTTTGAATTCGTGGCATACAGTGAATTGTAATGTTTTTCTGGAAGGTGAAAAGTTTCTTGACAGTAAGATCCTTGTTTCAGGAGACTGTGGATACTGGAGATGATGGAGAAGGCGGTTCCAATAGTCAAAGCACCAACAGTGCCCGCCGAAGAAGACGCCGTCGCCAACAACGCCTTCCTCGAACTGTCGTCAATCCAGACGAAAACTTCTATTTTTATTGGTTGTTTGTACTGACCGTGTGCGTTCTTTATAACCTGTGGACTCTAATCGTGCGACAAAGCTTTCCTGAACTTCAAAACGACGCCAAAGTGTTTTGGTTTGCCTGTGACAGTTTTAGCGACGCTGTTTTCTTGTTCGACGTCGCGGTTCAGTTCAGGACAGGATATTTAGAACAGGGTCTTATGGTTTACGATTCGAAAAAACTAGCAGGTCATTACCTGCGCTCGAGGGCGTTTCTCTTAGACTTGAGTGCACTGTTACCGTTAGATTTGTTACAGTTGAACTTCGGTCCGATACCTATTTTAAGATTTCCCAGGTTTTTGAAACTCTATCGAGTCTACGACTATTACTACATGGTAGAATCAAGAACGGTGTACCCCAACCTGTGGAGGGTGGTCAATTTAATACACATACTCTTGATTTTAGCCCACTGGTTCGGCTGTTTTTATTACCTCCTTTCGGAAGCGGAGAATTTCCAAGGAGATTGGGTGTACCCATACAGGCCTGGCGATTACGCTACATTAACAAGGAAATACCTGGGATCATTGTATTGGTCAACATTAACCCTGACGACCATCGGTGATCTTCCGACGCCTGAAACGAACGCAGAGTGAGTACAAAAACTTCTTTATTTTCCCCTCTATTTATATATATGTATGCTAAAGTTTTTCTATTACTTACAAAATATATGGTGGTTCATTTGTTGAATTTTTAACAACTTCTAATCCAATATTCAAGTTGTAGACTTCTCAATAATTGATTGTGAGTCTTCAAAACTCTCAAACGGGAATTCACTAAAAGTTCGAATTTCATCATAGCTCATTGCGTGAGGAATATGACCTTCAAAATCTCTCGTCTCAAATATTCTCAAATATTTCGTAAAGAAATGTGTAGTGAAAAGAAATCACTTTCGTGCTGAAAATAAATCAAATTGGTATTAGCAATCTGGATGATTTACTATTCTTATGATAGAAGACCAGCCCAGCTCGCACAGCTGAGAGCCGATGGACTGTGTAGAAATATAACCTTACCTGTGTTGATGTGAAATATTGGTCTGAGTAATGTATTCTAATTTAGTAATTTTAAATGTTTATTTGCAACAACTCTGGCTTAATTATTATTTATTTGTAAATTTTATGGCCTTATTATGTTGTTCATGTATTCATAGTTTTCTCAGATTCGTTTACTTTAATTCTAAAATTTTATTATATTCACATCTTTGTGAATTTTCTTATTTTCATAGTTTTCCTATGCTATGGCGTGCACCATCTTGGAGTAAATTACTACGGAAGTAGCGTTTACTGAAGAAGTCCATACTACAGAAGTAAATTACTACGGGAGTTATTTACTCCGGAAGTAACGTCGGAGAGTTGAAGTACAATTTACTCTTTTAGATACTACTACAGAAGTAGCGTTCGTTACTCGCGGAGTAGTGCTGTGTTCGTGTATCTTCTTTAAAGAAATCCAAATAGATAAGGAGGAAAAACGTAAGCGGAAAAGATAAATGCTTGTTAATAGAGATAATGACGGTCTATGCAAAGGATATAAGGTGTAAGAAACACAACATAAAGATGCTGGATAAGAAAGGAAATTCATGGTAAGTCGTGGCGAAAGAATTCAATGCTTCGAGTGACGGAAAACGCAGTGAAAAGCTAGTTAAGATTCTGTAGAAGGACTTAAAAGCAAAGCAGAAAGTCATGGACACGCGGTAAAAATTAAAACTGATGGCGGTTTCTTCATACAGATGGACTACATCCACAGCGAAATTTTCCCATTTTCACACCAGGCAAATGCTGGGTCTGTAGGCCCTACCTTAAGGCCACGGTCGCTTCCTAATCCCTAGGCCTTTCCTGCCCTATCGTTGCCATAAGACCTATCTGTGCCGGTGCGACGTTAAGCAAACTGAAAGAAAAAATAATTTTAAAAAACCTCTTCCGATTTCTGAAAAGTTCACCGTTGTCACCGAGAGGGCAATAAATGGGAATATGCGCGCAGTTACAGTCAATTGCACCCACGACGTGTGGAAACCTGCCAACGTGAAGAATATCCTTTTATTTTTCGAACGATCATCATCATTTGCAGGCGTACCTCCTTCTTAGCCTTAACTACTGCTTTAACCACGCGATGAAAGATACGGCTAGCAGTTGTGCGGTAAACGTTAATTAGATCACCAGCAACTGTACTGAAATTTTCCGGTACGAAACACTCGTAGAGTACACAGCAACTGTAATTTTAGCGATACAACAAAATTAAGACAAGAATTCAGCTGTAAGTGATCTCCAAGTAGATTTAGAAGGAAAGTAAAGGATTCCTTCCTAAGACCAAAAACGTTCCTGAAACTCGCCGTGCTCACATTACACGGCAATCGCCTTTCACGCACTGTAGGCCTACGCACTATTACATTTCCCATCGTTTACTGCGTCGAGATCGTCAATATAATCTAAGTAATCCATAGACACGTTTGAAACGTCTTTCCTCTCATATACGGCACGATATTATCATTAGTCAACAAGTCTAAACTTAGCTTACTCCATGCACGACGTGAGAGTAAATTCTAACCTATATTCGTGCGTTATTTACTTCTTTAGTAATATACTACAAGATGGTGCTCTTCAACATTTTACTCTTGTAGTAATTTAGTCCAGGAGTATCTGAAAGGACTAAAATACTTCGGAAGTAATTTACTCTCGTATGGAAGTCGCCGAATGCTGACTTCAAGAGTACTTTACTACGG
This sequence comes from Anabrus simplex, assembly GCF_040414725.1. Taxonomy (NCBI): domain Eukaryota; kingdom Metazoa; phylum Arthropoda; class Insecta; order Orthoptera; family Tettigoniidae; genus Anabrus; species Anabrus simplex. The sequence continues at coordinate 166,088,028 of NC_090279.1, read as the reverse complement.
AAGTAGAACTTACTCTTGGTTGGTGCACGCCACCCTGTGAATATTATAGCTTCTAAATTGACGTTTTGGTCGATTTTGGCTCTATCTGCTGGTTGTGCATGGAAACACAGACATCCAACCAATACAAAGCTGTTGTTCATATCGATTTATATCGATTGAGCGCAAAGCCTAGTTGACAACTGTATTGTGTACATTCACCACGTGGTTAAGCTACTTCACTCGGCGTGTATGGTAGTTGGTACGGTTCGCGATCTTTTGCAGTTTCTTCAGTAATTTGTTTTTTATATTGTTATTTATAGCCTTTGTCTCTCTACTATGCCGTTGTTTACAGTTTAGCATAGCATAAGTTAGGTTTAATATTTCCGTGTAGTTGTATTTTTATTTACATCAGTGTGTTGGTTAGTGTACCTAGTTCGTCTTTGTATACTATGTCTCAGTGTAGTTCTGGAAAAACAATTGGCAGGAAAGTGATAGATCAGTGGAGTGTTTACTGCTACCTACTAAAACGTTTCCATTTCTCCCCTGAAGGGGGAGGCGGGCCTCTTAAACGGTAACGCAGTCTCTCAGGCCGAGAGATTTGTTGCTGTGAAGGAGATGCATGGAAAAGGTGAGGAGGTTGGCGGCCGTGGCCTATACTAGGAACTCTCCCGGCATTCGCCTTAGTGCAGGAGAATGGAAAACCACGGAAAACCATTCTCAGGACAGCCGACGGTTGGGGCCAGCCGTGAGGTCCAGCGCTGTCCCGTCTCCTGAATGCAGAGGCGTAGAGCCACGGTAGAGCTGTGGCCACTTGTGGGCCGAGACCCACTCTACTTTCACCGACCGTGGGGTGTTTTATTTGTAGCTCATAACCTCCTTCCTGCACCACTTACTAGTAATTTGTTATTTCCTCACTTACGTTTACTCTCAATCATGTATTCTCGTTTTAATGTAGGTTGTTGTTAGTGCGTGGAGTTTTTGTGAATTTGTTTTCACTCCTGATTTATTAGCTTTTCTGAGTACAGCATTACGTTGTACGCGGCTGTATTTTGTAGAGCGCTGGCAACATAGGTAAGGCGATTGTCGCGTGTTTTTCGAACTGCCAATTTAGAAGTAAAACCGTGCGGGGCATAGTTGGAGTAATTATACAATTTCCTCTTATAGCACTTATTTGTTCAATTGGAAATCCTAGTTTTTAGGAAGGTTATGGGTACTCAAAACATAGGAATAAATTCCTAAATATAAATTATGGTAGTAACTACGTATATTTACGGTTAAATAATTTGCATGCATTTTAAGTTAGGAACAATGCCGGACAGCGCTACAGTAGAGAAAACGAAAATGGCCAAGATTTTGAATTAAGATTATTTATTTCAGTAAAAGTATTACTTTCTTAAATATTTTTAATTGTTTTCCTTTTACACAACATTTCCTGGTTTTCTAGATTTTTCCTTTTTCAAAGTTTTCCTATTTCCAACACCGCTTATTCGATTACATTTAAATTTATTTAAATGAAGTATAAATGGCAGTTGTTTTGAAAATTTATAATTTTGGATTTTACGTAAAGAAATTATTTGTAGCTGACTAATTCTTTGTATGATGTATTAAAAATGGTTGAATGGAAGTATATTTAATTTAATTTAATTAGTTGCATAGGGCATTTTTGGGATTTCATAAGACATCGATCAGTTAAAAATTAAAATCTGAAGAACCACAAAACCTATAAGGCTGGGATTTGATTTAAATTCTAGTGTAAACCTTGCTTCGTAAGTTGGTAGGACTGCCATAACAGTCGTGATTCTTGTTTAAGATGTGCATGCGATATTCTGGGTGTGGAGCTGAAGTATTTGGTGAACTTTCATTCCTAATCTCACTCGTACCTTGTGATATACCAGGACAAGCTCTGTAGTACCGTTCTCCATTGTTTCTTTACTTTCTTGAAACCTCCTTTTTCTCTTGTCATGATAAAATGTGATAATTAACACACAAGGTCAATAGTACACTAACATAACAGCACAACGATGAAGAAAATAGACATGTACAATTTGTATTTCTGTTCCCTTCTTGCCACTTTCTGGTTTTCTCTTACATTGTTTTTGCTGCCAAAAAACTTTGAGGAGGAAGAGGATGTACTCGGACAATGTAGCAGATGATGAAGTCTTCGGTGCTGGTGCATTTCAGCTGCTTGTATTAAAAAGCGAGTTTTAATTTCAACTGAATTTTAATTGCAATTTCTGAAAAAGTTTCCTTTTCAGAAAACTCGTTCTCTCAGGAACTATAGAAGATAACTTTTGTTTTTCCTCAGTTCATTTATAATACCCTTACGATGCCTCTAGAATGGTAGAAAGAGCTTGTATACCTGCAGTAAAATGCACAAGAATGTAAAAAAAATTGTAATAAAAAGCAACAGAAAAATTTAACTCCTAGAATATGTACAAGAGTAAGTACACGAAGCACTTATAGGTTACCTGCAAAAGTATCATTAAGTTGCATGAAGTAATTCTTGACAAAATGGGTTATGAAATTAGCAGATTTAACATATAGCGTGATAGGCCATTCATAATCCCCTTAAGCTTGTTTACTTGTGATCTTATTGTTTTCAGGAAAATTATCCTTGCCCATTGCTGATTCTTGTAAACTTGATCCATCCTTATGGCCTTGATCCAGATCCAGATCTCACGCTTTACACCTATTGTAGTTATTATGTTGTAACTTCCGTTCTATCCTCGTCCTTGTATGGGGAAGTTACAAATTTACTTGTGTTACGGATCAACACTGTAGTTGATAATTTGTTTATTCTCGAAGTACCCTTTGTGAGCAGTAGTATAGCAACAGCGGTTCTAAAACAAGGGGTGCTGAATCAGCATTTTTCCCACGAGGTCATTGACCCCTAGTAGTGTACCTATGCGGGTTCTGACCCAAGGTTATTGAACCCCTAGTTGAGTAGTAGTGCAATGTCGTTTCACGGATTTTGCATAAGAGAGCACGCCTAACATAACAGTCGCCATTTTGGAGGGCCCAACCTCACTTTTATGGTCATATGCCCTTCCCGACATCATATTTTGCGTATAAGAGCAAGCCTAACGGAGTCGCTTAAGTGCGGCCAGTATCCAGTATTCGGGAGATAGTGGGTTCGAACCCCACTGTCGGCAGCCCTGAAAATGGTATTCCGTGGTTTCCCATTTTCACACCAGGCAAATGCTAGGGCTGTACCTTAACTAAGGCCACGGACGCTTCCTTCTCATTCCTAGGCCCTTCCAGTCCCATCGTCGCCATAAGACATATCTGTGTCGGTGCGACGTAAAACAAAATAGCAAAAAAAATAGCAAGCCTAACGTCACGGTCGCAATCTTGGAGGGGCCTAACCTCACTTTCATGGCCAGATGCCCTCCCCGATGGCAACATTCGCCATCTTGGAGGGGCCTAACGTCGGTTTTACGGCTAGATGCCCTTCTCGACGCCTACTTGAGTAGTAGGGCAATTGGTATACTCGCCACGCCATCTTGAGTTGTAGGGCAATGTGGATTCGCGTAAGAGAGCAAGCCTAACATCATGGAGCGTCCCCACCTCACTTTTACGGTCAGATGCCCTTCCCGACGCTATCTTGACTAGTAGGGCAATGGGTATTCGCGAATTTTTCCGACGCCATCGACGCCATCTTGAATAGTAGGGCACTGGAAATTTGCCTAAGAGAGCTCGCCTACCTTATGGAGGGGCCCTAACTACACAGAGCCTAGTTTTACGGTCAGATGTCCCTCTCGATTCCATATTGGAGGAGCCTAACTATACAGGGCTTAGATGCCCAGTCAGCTTAAGGCTTAACGTCTCCATCCAACGGATTACTTAGTTGTGCACCTGTGTCATCGAGTGGTCTGCTCCGACGGACAAATAACGTGACTTCACACTCATATCCTTGCGTACGAGGGCAAGCCTAACCACACAGACGCCATTTTGAAGGGGCCTATCCTTACAGACACTATTTTAGTGGGGTGTGGCCCAGTTTTACTCTGCCCGAGGCCGGATAAATAACGCGACGTTACAGCGTGAGTGATTTTTAAAAAGGTCAGCTGATGGCTTTACGTCTCCATCCGACAGACTGTACCCGACGGGACTGAGCACGTGCCATACTAAGATCATTCTGTTTTAACATGCAGCGATTACATCGACATGGTTATGCATGTTTTGTCTTGTTCGTTATCAAAGTTACTCTCTAGTAAACTCAAGGCTTTATACATGGTATAAGTGTGAATTTTTCTTTAGTCACTGAGATACTGTAATAGAGAGTAGAGTGATTTATTCCATCATCACAAGAACATTAATAGTTAATGCACAAGGCCTTAAAGTGAACGGTAACAAATTTGTGTTCAAAGAGGTCCCTTTTGATGTTTCGACAGGACGATCTCTTAATTCACACTTACACTGTTAAACGGCGTTGATATTTCGTCAGACTTTCGTTCACTCGAGCAATGTTTTCTAATGTTCGTACTCTTTTCCGATAGTTACGGAGCCCGTTACGCGCCATTTTGCCATTAAGTTTTGCATTGTACACTTTGCTGGAAGATTTTTCCAAAACAGTTCCAGATTTAAACTCTTGCGCAAATAGTTCCGCACAGGTTTTGCACACGAATAATGTTTCGTACACTTGACAATGAACACGCGCTGTTGTATCGTGAGCACTACCTTGTGTTACATTCAACTGGTCACTAAACACTTCTGCTCCTCTCACTCACTCACATGTAATGACACAGTGACGTTCTCGGGAGATGCGCACGCGCGCGGACATGTGACAGCAAACGATTGTTGCATCGAAATAGCGGTTTCCAGCATTTTCTGTGATGAGCAGTTCTACTCTTCATTAACAAGGGTCAGTTCCGCGTCAGTCTTAAAAATTTTCCACGACACTTTTATTTTGCCCACCCTGTACATATATACATAAAATCTGGGCAAAAAGTAAAAAGAAATAAGAAATAAAGATAGAAACAAGAACCGCGGGAATGAAAGTATATCGTGATTGTGAGAGGGGCCATGACTATTCAATCTGTACGCCGAGAGATGCGCAGTAACTAGATCCCGCAGATGGTGTGGAGAGTATATACTGTATTCTTTAATCCCAATGGCGCACTGTTATATAATGCAAGCTCTTAGCAAGCAGGTCGTGTGCGATGGATCGTGACCGGAATGAGGGAACAAGTGGAACTTCATGTTATGAGCGTGTTTATCAAGCGCAACATGGAATCCATGTTAGCTCACGAGAGTTGTTTTAGAGAACTTACGACTTTATATAATTTCCATATTCTGCCTGTATTGTATGCATTTGTTACAAGTCATAAGTTTTAATAAATTATTTGCTCCACCACGCGTTCCACAGAGTTTTGTGCCATCGCCAGGTGTTGAAATGAAATGGTGACATATATCAGGTGGGGACATGAGTCTGTTCGCAGCAAGAATATGCAGCTTGGGTGGGGGGGGAGGGTGACAACCCGGTCTACAGCAGCGTAACACAGGTGTCCTTGCACTGGAATGGCTAGGAGTTAAGCCAGCAGCTTGTTTGTCCACGCTGTTAAGTTGTTCTGCATACCTTCCAGGCATTCTAAATGGCGGTACGTTTGTCACGGACAACCAGAAACTGGGGAGAGAATATGAATGAATGAATGAATGAATGAATGAATGAATGAATGAATGAATGAATGAATGAATGAATGAATGAATGAAGGTACAGAACTCCAGCAGCTGAGGAGAGAACATTCCATCTACTGGAACCTTAAAAATATGCGTTTGCAGTTAACAATTAATAACAACAACAATGAAAATAGTAATCAATATTGTAATTATCACTATTATCCTGTGGTTTCTTGTCCTATTTATAATAGATTTATGTCCCAAATTTACCTATATGGCCTCAGCCTGCCATACATGTATTTCAAGATCTTGCAATTTTCTTGAGTACATATTTTTAATGATCTTAAGCCCATTTTTGTTTATTATTCTCATGACTCTATTATCATTCTCATTCCCAACCTACACATGTCGTTCATTACTATTAATAAATTGCCTCCTGATCACTAGGGTTCCTTCACAAGACTTCAGTAAGCGAAATTCTTCCCCGTTTTCTCCACAAGAAGACATCTTACTAAATGCTATTTCCTGATCTATCTCTTACTTTTATACATTCCCATCGTTCACCAAATTATACCTCGTGTTTCTCATCCGTGTAAAATACTTATGTTCTTAACCTTACTTACCCTATAAATTAAATAAATAAATAAATAAATAAACAGAATTCTGAGACGGCCGCTCTGCTTATACATTCAGGCACCAAACACGTCTTATTCTTTTTCTTCTTCTTTTCTCCTTCTTCATTTCCCTTTCCCAGTCTTCTGGGCTGGGTTGCAAACCAAGTACATCCACAGTTTTCTATTCTTCACAGTTTCCCAGAACGAGTTCTTCTTCTACTTCTTCATTTCCCGTCCCCAGTCTTCTGGGTCGGGTTTTGAATCAAGGACGTCCACAGTTCTCTATTTTTCACAGTTCCTCCAGAACTAGAACACCAGGAATAGCACGTTGCTTTTTGGGGACGCCCTGACCATTTCCGAGGCCTGGACTCACTCTCAATCATTTTATGGGCAAGAAGTACAATGAGCTCGCCACACACAAACGCATTTTATACCTAATGCCAGGCTTTATTTCAGGCCATCCCTAAGAAGGGAAAACCACTGTCTTTCCTTGCTCAGCAATACCTCCAAACATCCCAAAGTCTTTCTGTCAATAATTTACGAATCACATCATTTCTAGTTTTTCTAGATATTGTCCCTATAATGTTGGTAATCCATCTGCAGAAGCTGGCTGCCTTCTCCTATTTTCAGACTAAATGGATATTTTAAAAATTTAAGAATGTCATCTTGCACACTTGGGCGATAAAAACGTTTCCGTTCGACGGCCGTATAGTCCTGAATCGGGACACCAACCAGGCAAAACTCTCGTGGGCATTGAAGCACTCATCCCACCAACGCACCAGGTCGCAGATCCTCATGTAGTAGAATACCGTGTCCTGGTACGTGACGAAGTCCGTAACCGCCTGTTGCACATCCTCGTCCGAAAGGAAGCGACGCCACTTCGCGGCCTTTATGATGGGACCGAAGGCGTGATAATCGCATGGGGAGAGATCAGGACTCTAAGGCGCCCGCTTGTTGTCCGTAATAGAAGAGGCTGGCCTTCCAGATCGACCTGCGTCTTGTGTTGAAACGCGACCCGCACGGAACTTGGTGCACCATTCTACAACGGTGTTTTCGACAGACATGCTGCCCCATGCACAGTCTTCATTCTCCGATGGATGTCCACCGGTGTCCACAGCACGTTGGTCTTGTTTGGACGCATCTGGTAATACCGTTTCCACATTTCACGTGGCCGCATTTAACGCACACGCCTCGGCACGACATGACTGCCACATTATTCGCTTTGCCTACATGTCCGTGCTTATATACCCGCGCTACGTTGTATGTCCGCTGCAGCAACTCCCTCAAACGGAAACTTCCTTTTGAGTAATAATAAAAGAGGGTATTTCTTCCCGACGTACCTTCGTAGTACGCAGTAATTGTGTATATATGAAGAAGATACAGCAAGAGGGAGGACTCCATCAAACCAATCATTGGAATGTTATCCCAAATAACAGCACAAGGCGTGCGGCTGTGAGCTTGCATCCGGGAGATAGTAGGTTCGAATTCCACTATCGGCAGCCCTGAAGATGGTTTTCCGTGGTTTCCCATTTTCACACCAGGCAAATGCTGGGGCTGTACCTTAATTAAGGCCACGGCCGCTTCCTTCCAACTCCTAGGCCTTTCCCATCCCATCGTCGCCATAAGACCTATCTGTGTCGGTGCGACGTAAACCCCCTAGCAAAAAAAAAAATAACAGCGCACGACTTATGATAAGAATTTCATAAACACACAAAGAGGGACTTTTACTTTCCCCTATTTTTTTACTCTCATTGGTCATACAAAGCGTAAAATGTTTAAAATTCCTCCAGCCTGGATGAGTTGGAAGTAATGAACTGCGGAGAGAGGGAAGAAGGTGAATGTAATGAATGTCGTGGAGTAATACATAAACTCGTACCCTTAATTAGCTCTTCAAATGAACACAAGAATTATATCCCTCCTTCATCAGCCGGGAAGGCTTTGTATTATAAAACAGGGTTCACGAAGGTAATTACACAACGCGAAAGTAATATGGTGAATTAAATAGGTCCTTTCAGCTGCTTAATCGCCTGTGATTTTATTTTTACTGTCCTGAAATACAGGAGAATTGTGAGTTCTAAATCTGTTCAGATTGAATAGGAATACAAATCCTGAACAGGTGGAGAATTTCAAGTATTTAGTGCGTAAGTTCTACCTGGAAGGTAGCATTTTGTTGTTTTATTCATCAGCCCATAGACTGGTTTTGATGCTAACATTTTCATTTGTACGTAACTCCTGCATCCTACATCTGCTCTAATTTGCTTGTCACATTCGTACCTTGATCTACTCCTACCGTTCTTACGCCTACACTTCCCTCAAAAACCAACTGAACAAGTCCTGGGTGTCTTAAGATGTGTTCTATCATTCTATCTCTTCTTCTGGTCAAATTTAGCTGATCTTCTCTCACCAATTCGATTGAGTATCTCTTCATTCGTGATTCGATCTATCGATCTCACCTTCAGTATTCTTCTGTAACACCACATTTCAAAAGCTTCTATTCTTTTTCTTTCTGAGCGAGTTGTCGTCCATATTTCACTTCTATACAATGCCTCGCTCAAGACGAAAGTCTTCAAGAAATTCTTTGTAATTCCGATATCAATATTCGATGTGAGCAGATTTATTTTCTTCAGAAAGGTCTTCCTTGCTTGTAGTAGTCTGAATTTTATGTCCTCCTTAATTATGCCATCGTTAGTTATCTTACTACCCAAGTAACAATATTCATTTGCTTCATTTCCTAATGTAACATTTACTGCATCACCGGACTTCGTTCGACTGCACTCCATTACGTTATGCTTTGGACTTATTTTCATAATGTACTCCTTACCTATGACTCAGTCCATACCATTCAGCAATTTCTCCAGTTCTACTGCAGTCTCAAATAAAATAGCTATATCATCAGCAAATCTCAGGGGTTTGATTTCCTCTCCTTGGATTGGGATTCCCTTCCCAAATTACTCTTTGAATTCCTTTACTGCATGTTCTATATAAATATTGAAAAGGATGGGGGAACTGCAACCTTACCTCACTCTTTTCTTTATTGCTTCGTCTTCTTCTTCTTCTTCTTCAAAGCCCTCGATTCTTGTGGTAGCATACATGGTGAAATTAATTCAAGGTGCAGAAAAACTAATGCATTGAGCTGACAGTTACAGTCAACGGTAGTTTGTACGAACGAAGTCAGCTGACTATGTTCTGTTAGTTAACGGAACAATTAAGTACGTCAAACAGCAAGTAAGGGAGTGGAAGATACGTCTCGAGGCATTTGGGATGAAATTGAATCTGAAAATGATGGAGCGCCTGTATTGTCGTCACCAAACAAATAGTATGATCACTGTGTGGCGGGAGTTCAACTTAATAAAGTGATCCAATTCAAATACCTAGAGTCATGCATCACCTCGGACTGCAGTATTATTATTATTTCGTGTCATAGCATTCATACAATAAAAAAATTCATAACATACACGTCATCATTACACAAAATACACGTCGCTTTCGTTGTTCTCCGCGTTTGTGCTCTCATATCTTGCCGCCACTTCCCTCCAAATATCAGAGGGGAGAGGACGATCTTAACCAGCAGTAAAATTTCTCAGAAGGGGTTGCATTGTGGCACCCTGTAACTACTCTGCAGGTTTCATTCAAAGCTACACCCACACGCTTTGTAGAGCCAAAGCAGATGTCCTCAATACTGTTGGATCTACGCCCCACTTGATACTGTAGTACAATTCCCAATGTCAACATAATAGTCAGTGGCGCATACAGGTTACTGGAGGCCTGTGCAATAAGACAATTCCACTGTGTTCTAAAAACAAATATCTACCGCACAGTGATCAGACAGCTGGGCCTTTATGGAGCTGAAGGCTGGACTACAACGTCGAAGCATGAACAGGCCTTTCAGACAATGGAAATGAAGAATCTGCGTTGGTCCATCGGCTTGACCTGTATACACGTACTCCATAGCACTGAAACCTAAATTCAACTGAACGTGGAGGGTCGCCGACTTCGATGGCGAACTCGAAAACGCTCACTGTACCGGTTGAGAGACGACGTGCGGCTCATAAAAGATAGACCCCAGGACGCTTTGGTTTAAAACTGAGAGAACTTGGTGAAACTTACAACCTAATTTTTCATCGCGTTTAGCATCGTTCAATTGTCTGCTGAGCAATCGAAGGATATAGGATATATTCGATATAGCGTACCCTCTTTTCTTGAAATAACTTCGTACCTTCCTGATTCAATTCGTCGGAACTAAATTAATCGCTCACTGTAGAGCCGGGATATCTGGAAATGTTAACATGGTAGTATTAGCATTCTAAAACGTAGACGTAACAAAACAATAGCAGAGCGGAAAGCGTACTCTGAATAGCAAGTGAGTGTGGTTTTGGTGAGAGTGAATAGCTAGGAGAGTGCTTAGAGATGCGGACGACGGAGACAGTGGACTGGAAAATGTTTTCATGAGAAGGTTTTAAGTTCTCCGAGAGCCATTCAAGTAAGGATGTATCTATACATATACTGATGGATGTTTATTCTTTATTGTGAAAACTTGTCTGCGACCAACGCAGGATATGAGTTGAATGCTAAATTATTAAAGTAAGATATAACTACGTGGTCTAACTTTCTAAAGTTAAAGAAAAAATTTCTACAGAATATATCATAGCATGTGTAAGATATATACATTACTTACGAGATAATATTCAGATTATTAGGAAGCTCAGTAATGAATAGCGTTACTTTTTATCAATTTCTGTATTACTTTCTTGCAGCTAAATATGACATGAACTATCAATACTACAATTCAATGAATATTTGCACCCCTATTATTATTTTCCTAGCATGAAATCAACATTAAGTGAAACACTTCTTCTTCTCTTAATTTTTCTAATGTTAGCACTAAAATTATTACAGTATTTCAGACGTAATATTTCTTGAGTCAGAGAGAAATCCTAAGTCATATTATTTACAAAAATACATTACCATACCAAATTCCCAGTAAATAACTTCAAAACTATATATATAATAACACCGAACACAATAAATGTATTTTTTTTGCTAGTTGTTTTACGTCGCACCGACACAGATAGGTCTTACGGCGACGATGGGACAGGAAAGGGCTAGGAGTGGGAAGGAAGCGGCCGTGGCCTTAATTAAGGTACAGCCCCAGCATTTGCCTGGTGTGAAAATGGGAAACCACGGAAAACCATTTTCAGGGCTGCCGACAGTGGGGTTCGAACCCACTACCTCCCGGATGCAAGCTCACTGGTGCGCGATCGAAACCGCACGGCCAATTCGCTCGGTGCGAGACATTTCTATTTGTACACGGATCTTTAAATCCCGGCCTAAGTCCTCAGTAATCCAACGGCCAAGGTACTTCCACTCTTGTTCAACGTGTTCACCATAAATGTTCATAAGAATGTGCGTCTTGCGAGTTCAGATAATAGCCATCATCTTTGTCTTTTTGGTGTTAATTTTTAGTAAAGTTTATCCTCTTCTGCTATGATTCTCCCTACCTGACGTTGAAGACCTTCAGTGCCGATAGCCCAGATGACGGTATTATCTGCGTACCTTCGATTGTTGATCAGCCTTCCCTTGACTTTTACTGCATCTACTGCTTCTTCAAGAGCAGCTTGGGAGATATGTTCAGTGTACCAATTGAATAGCAGGGGAGATAATACGCATACTTGCTGAACTCGCTGTTTGATCCTAGTAGCGCGAGTCTCGGCGATTCCAATTCTTACGGAAGCTTTTCCATCTTCATGCAGGTTTTTGACAAATGTAAGATTGTGTTCAAATGTCGCAGGAGTTCGTAATGTTTGGTGCAATCGAATGCTCAGATATAATCAGTGAAACAGATATACACATCTTTAGACTGGTCTCTACAATTTTGTAAACATGTCATCAGGCAGAACAAGGTCTCACCTGCCCCAAAGTCGTTATGGAAACCAAATTGTTCGTCACTTACGTCCAGTTCACATTTTTTATGAATTTTATGAATTTATAGAAACAATTTAATAATTTGATTCACGAGACTAGTGAGTTAGTATTTGCTTCATCTAGAGCGCTTGAGGGAAAGAAATAATAGATAAATGATTACACTTAATGTTAGGAATTTTTTTCTGTAAAGGAAACAAATTCATATCCATCACCATCAATCAGTCGTTTTATCATCATAGTTCTTGAACTGCAGTGACATTTTCCTTTCTTTTTTCGTGAGAAACACAGCTTCACTTACAAGCAAGACGCGAAGAGATGGAATGGAAATTGATGTCAAAGGAGGAGCAAGATACCGTGAAGCTTGTAGCGAACTTGAAAGGAACTTAGAGACGATGATGTAATCAAGTAAGAATATCACTGGTAGAAATGAAGCAGAAATAAACGAGGAGGGGAGAAAAAAGTCACACTATACTTAGTTCATTCACCCCTTATTCGTTATTGTTATAAGAAGTGATCAAACTGAAAGAATCCAAGCACCTTTGATTACAACTCGCCATCGTCAAACAAACTTGGAACATAAATTTTTGGGGCTCCAGGATACAAATGACGTTAACGATTTTTGTCTATATCTTAGGAATATGATCATTTTTATTGATTGGAAAAAGTTTTCTTGTTATATAAAGACAATGGAAATATCGAATCAGGTTTGATAATGCATTAAAAATCAGACATTTCCTACTAATTTTGATGTGAAATAAGAAAATATGATGTCTGAAACGGTCGGTTAGCTCTCATTCTCTTGAAAAACAAAAATCTATATATTAAAAGCGTAAACTAAAAACAGCTTTGGCAAATCCATCCGTCCGTTCTACTGGACCGATTTGCTTAATTTTTATTTTATTCTCTCATGAATTACCAGCCAATGAATCATCCAACTTTGACTAACCCTAAAATCAAATCATTAAAAGATCACTCCAGTAATTGCAGGCGAAGACTTACCCTGGGCCGCGATACCTTCTGTATTTAGCAGGTTGCCGAGCGACCAACACTTTCATTAATATTCTGATCTAATTATGTGATTTTCAACTTTCGTAATGTCACTGCATGCAGCCATGTTTGGTTACTACCTGTAAAACTAGAGAGTATACACTTCCTCTGATGACGGAAGAATATTATTCTCTTGCGAGATACTCTTTGATTCTTCGACCTTCCCCAGCTTGTAAATATACTCAATAGATGGCAGAAGTTGCCTAATAACTTTTATGCTGCTAATAGAAAACATCGACGAGCGCATCAACGGGAAAATATCAAGTCGACTAGCCTTCTGCATGACTGTTACCAGGAACAAAACGCCGGGACAACCTCTTGAAAAAGTGGGTGTCTACTTACCCGAAAATGTTAAGATCCAGATACGTCCGAATGGTGGAAGCACAGTGAATATTGCCCAGAAATAAGTGTTATAAATAGGGCCCGTATGTTTATGCAGTAATAGGTTAGAATGCAAACTTACTGAAGCGAGTAATAAGTTGAGTCTACCCGCACGACGGTAATGCTATGAGGTTTGCATAAACATTAGGCGTTCGGCCCATTAGAACCCCTTGAATTTAAGTTACTCCCACTACATTACCTTAGAGCGGGCTAGTCGACATTTCCTACTAAGAAAATTATTTAGTATCAATGTTATTTAGTAGGAAATGTCGACTAGCCCGCTCTAACGTAATGTAGTGGGAGTAACATAAATTCTAGGGTGTTCTAATGGGCCAAACCCCTAATGATTATGCAAACCTCAGAGCACTACCGTCGTGCGGGTAGACTCTACTTGTTACTCGCTTCACTAAGTTTGCATTCTAACCTATTACTGCATAAACATCCTAGCCTTAGTTATAAACTACATTACGAATGAATCAGTTATTATATACCGGTATTAAATGCTTATAAAACAGTTAAAAAGGGCAGAAAAATCAATATGACAGTGACAGGAATATCAAGACGAGATATAACTAATGCTATGGATAGCACTGGTCCACTGATTTGTTTTATAATGAATGGACATTGTCTAATTTTAGTAAATACATTTTGTTAAAAAATATGAATTGTCAATATGTGAGTGAACTATATTTCATTCCTAGAAAATTCATTTTAATTACATACATGTCCTTTGCTCTGCTTAAGGAAGCCTATCTGCTGTTATTTTTCAATGAAATAAATTTCCTGTGTTTGGAGTTCTAAGACGACTGAATTTTGCAGCGTAAACCTTAACTTATTTTCAATGGTGCCTAAGACATCCTCATAATCTAGATTATCTTAAGCTAGTGTGTTACTTGGTTTTCAATCCAGACTTTATAGACTTCATGATGCCGCGTAAATATATAAATAGTGTAGATAACTTTGGTTATGTAGACGGTGAAGCGACTTCTTCATCCCAGAAATATAAATTGAATTTATTAACAAAGACAGCATATTACCATTATTTCGATTGTAGAATAAATAGGGTTAAACCCAGAGAAACATATATTTGCTGTAATTTATGTGCCATAAATCGCCACCCCAGCCCCATAGTGGGGAATAGCGTGCCTGCCTCTTACCCGGAGGCCCCGGGTTCGATTCACGCCAGGCCAGGGATTTTTACCTTGACCTGTGGGCTGGTTCGAGGTCCACTCAGCCTACGTGATTACAATTGAGGAGCCATCTGACAGTGAGATAGCGGTCGCGGTCTAGAAAGCCAAGAATAACGACAGAGGGGATTCGTCGTGCTGACCATATGATACCTCGTAATCTGCAGGCCTTCGGGCTGAGCAGCGGTCGCTTGGTAGGCCAAGGCCCTTCAAGGGCTGCAGTGCCATGGGAACTGGGGGAGATAAATTGCCACGGTTGTTTGAGGGCATCGCTAGAGGTGGACAGCAGAGGAAACTGAATCTCTCTTGGGCGACTGTGGCCGACTTTAACTACTGCTGTCGAGTAAACAACAAATGTGTTACCAGAGATCTTTACATACCGACATCGTACGATATGGAGTGTCGAATGGATTTTCTTCCACTCTTCAAACATCAGGCTACCTCTGCCGGATTTGAACCAGCTATCTTCGGATCCGGGGAGCGACAATCTACCATCGATATACATAGGGAGATAATTACGATAAAACTATAGCATTTTTCTGGTGTGAAAGTGGGAAACCATGGATAAACAACTTCAGGGTTCGAACCCACAATTTTATTGATTGAATCCTTACAGCTACAGGACTCTTACGCGCAGCCAAATCACAGGGTAGTTAATTTTTTATCCGGAAACTTTAATAAAAGTCGGCAAATATTTAAAATATTGCTTTAAATTCTACGCTGCGCTAGTTAATGTCACGAAACTCAAGAGTAGGAAGGGTGCTTAAAGAGAGGTGGGAGGGGGGAGTCGAAATGATACTTGCCCTTATTTTGAAAACTTATTTAGAATGGATACAAACAAGACGTGTTTTAAATTTTATATGAACACTTTGTGTCACTACGGTTTCTCCGTATACGACCGGATCAAGGAAAATGGCTTCAGTCCAATCGTAGTTACTGGAGGTGCCGGAAGATTAGGAGCTTAGGTTATGTACAAGAAACTCCCTCAACGTTACTAAGGTGATAGGGGACAACTACTAAAATCATAATTTGCTTCACTTGTTCATCACATCACCAATTCACAAGGCATCGACCCGTTAACGCAACGTAAACAACATTGTTCGTAAATACGCAGGATAAAAGTTATTTGATAGAAACTGAAGATGTTCTTGTGGAACGAAATATGTCATTCCTTGTTTATTTGTATTGTTATCCTATAGTTTTATAATCATTGTTGATAGACTGAAAAGCTTTAAATTTCATGTTGATAGAGCTAACTCTAGCCGGCTCCGTGGTGTAGGGGTAGCGTGCCTGCCTCTTACCCGGACGCCCCGGGTACGATTCCCGGCCAGGTTAGGTGTTTTTACCTGGACCTGAGGGCTGAAGCGACGTCCACTCAGCCTACTTGATTAGAATTGAGAAGCTATCTAGAGGTGAGATCGCGGCCCCGGATAGAAAGCCAAGAATAACGGACGAGAGGAATCGTCGTGCTGACCACACGACACCTCGTAATCTGCAGGCCTTCGGGCTGAGCAGCGGCCGCTCTATAGGCCAAGGCCCTTCAAGGGCTGTAGTGCCATGGGATTTGAGTAGAGTAGAGCTAACTCTGGCCGACGTAATTGAGGATAACTTAGGAAATAATTCAGCTGTGGGTTTTGAACCTATGATCTTGGGATATGGGTGCTGAAACACTATCAGTAATCCTCAAGAGGAAGTCCTTGGAATAAATTAATTAATTAACAATAATAATGCTATGACTAACTATACTTCGAAATAGATATTTTCAAATAGTACTAAAAATAACATTTTTCCTTATTCAAACAATTCTCTGCAGAAACTATTACAATAGAGATTAAAATTTTATTATCACAGAGCAAATAAAGAGAAATGAGAACAATATGATAGAATGAACATATCAGTTTGAAAATCCGGTATGTTTCCTAGAAGAAAATATGCGTAATGCATTAACATATAGAGATACTGCGTGTCTGTGGCAGCTTGACAGCTCCTGTTCTACGTGTACTCCAAGAGAGTATTTTATCATGCTCTATTGCTATATTTTTAATAATTTTATTCGATAATTTTAATAATTTGGATATATCAAATAATACCTTCTTTGGCAACAAAACGAAGAACCGTTTATAGGTATTGTTATGGAATTACGCTGGCATTTGTTCTAAAGGTATTCCTTAATCAAAGCCTTCCCAAAGGACGAATGAAGAACCACCCCATTCTCACTCTAAATAGAATTTACCTTTCTCTCACGTCCAACGCCGGTGACGTACATTGCAGTAATGGCTCTATTTCCGAGCCTTGAGGAACCCCTCGAAACACACTCTGACTGTCACCAGGGATTCTCTCCCCATCCGGCGCTTGAAGTCTCTCACAGCTCCCACATTATCACCTACAATCCCCCTCCCCTCTTAGGCTCAGCTGTCCCTTGCGAACATTTTTAGAACCCCCTTGACAAGTTCTTGTCCATAAAATGTATATACCTCCTTTCAATGGGAGCGCTAGTTTACGCCTCTTCCAGGCGACAATCAAATGTCGGCAGCACCAACAAAATCAATCGTTTAATTCCACCAAGTTATTTTACGAGGTATCTTCAGGAGCATTGACGCTTTTTACAAGATTTGTAGCGAACTTTCTGTAATTTACGACCTATGTTACTCCTCCAGCGATACGACTAAATGTTTTAATCCTTAAGCCTCCTATCAGTTTTATTCAAATATTAGGTTAATTCACCATCTAACCACGGGCCCTTCTCAGATATTTATGCAACGCTATCATTCACAAGCTTAACCGTATCTCAAAGACATTGTCCGCGTTTATTTTAACAAAGTAAGCCTCTAAAACATTTTCACCTGTTTCTTACAATATTTATGACTATGGATAGCATGTAAATATGAAGTGTATTCGTATTTAAAAATTATTTTTCGTCCTCTTCACACCGTCCTTAACCAGTCTGTTTACGCACGTTAATAATTTCTATATAATCGATATTAACCCTGGATAGGTAAGGCTCGTCAAACTTACGACACTGGTATGCATTTCTTAGTACAGACGGCGTCTGCGAGCAACCTGGAATCTGATGCCTGCAGTACCTTCTGCGATGAGCTCAAGCAAGAATTCGGTGTGCTTTTTCTAGGCTTGTTCCCGCGTCTTGTTGTGTCTAAGGTTCGTCGTAAAAATTTCGTCCATTTATCTGTAGTGGATGTGAATTTTTGAGTTGAAGAAAATAGATGTTAGGTTTCAGTTATTTTACCAGTTTACGTATACTTTTCTTGAATTTATTAATTTGATTAGTGTATGTCTTAAATATAAGGCGTGATCAAAAAGTTTCCGTTTGATGGCTTTGATGCAGCGGACATGAAACGTACCTCTACTCTGATGCGGGTGTATAAGCACGGACATGTAGGCAAGGAGATTCGTGTGGCAGTTGTATAGTGCCGAGGTGCGGCCACATGAACTATGGCGACGTTGTTATCAAATGCGTCCAACCGGGCGAGTTGGCCGTGCGTGTAGAGGCACGCGGCTGTGAGCTTGCATCCTGGAGATAGTAGGTTCGAATCCCACTATCGGCAGCCCTGAAAATGGTTTTCCGTGGTTTCCCATTTTCACACCAGGCAAATGCTGGGGCTGTACCTTAATTAAGGCCACGGCCGCTTCCTTCGAACTCCTAGGCCTTTCCTCTCCCATCGTTGCCATAAGACCTATCTGTGTCGGTGCGACGTAAAGCCCCTAGCAAAAAAATGCGTCCAAACAGGACCAACGTGCTGTTATTCTGTTCTTGGCTGACGGGGGACAAACACCGGTGGACATCCCTCGGAGAATGAAAACGGTGTATGGGGCAGCATGTCTGTCGGAAAGCACCGTTGCCCACCAAGTTCAGTGCGAGTCGCGTTTCGACACAAGATGCCGGTACATCTGAGAGGCCAGTCTCATTCATTACGGACAAAAGCAAGCAGGCAGTGGATGAGTCGACGAGGCTTTATAATAGTCTTGATCTCTCCCCATGCGAGCCTTCGGTCCACTCTAGAAGACCTTGAAGGGTCAACGCTTCCTGTCCGACGAGAATGTGCAGCAGGTGTTACGGACTTCTTAACGCAGCATGACACGGTGCTTTACCACACGGAGATCTTAAACCTGATGTCTCAGTGCTCACGGAGATTTTACCTGATTGGTATCACGATTGAGAACTGTACGGTTCGTCGAAAGGAAACTTTTTG
This sequence comes from Anabrus simplex, assembly GCF_040414725.1. Lineage (NCBI taxonomy): Eukaryota > Metazoa > Arthropoda > Insecta > Orthoptera > Tettigoniidae > Anabrus > Anabrus simplex. Next base: position 166,069,071 of record NC_090279.1, on the reverse strand, counting down.
ATCGCCCCTTGTGAACATTGCACGGATAAATTTTTAGATAATTTTGATAGAAAATACTGTAAAGAAAGTTCTGAAGCCCCCTCACCAGGAAACTGTTCCTGTTGCAACGTCTGACACCTCCCAGTTTACGTCGATCACTCTGAACAATGTTTGAAGTAAGCCTGGGCTATGTTTAGTCTGAACAGTGTCAACGGTCCAATCAACATGGAAGATTTACTGCAGTAAATCGTACTCAAAATGGAACTTGATTAAAGCGGAAACTTGTCCACTACGGAATACTGTCTCGGTCCAGGCGAAGCTTGCGGCGTTAAAATGTTCTTACTTTTGTATAATGCGGAATCTCCCTAACGCGGAAATGGAAACGAAAAATGAAATTAAAAAATTCTTAAAAGTCTAATTGTATATTTAAGAAGTAATGTAGTTCTACGTACAATATTTGTACTTTGACGGTGCTGGTACAGTTTGCAAAAACTGACGCACGTGTTTTGAGAGAGTGATAAGACGGATGGTGGAACGAATGAAGTGCTTGAAGACGCATCCAACTTTTATCACGCAAGAATTTTTTCTTGCGAGCCAAAGAACTTCAATCGAAGTGATGAACAACTTGTGACACACCAGATTTTCGAATCAGCTACAGCACTACTTTTAGTACAGAAACAGAATGCGGGAGAAAAAAAGGAGATCAGCAAGAAGATGAAGATCAAAACAAGATTCAAAGCCACGAACAGGCCCACAGTGCATTTGTTGCAAATAGCAATTTGCCATTACATCTAACTTTTCCATTCTTCTCGAACTAATGTACTCAGCTCGGGACCGCAATCAGAAGGATACAAGTTTCTTTGTTTGATCTGTGGAAGAAAGCTTAATGTTGTGAAGTACTGTAGAGATGTATGATGGCGATACGTTTATGGAGCGTATGTCCAGTGTTCTGAAATAGTATATTACAGTGTTGTGATAGTGTCAAAATGATCTATTGTGTATCATTCTGCATGTAATAATAAAGCGCAGTAATAATAATAATTATTAACAAATCAGTGTACTACAACACTACGTATATTAATCTGTATAGCCGAGCGTCATACGTAGGTAAATACTGGTAATCACTAAATAATATTTAAAATTACTCTTTAATGTTAAAGGCAAAAATCCCGACGTTTTGTTTTGTATAAAGCGGAAACTTGTTTAAATCGGATATTTTTTCGTCCCTTGCGATTCAACTTTGAGAATGTTTGTGTGTGTATGTTTGTGCTGTATTTGTCCTGCAATCACCTATGCAACAAATTTTTTTTGCAAGAAACACAAAGCAGTCATTTGTGAGAAGTTTAATTAGACATGAAATGAGAGACTCTGATTAAAGTTTCTGTAAGTGCATATAAGTTTTAAATAAATGGTGAAAATATTGAGAAAATTTTAAATTTTTCAAAAATTTTAACTCATAAAATTGACGAACATTTACCTATACGGTACCATGCAGCTGACTGACACAATTATTTGCCTAGGTTTAAAAGTGACCTAGATATAAACCAATGTGAAATACCGATCTCTCACTCATCAAATTATCTCCGGAACCACTTTAACAATAAGAGTGAATTTGGAGTAGAAGTTCATTTTAAGTTATAAGTAACAATTAAGAACAATTTTTGAGGATTTCGATCCCTATGGGGTAAAATGTAGGGCGAAAAAGCACCAAAAATGGCAATACCTAGGGGTGATAGGTCAAGGATTGCTATAGTACTTCATTTTCATGCTGTTTGGTAGCACTGATATATTTTTCCAGGACTTTATATGTATTCTGTTTGGTAGACAATATTTTGAGATGCAATAGTTGACAACTCTGCTTCTGGTGACGTTGTAAAATATGTGTTAAACCATATTTAAATACGATTGTCGAATGTGTAGTTGTTGACGGAGAGTAGTAGTTCATCGCTATGTGGTGGTTATCAAGGGAGAAGACGATTTTGTTTTCCCATATTTTCCTTAATACAGTACATACAAACGTTACGAAGAGGTGAAGCGAGTGTAGCAAATCACCTAAGTTCCAAATCGTGAAGGTCAAAACCGAATTTTACAGCACTGATTTTCATTCGCGAGGACCACAAGTTTCCATCATAGAACCATTCTTTCCCAATATCTTCATCATGAGTTGCTTACGATCATAAATGTGTCTTATGGCTAGGATTCATCTGAAAATCAGCGTCACGAAATTAGCTATAAAAATGTGTTACGCGATGTTGCCTAGCAACAGTGCAGGCTGTAATGTGAAGTATTGATGGGTGCCCATGACTGATCACCTCAAAGAGGCTTCATCTCGTCATACTCAGGAGAACTGATTATTTCATTCGTGATAGTTTCATAGGTCCTGAGTCGGTTTCCTCCTTTCGACGAACTGAATCCTACACTTGTCCACTCCCCATTTCATATATATGTCTCTCGGAAACAATTCGGTTGATAGAGATAAATTAATCGTAATCAGTTTTAGTTCCATTTATTGAAAGATATATTTACGAACATTTTATTTTCTGAAAGGGGACTTGACTGTGCGGTTTGGTTCACTTATTTGTGAGCTTGAATCGCACTGTCGGCACACCATTTTCACACTAGGTAAATGGGACATACTTCAGTTAAGGCATTATCAATATCTTCCCAGTCCTAGCACGTTTCCGTACGTGCGGCGCCGAAAACCTTCCATGTATTAGTGCAATATTAAACAGCAAGAAAAAGAGAAAAATCAACTACATAGGTAAATATCTCAAAATGTTAATAAACAACTATATTTATAGCTTCATGAATTATAAAATTAAATTAAAATTATCAGCTTCTGAACCTAACGCTCATGCTTAATCGCTAGTTTCAAAAAATCGAGCGGATTTTCAATTAAATAATTATTACTATCAGAGGATTGATATTATTGCAATAACACGTTAGTAAGTCACTTTGAACTTTTGGTAATTTGGTCAAATTTGTCTCCATGAACGTAAGCAAATCATGATAAACATACTGAGAAAGAATGGTCCTATGTTGGAAACTTGTAGTACTCTCCGATGAAAATCCTACAAATTGTAGTTATATAATTACTATGTTAAGAACGATAGCTAACTATACAGTACAGTATTATTGCTGGTGATAACCTGAGAGTTATGGTCGTTATTTCCGGTTAAGGGACAATTTAACACAACAATTCCCTGTACAAACTTTCAACAAGAGACAAAGGATGTTTCCTCAATATAAATTACCGCTCTAACTCTAAGACGAACAACTTCCCAAGTTTCGAGTTTCTCCCTTTTACAAGGATAAGCCACCAAGAAACTTGTCTGTGCCCGTTATCCAGTATACAGTAGTTTCCGCTCTGCTGCTCACTGACTTGCGCGTTTACTAATGAGACGGATCACCACAGGTCACAAATTAATATCCGAGCAAATATTCTAGAGTCGTAATAATGTCCTGCTCTTTCTGTCATTATAATTTAATGTCTCAGCCTCGAAAGAACAATATGTGTAACAAAAGAAGTATATCTGTGTGTAGAAGAAAATGTAAAGAAATGGTGCTCTGTCATGAATGTTAATTATACAGTTATATTCCAAAATATTATTAATGTTCGTATTAACGAAAATAAAATCGATAAAATAATCACAACTGTGAAAGTACAAGAAAATCTTTCGTATAAAACATAGCTTTCTTAACATGGTCATTATAAAACTATACGGTGTCGGATTTTCATTCGGGAGTGCCACAAGTTTCGTACATGGGACCATTGTTTAGGAATATATTTATCATGATAAACATGCAGCCATATTACTCGTACAGATGTCAGAAGTGAACTTATTTTCAGGCTAAAATAGCTGCTAAAAATGGGTTTTTTTTTTGTAACCGCGCGACTTGGAGCGCGTACATAAATAAAAATAATAACAAATGTTACCGCTGTTCGGGACAATTACGGTTACCATAAATAATAATAATTAATATAACTAGTAATAAATAAGATAATACTTAATCTGAATAAGGAGGTAGGAATATGACGCAGTGGCGGAGAATTCATATAAACCAAATACAGGGAACACTTACAGGCCTCCTAAAAATGACAACTAAGACAGGAAGTGGAACGTGCTGGGAAGCCCTACTGAGGTCCATGGGAACGTATGACGTTATGGGGGAGAAAAGACTTGCACGAAACACCCTCTAGCTCAACTATATTAAAAATGACAAAATTTTACAGAATACAGTTCCACGACACGGAAACAAGACATACTTAAGTAACTTAACATAAAACTTGTTTTAACAATGAAGGTGATTCTACATTAAAGGTATAGTTTAAAACGAAAGTATTTAATGGATGAAAGACTTGAAACTACGGCAATTGGAACCTAGGGTAAACTCGGACACATCAAATTAAACTTTAAAATGACATTAAGCGAAGAAATAATGAAACACAAAAGGAATTAAACTAAATGAAACGAAACCAGAAAACATTGCAAAAACACTGAAATAACACATACCTCGGAAAGGCAGGAGCTCCCGAGGGTAGCCCTCGAGCGCGAACGCTCGCGAGGGCGGTCGGATGGAAAATGACGCCGAGCACACGCATCATTTTTCCCAAGCCGGCAAGAAGACCGGAAATAGCCCGATTACAATCAACCAATAACATCAAACTTACCCTAGATTCCTGGACCTTTTGCCAATAGGAAATCTCGTTACCATATATGGTAATTTTAACATCGTTAGCAATTACACAAGTTCTGGAACATTACGATTACCACACCAAAATTTCATCATAGGAAACCGCACGTGTGGTACAGGTACAGGATGCTCCAAAATAAATCACCTTACAAATTTTACAACAGATTACATAAAAACTACATTTAAAAAAATCACTTCAAAACACTTCTGCATGTTGCAATGTTCATACAGTTCAATGTTTCTTGATGTTTCCATAATTTTAAAAAAATTTACAAACATATTTCAGTTACACAAAATTCCAGTAGAGTCCAGAGTTGCAAAAAAAATTAAATCCTTCAGACAAATAAAAAAATTAAAATTTACATTTCCAAACACACAGTAGTTTCAGTTCTCCGTCCCACCAACCGGTGACATTTTTTGCTACATACACTGCCAAGCAATCCTTAGCTTTTCAGTGCAGATTTACTATTCCCATTGTAGTCCAGTACCTGTTCAAGGCTTTGCATAATGGCATTGTTGACCTGTTCAGAACATATTCGTTGTGAAGTATTAGTAGCAGGAAGGATACAGGTTTATTCAAGGTTTCTTCAACTCTCTGTTTTGCAGAAGCTATAAGTCGTATTATTATATAATCAAATTCCAGGATTTCATTCCGGTTTTATAATCTGCAGGTTATCTAGTAGGATTTAGTTTTCACAATTGATTTTCTTCTTCTGTGGGGGTGATATAAGATTGTATCACATTTGAGTCTCATGACAGATGATAGTTATTTCCAATGTATACTGGGTTCATTTTTTTCCTGTCTCTGGATAGTTTAAGAAACCTAAGAAACAGTTAAAGCTTAAGGGTAAATTGTAGTTAAAGCGTTCATATTATTATTACTTTTAATGAAATGTTTAAAATACATAAGTAATACTGTAATACACGGGAGAAATTATAGTATTTCATCCATCAGTCATCAAATCTAGTGGAGTGTTTGCAGCTATGGGGCCAAACTCTGTACTCGTGAGGTGACTTGTTTCGAACCGCACCGCCACTTGTCCTGAAAGTGGTTTTCCGTGGTTTCCCATTTTCACTTCAAGGTAAATGCCAGGAGAGTTCCTTCTCATAGGCCACAGCCTATTTCTCTCACATCCTTACGCAGTTTCATTCACCATCACTCATTTCATCTCCATTAGCTCCTCAACTGAGGTTTGGTGTCAGGAAGAGGATCCGGCCCTTAAAAAGTCATTTAATTTTATCTCACCTCATCCCCTCCTCACTAACAGGAGAACGGGACTATCGATCATCAGCATACCTTGCTTCAAGCATTCACCTTCACCTCTCCACACGTCCTTCCCACCCTTCTCGTCTCCTCCTTCTTGGACCTCTACTGTATTACTCGTTGTCCCTGATGCCCGTGGATATTCTGAAGAGTTTGTCTCTCCGCACTGTTCCATTTTTAAGGACTGTAGGTCTAATGCAAACCCTTGATCTCCACATCGTGAGATTCCCCTTTGCAGCTACACTGCTCTTCATTGCAAATAAATTTTGGGAAACACACTTCCAAAATTTCATAAGGCCACAGGTTCATGAATAATTGTGTATAGGTACTGTTACCCTCTAGGCCTCTCGTCCTGTAAGTCAACAATGATTTTACGTAGCTTCTAAATATCGTCAATTGTATTTTCATAGATATTTCATCTTCCTAATCAGTTCGTTAGAAGATTAAACTTGAAGATTATGAATCGATGATCCACTGCCTCTATACTCAGGATCGAATCCAGAGTATCGCAGTGCCTAGAATACTGTTACCAAGTTAACTCAGGTAAATGGAAAACTACCTACCAGGGGGAGCGCGACGATAATAATCATAGTTTCTTTAATTTTGAAAAAGGGGGCATCAATCATTAGACTGCGTTTCCTTTGTTCCTTCAAGAACACAGATGGGCATAGGTTAAAGGCTGTTCCACAGGGTTTTCGTGACAAGGTCGTTCGGCACAAATCTGTTTGCGGATGAAACGAAAGATACATTAGATTGTCGACTAATACAGTATTAAAATCCCTTAACCACTTTTAAAAATGGATTATTACTATTATTATTATTATTTATTATTATTTATTATTATTTATTATTATTATTATTAGAGCCCGAATGTTTATGCAGTAATTGATTAGTATGTATACCAACTTACCAGATAGGAACTGTCGTCTACCCAATTTTCAATAGTGTAGCGAGTGTAACATAAGTTGTAGGGGTTCTAAAGGGCCGGTACCCTAATAGTTATGCAAATCTCATAGCAGAATTCTTGCCACGTAGAGTATATTTGTTATTTGTTTTAGTATATTTGCATTCCAACCTATTACAGCCTAAACATCCGAGCTATGATTTTTATGATAACTATTTATGATTATTATTATTATTATTATTATTATTATTATTATTATTATTATTATTATTATTATTAATTCGATCGTCATGGAGTTAAAATTCGTATGTTTTCAGTTCATCATGCATGTGGAATGGCAATTGAGTGACTGAATAAATAATTCCCCTGCGGGTATTTTAAATACCTCATTAAAGTGTTAAACCCACCTACACATTTATCAAGTGCATTACACCCACCTATGTCCGCGTTGCCCATGGCGTTCCAAAGGGGCGTCGGACGGATCAATAACGGCACCAGACCGCACTCGTACAGTTATACAACAATTAATAGGAACTCCACTTGTTTAGACAGGTTTTTTTATTTAACGTCGATACGTTTTCGGGCTGCGGGCTCTATCTGAAATTAGCGTCATCAATAGAGGCCGGATTTTTATGCATTAATCGGTTAGAATGCAAACTTACTGGAGCGAATAGCAAGTATAGTCTACCTTCACAACAATCATGCTATGGGGTTTGCATAAACATTAGGGGTACGGCCTGTCAGACCCCTATAACTTATAATACTCTTGCTACATTATGGAAGAGCGGGTGGCCGCCACTTCCTACTAACCAAATTAGTTTGCAATCTAACCTGTTACTGCATAAAAATCCGGCCTTTAATCATCAATGTAGATTAGACAATTTTGTGTGTACAGAAAACCGACACCGTGATCACTAGGGAACCAGAGTTCATCTTCTTCCTCGCGTTATCACCGTGTGCCAGAAAACTGCCTTCTAAGATAAGATAATACCCGTCTCCCATAATCTCGGAAAACGCTGATCCGGGAGAGGTTACAGTTTATTATAGTCTTTTCTTATTTTTATATTGAAAACATTTTATAGCAGACAATGTATGGGTCCCCATACAAGGAAAAACTCAAAATTAAAGAATTTCCTCAACTGTGCCGAAATTTGAAGGGTGAAAGGGCTTAAAAGTTTCAAATTTTGAGTCTTGGATAGCCCTACCAAACTAAAAAAACATTTTTTTAATATCACATCCGGCCTTGATGCAGTTCCAGAAAAAAGCATAAAATCTCTTGTTTTTTTATTCGTTTTCTTTTTTATTCCAATCCTAGCCAAATTAACTTATTTACATTATTCTTTCTGTAATGTGTTCCTTGGTTCAATACCCTCAGGTGTTTTCCAATTTTTTGAAAAATATCCACACCGAATGTAGTTATAAGGGCTTAAGTGAAACTCTGCATTGACTCACATTAGCTCTCGTAGTGGTATTAAAATGCAAATTGCTAATGTAATTGACTGATAACGTTGGTTAAGAAAATTATTGAAATGTTTAGGAATAAAGAATATATTTTCATGCTTTATTATACTTTATTCACAAAAAATTCGTAGCTCATATTCGTAGGATGCTTTCAACACTGAGTTGCTTTCTTGAAGGGCCAGAACTGTGGATTTTTATTACACGCAGTATATAAAAGTGAAGAAAAAGAACCGGGCATTGCTGCATGTAATAGGGCTTACTTAACTTTAGTGAAAGTGTTCAGATCACGCAGCTTTAGTAGAAGACTGAAGCTGGCAGTTTATCGAACGGTAATACGACCTGTGGTAACGAACAGTTCTGAATCATGAACAATGACCAGAGCAGATTAAGAATTGTTGAAATATGGTAGAAGAGTTTACTGAGAAAAATGTTTGATACAGTGAATGAAGGAAAATAGATAACTGGAAGAAGATATCAAAATATTGTGTCTGAAATAAAAAGTAACAGATAAAGGTGGTTGGGACATGTAGAGAGAATGCCAGATGATAAGTATGTCAAGAAAATCTACACAGGAAATCCAGGTGGTTGAAGATGGGAGCGTAGACCTCGAAGATGATGGATGATGTGAAGGAGGTTTTTATAAGTGTGGTAATAAGAAGACGGAGGAAGCGTGCTGAAGATTATGAAGATTGGGCCACAATTTTCAGAGAGGCCAAGGCCCTGCGTGGGCTGTAGTGCCAAGGAGTAAGTATACAAAACCTAATATTCTATAGCATAATTATAAAATACAAAGAAAGCACGGATAAACAACTGTCCAGAAAACGTCATGAAGCAATTTTAACACTTACATGTTTTAGGAGAGATGATTGCCTGAAATGAATTTTTAAAACATTATGGTAATAAAGAAATAAAACAACTACAAAAACAAGACTTCTCGGGCATGCTATAGAGGTCCATTGGGTATCCTGGAGAAGTGAGCCCGAAAGTGAGGTTCAGCACAGTAGTGATCCTCAGTATCTGAATACCACATCCGACATCTCAAATGAATATTATTTCATAAAAACATGCAATTTAAAAAGACATAAATGTTTATTTTATTTAATATGCTATAAGAATAATTTACGTACCTAATTCCCTTAACAATGTTGAACAATTTAGCAATTCTTCCCGGGTGCATCCACTCCCTCTTCAATAACTTTACTACTGAGTTTCATTATCAGTATTCCTCCTATCCTCCTCATCCATACATTTCTCTCACCCCCATGTCCCTAAACAATATTTCATAAGATGTGCACTCTGATTTCTATGCACAGTAGGTACAAATTGCGTCGTGTTTTAAACCAGTTCCCACTGTCTTTGATTGGCCTTTAGACTAGGTCACAGCAAAGCCCGGTAACGTCACCGAATTGTTCTCATAATATGTATCTTGTGAATACAATATTTACGGCTGAACAATTGTGTGTTAAATCAATGACCATTTCTTGGACGTATATCGTGATAGGTGGGGCTATCTTGTGACATGGCATGGGAATGTTGTGTGTTGGATCAGCTGTCATAGATCATGATGCTCTATGCTTCTTTCTATTTATCTGAACTCTTTACCTTCCCTGTAAGTAGAATGACAGGATGCATTACATGTACTCTCTGTAAAAGGTTACTAAAAGGGGAGCAACCAACGAATCTGCACTCGCTCCCTCATATTCTAAGCCCAAAAGCAGGCATGTTCATATATTGTGGTCATGTTCGGTTATTGTGCTTAAATTTATATAATTATCTGTTATTCTATCCGTCTCCCTGTCCTTTATTTTCCTTTCGTTTATTGTACCTGGGAAAGCAATGATGTTAGGAAAGAAAATTAAGGAAATAGAGACCAAGATAAAAACCAATGACTTCTGAATTTATTCATTTATTTATTTATTTCAATCTTCAAACATACGAATATAGATGTTCGAAATTCCTTCGCAAAGTCATTTGTGTAGAGTAAACTGCATTGTATAAGTGAAAAAAGGAACTGGAAGTAAACTTGAAAAGAACTGTCTTAAACTGCAGAAATGTTGATAGCGGGCAAAATTCTAAGATAGAGCTGGAATACCAATCTGGAAGTTTTAAGGGAAGTCCAAGAAGAGAGATTATTATAGGAAATGGAAAAGAAAAAAAGAAATTTCTTGCACATATAATCAAATGCAAAATTTTCATCATTGAAGGAAAAAAGTTTGGGAAGAAAGGTAAAGGATGATCTAGGATGAAGTACTAGAAATACGTCGAGAAGAAGCTAGGATGTGACAATTATATGAAAACGGAGAAAGCAGAAAATGACTAAGGAGAACAGTTCTATCAACAAGGAGTTTCCTTTAGGATATGAACCAATTAAATTAATTAAGAGATGATTTTACTGAGTGACAAACCTATTTGTTAACTTGCACAGCTCTGTTTTATATACTTGTTTTTGTAAATGGGGATACACCTGGGAGGGAAATATTCAAAGTCTATACAGTGTTATGACCGAGTAGAATAATTTTTAAATAATAACCCATATCCGAAAAGGATATACCCCCGTAATACAACGAAACTAGATCAAATCAAGCCCCTTAGTCTACACTGAAAGAGCTCCTATTTGGCGACCACCTCTTTGATGAACACTTTGTGTCCATGAGGCGTATTCTGGTTCACTCATTCAAGAATCCCTTGTTTGTGGCGAATCTCATATATTGTGGCTAGATTTCATCCAGACAGATCCTATTAAGCCTGGATAGGAGGTACGGGCTTTTGAACACATATTTACTTCCCTAGTTAGATAAGACTCCTTGCAGGATGCCTCCGTGGTTAGTAAGCCATCCTTAGCTAATGCTGGGTTTGAACACCGTACCGAAGGTAAATACGGACCCTTCAAAAAATTAATTTCGTATCGCCATTTCGAACGCCTGGAAAGTATGCACATTCTCGTCACGGCGTGAACGGACAAATTGCCGGCTTAAGTTCTAGACATTTCAGGCTGTGTTATCGCTGTTGTAGAGCGGGTTGTGGCATCCCAGGATGAATATTCCTGTTGTGTAAATAACAACAAAGATGTAGGTACTTAACCTCTAGTGACCAAATGTATCGTACATAATACGACATTCGTTTATCTATTTCTGCCTCAGATGATTAGTGTAACTTGTGGTGACCTTTTGTATCATACATGATACATACTGCGTTTTATGTTTGTAATTGTTGTCCTATCCTGAGGCAAGGTATAGATGTAAATGTCAAAATTTGGCATAGTCCTAGACATATCCGATGTGATAAAACCAAAAATAATCCTAGAACTTCCCTCCAGACTATTTCAAAAATACTGCTTTTACAGGCATGCCATATATTACATCTTCAAACTGAACAGAAAAGAAATGAAGTTAATGTCAAAAACCCCCTCACCCACAGAACACACAAAATCCCATACGGCTAAAAATTTTCTTCCACCGAAAATAAACTCTTTTCCAGATTTTTCATATTTTGTTATCTAAGAGCCCATTAAACACAAAAATATATTTTAAATGTCTGAATTTGGCGTTGGGTCTTTAGAGGCCAAGTCCCCGCCAGATATTTATCGGATTCTTTCTAAGTCTGTTATCAGCCGATATCCTGGTTCAGCGCTTTTGTACACAGATAGAAATGAAAGTTTGTTATTCGTTTTACATCGCGAAGGTATTCGTTTCCCTTCCCTCAGCCTTGCAGCGTGTACACAACAGAGTTATGTGCAATCCTAGGAGTTCTGAGGCACGCTCCATTCCTGTTGTGTACTGACTCTCTCAGTTCCTTACAATCGACTGGTGACTGTTTCCCGGAGCACCTACTGGTGCAGCGTATACATGACCTGCTGGTCAAATTATGTGCTTTTGGCACCAGAGTTTCGTTTATCAGGGTTCCTAGCCACATGGATGCAGCAGGAAACGAACTAGTAGATCAGGCTACAAGAGAGGCGGTCACACTGCGGGCATTACCTTGCAAGGTACCAATCAATGACATTCGCTCCCTTGTGATACTAGTACTACTGACCCTTTTGTAGAAGGGATGACAGACCATTTCTCTGTCAACTATGCTCTGTTCAAGGTACCGAAAACTTATTTCCGGTCATCAAGGAAGTATCAGTGGTATTATGTCGTTTAAGGATTGGTCATAGTATAGCCACACTCTTATTTACTGAAGGGAGAGGAACTCCCTACACGTAGCCTTACTTGTGGAGGTCATCTAACCGCGGTACACGCACTGACAGAATGTATGGACTTGGCCGGTCTACACCGTAATCTCTTTATTCCTAGAACTGTCCCTGATACAGCAAGAGGACTAAATCATTATCTCTTCTTTTTCTCCTGATTACATGGAGAACATACACTCTGTAGCATAAAGACATTCTGGTTTAATTGCTGTCTTGTAGTGCCTGATTTTAGTTTTGATGGAGAGATTATTATTATTACCGAAAGGCGATTAGAATTCTACGAACATCTATACAGAATGATTAAAAATAGCCGAGAAAGACATTTCAAAATCTAGTACGATTCTAAAGAACCACAACAATTGTTTAGTGGAAATAAACTAACTAGATCCACAAGAATTTTGTATTACCAAAGAAATGTTTCAAGTCAGAAAAAAGTTTAGAAACCTAGTTAGCAATAAATGTACAGAGAAACCTTCGAGAATATATGCAGGACGGACAGTGGGACACAAAAAGGAAACTCATTGAACGAATGAAGAGATTTTGGGAAGGGAAGAAGAAACATTATGCTAAATAACTGCAAATGGTCTAATTATCTGGGCATAACGAATCAATAAGAAGAAGAAAATAACAGTCCGGACGTATGGAAAGTAATAGGTTAGAATGAAAACTTACCCGGTAGGAATATTCGGCTACCCGCCCTTCTGTAGTGTATCGAGAGCAACATAAGTTTTAGGGGTTGTAATAAGCCGGGCCCCTACTGTTTACGGACATCTACAGTAATTGCAGAACTGCTGTCCGGGTAGAGTATACTTGTTATTTGCTTTAGTATGTTTGCATTCTAACCTACTACAGCCTAAACATACGGACTCGAGTATTCTTATTCTTCTTATTCCCTAGCATTTAGTCCTGCATTGGTGCAGGTTCGGCTTTTAAACATGCCATCCCACACTTCCCGCTTTCAAGGGCGTCAGCTTCACTAATGCCTACAAGACGCCTCTCTTCTTTGATGCGGTGGAACCATCGCTTCTTGGGACGACCTCGAGATCGAGAACCTCCATGATCAAATTGGAGGGCTGTATGTATCACTGAGTCTGCAGGTCTTCAGGCGACATGACCATAGCATCTAAGTCGTGCATCTCGCATCTTCTCTGGGATAGGTGCCACTCGCAATCGCCTTCGGAGATCTTGACATCTGACATGGTCCAGTCTCGTAAGACTCAGTGACCAACGTAACATTTTCATCTCCACACCATGTAGAACCTGTTCATGCTTCTTAGGTGTAGGCCAGCATTCCGACCCATAGAGTCCAACTACTCGGGCCATTGGTTCGTAGACTTTTCCTTTTAAGCGGGGGGGGCGGAATTTTTCGTCGCACACCTCACAATAATAAATGTATATTTGTAGTTTGTCAATTCTTTTTTCGTTAGCTTCCTGATTTAACCCTGTTGGTTCAATAATTTCACCTAGGATACTTAAATTTGTCTACTTGAGCGATATTTCCTTATTTGGTGATTAATGGTTGGTTGTTGAAACCCGATCTAGTCCCTTCCATATACTTTGTCTTTTCACAAGAAATTTGTAGTCCTGCTTTGGCTGCTAATTCACAAACACAAATTTTCTGTAAAGCACACCCGACTAATTACAGAATGGACTAAACAACATAAAAAGTAATACAGCGAGAGGATGAAAAGATATTGGGAAGAGAAGAAGAAAAAACAAAAAAGTTCAAACGCGTTTCTTAGTTGGGCATAACAAGTCAATAATAATAATAATAATCATAATAATAATAATAATAATTTTGCTGGTAGAAACTGTAGGGCCATTCTCCAGTACGTTCCGTTCACATACATACTCGGATTACCTATTACTGTATTCGTTGGACTTAGGACAATATAAAATGAACGAGAAAAAAAGGAACATTTAATTTACTTTTCATTGACCACCGTCTCCGCTACGTTAGAAACACTTTCATTAAAACTTTCTCTCCGTGAATGTATCAAGAGAAATGTGAAGTTTTATTGAGAAGCAGACTAATGTTTGAACTGTGGGGCTATAAAACTTTGCTGGGAAAGGCAGCGGATTTTAAAACCTTTCAAACTGAAAGTTAAACTTCTTCAACGTATTTTCACTGTTCAGTCCGCAAGATTCTGTGAATAAGCGGAGCGTCTCCATAGCCCTGTGCTGTGCTTTAGAAGTCATTAAAAATCTCTGTAGATTTGTCGTGGAGTCGGATTTTGAATCCCAGTCACGATCGATGTCATGCATGGTGACATGATCCGGTGTTACAGCTGGGGTAAAGAGGTAGATGTTGAGATGAACACTAGCACGGGTCCAAATCCATCTGATTGTTCCGATTTTTAAAGGAAGGGAGAAGTTTTATTCGGCACTTCATAGGGTACGAATGGCCATGTAAACGATATCAGGTACCATATGCTGCGCTTAGCCTGCAAAATTCCTGTAAAATCGGCAATAAGTCGAGCTCCCTATCACCTGAAAGAGCAAAATTAAATATCGAAATTGACAAGCAAATTGCCTTAATTGGCGTCAAATGAAAATACCGGCATACACTATCTGAGGAGTTTTGCTTTTCTAATTGAGCCTCTATGGACTGCGTGTTAACAACCAATCTCATTTTCAGTGTCTGTGTCTTGTTCATCTGCCGGCTTTGACGTCCTGCCAGTATCTCCTCCGCTCCTCTATAAAGGGCCTCCCCGTCTTCAGGGTTCTGTCTCCACCATAAAACCCTGGTAGTTTATCACCATCCTTTTGAAACTAACCCTGTCATGGATTCCACCCTCCGTAATGCTCACCTCTGTCAGATCTTTCTCGCACTCTTGGAATTATTATTATTATTATTATTATTATTATTATGTCCGACTCGTTGTCAATGGTCAGCGTTCTTTGCTATTTGCTTTACGTCGCACCGACACAGATAGGTCTTATGGCGACGATGGGACAGGAAAGGCCTGGGAGTGGAAGGAAGCGTCCGTGGCCTTAATTAAGGTACAGTCCCAGCATTTGCCTGGTGTGAAAATGGGAAACCACGAAAAACCATCTTCAGGGCTGCCGACAGTGGGGTTCGAACCCACTATCTCCCGAATACTGGATACTGGCCGCACTTAAATGACCGCAGCTATCGAGCTCGGTGGTCAACGTACTGGCGTTCGGTTCAGAGGGCCTCAGGTTCGATTCCCGGCCGGGCCAGGGGTTATAAATCTTCACTGGTTAATTCCAGTGGGTCGGGGGCTGGGGGTTTGTACTGTCCCCAACATTCCTGTAACACACACAACACACACAACACTCCTCCACCACAATGACACGCAGTTACCTACACATGGCAGATGCCGCCCACACTCATCGGAGAGTCTGCCTTACAAGGGCTGCACTCGGCTAGAAATAGCCACATGAAGTTATTATTATGTCATTCGTTACAATCGCCTATGGACCACGTTTACACAACCATCAGATCTTCTATCTCTCATACTTATTCCCTTTTCTTCGCACTCCTTCCAGACATTCTTGAGTCTTTGACTCCCCCTTTGTCGCTCTTCATTCGAAATGTTGCGTTACTTGACGAGTTTCTCCTGTGCATCCCTCACTCCCGCTATTTTCTTCCCAGATCTTGTTCTCTCTTGTACATCTCCCTCCTGGGTCCCCACTTCTTCATAGTCCTTGTGAACCTCCTTAAGCCATAAATGTTGTGCCTTTAATTTTTCTTGCAGACTCAGTATCCTGCGTGACTGTCTCTTTGGAGTCATCCTCTTAATGTGCCCATAAAATGATGAACTTCTTTTGCTCATTGTAGTTGTCGTCTTCTCAACATTTTCATAAAGATCTCTATTCGGTCTCAATCGAAACTTGGGTTTTGAATCCAGTGACTTCTTTGGACATAAGATTTTCCTAAGGAATCCATCCCTTTTTTTCAATAACTGGATCCGTACTCTCGTCATGCTTTCCGCCGTATATAGACACTGTGCTCTGACCACGGTACAAAAATGTTTTAATTTTGCTTGTATGGATTTACAGTTTCTATTATTATTATCCTTCCTTTCGGCCGGCTGTTGACCACGTTATATCAACCGTTTGCATCCTTGAGCTGTAATTCTTCTCCAGCATTCCCGCATTCGTTTGTGTGAGCCTGCTTTATTTCATCAGTACACTTCCTGCCTGTTTCACGTTCAAAGTTGACCTTCAAGATATAGGGATCACACATTGAAACATCCAAGAACGTGTTCCTCTCCAGAAGAAATATTGACCATACCAGCGATTACAAGTAGGCTTAACATTATAATGAAAACTCTCAAATTAATTGTGACAGGCAATAGGGAAGGCATACTCTGCTATTATATTGAAAACTTCCAAAATTGAATGTGACCGTCAGAAGACAAAGAAGACCCTGCCATTATGATGAAAACTCCCCAACACGATTGTGACCGGCAGTAGATAAGTTGTCCTGCCATTACGATGGAAAACAATCGACTCGATTGTGGCCAACATTAGGCAAAGCAAGCAATGCCATTATGACTGGCCGTAGGCAAGTGGCCCTGACATTATAAAGAAAACTCCTCAAGTCGAATGTGACTTTCAGTAGATAAGTTACCTTTACAGTATTATGATACTCCCCAACTCGATAGTGACCAGCAGTAGGCAAATGACCTTGAAATTATGATGAAAACTCCCCATTGGGATTGTGATCGGCAGTACGTAAGTAGCTTCTTTACGAAGTAGGGAAAAGATCCACTTGGTCAGTCTCTGTGAGCTTATAGGTATTATCGGGCCATAAAAATTAATCTTCCGTTTTCGAATGCTGTCCGTAATCCCTTCCACATACAGCTACAGTTCAATGTTACGTCGTCTCATGTACTCACAATTTTCTCTGAATGGTCCTAGGATTTTTCTCAGGATTTTTCTTTCTTTGGCTTCTAACTTTTCAATTAGACCCTTCCTGTCCAATGCAAAGGATTCTGATTATTATTATTATTATTATTATTATTATTATTATTATTATTATTATTATTATTATTATTATTATTATTATTATTATTAGAATAGCCTACTCCCATCTCGTAGTTCCGGATCAGCAAAAACTGGGGGAAAGTGTAATGATTTTTTGTAATTCAAATTGTTTTTGATACATGCAAGAATTTCGTTATTGGAGTTGAATCAGTTATTTTTAAAACCCTCAAATCAAGATTTTGTAAGTTTGTGGGAAAATAAGGAAAACTGTTTCATTAATTACGTAAAGAAATTTTATACAGGGTGTTTCTAAATTCCCATTACAGACTTTGAGAGTTTGCAGTGGGAACCAAGCCGGTTAAGCTTATCATAGGAACTTGTGTCCGTCTGTCCGCTACCAGCAAGAAACCACCACAGCACACCTTCTTGTGCACTTGATCACAAATCCCTGGTCCTCCAACATCCGCCGCAGCCATAACCCGTGCCAGTAGGTCTTCCTTGGATTCCACAGGGGTCTCGTAAATCAAGGATTTCATTTGACCCCACACCTAGTAGTCTAGTGGTGTCAAGTCAGGTGAGCGTGCAGGCCAAGCAATCGGCCCACCGCGACCTATCTACTGTTGCAAAAATCTTTGGTGCAGATGATCTCGGACCGCAAGTGAAAAATGAGGTGGTGCGCCATCGTGCTGAAACCAAATGTTTTGACGCACATTCAGTGGCACATCGTCTAAGATCTCATGCAGTACGTCTTCAAGGAATACCAAGTACGCGGCACTCGTGAGATTTCGTGGAAGAAGTTATCGCCCAATCATACATCCAATCAGGCACCCTGCCCAAATTTTCACTCCGCATCGTTGCTGAAACCCAGTATGCGGGTTTTCAACAGCCCACACATGACAGTTGCGAGAATTGAAAACACCTTCCCTGGAGAACTTTGCTTCATGAGTGAAAAGAATCCGCCGTGGGAAATGGGGATCATCCACACAACGGTGCAAGAACTATCTGCAGAAGTGCACTCTTGACACAACATCCTGTGGCTGCATTGCCTGTATCCTCTGGGCATGGTACGGGTGTATCTGCTGCTCATGTAGAACACGCCAGACAGTTGTGTGATCCACATTCAGTGTCCTTGCTATGTTTCTGGTACTCGCAGTATGCGTGGAGAACCGCCACTTCAAATTCGGGTGTGCTGCGCCGACGTAGAGCACCACATTCGTCTCTGTTGGTGATGAATCTACGCGTTTCTGAGGCTCGCTGATACACCTTAGCAAAGAGGGCGCTTTTAGGTGCCCGGCAGAGTGCAAAACGCTCCCCATACAACTGACGAGCAGCTCTCCCATTGCACCGAGCTTCGCCGTACCATATCAACATGTGGACGTATTCCACAAACAGCATCACACTGCCAATGAACGAGTGTAAGTAGAGTACTGTACGTACAGCTTACTGCGGTAGTAAATAATTACATCTGTACTGTAGTATGAACGAAGATCACGAGCACAACATTAGGTACAACACCCCTCCATGCAGATCACACTCTCAACTGCATATCATTGAATGTCAACAAACCTGTAGGGGTATGGGGCATCACGTGATCGTTCAATGATGTACGTACTCTAGTCAGCGGCGCCGAAAATGCGGGAGATTTGAACGTGTGTTCCAGTGGTATTTTGCGGGTAGCGGGTGATGACATGCAAGGTTAAATGGGATACAGCAGAGTGTCGTCGCTCTTAGTTCCCATTAGGAAATACTACAGAGTCCGCAGATTTGCCGAAAATTCTACACTTACACCACCAGATTTATAAATTTACATTAAATAAAAGAGGTTTGAAACCTTCCCCTCAAACTATCCACAGGATCTATCACATGTCTAAGAAAATTCCGACATTACTATGAGTTGCTGGGCCTTCCTCACGGAAGATAAGCTCCTGCCTCCCCTTCGGACACGCCACACTCACAATAACTGGAACAATTTAGACAAAACGGCCCTAAAGCGCCTTGCTTTTATAGTACTTTAAGGAGAAGCTTCCAGAACTCTCTACTGATAGGCAGGATTCATATACACACCCCCGGTCTTAATTGGCTTAGAAATATATTTCCAAGAATCTGATAGGTTAATTACAATCGAGGATGAACCAGCTGAAGTGTTGACAAATTCGGTACATAAAAAACAATCCTAAGAACCAGATTAATAAACTTCAAAAATAAACATTTCTTTATGAAATAATTAGAGTTTAGCCCGCTAGAGGGAGCAAATAAACCGCTGGTAGAGACATCTAAATCTAACCGTTGAAGACCAAAGTTTCCGCTAGTTCACAAGTTAAAGTTTGTTTACATAGATGACCTTAGAGAAGGCGCGCAGTTTAACTAACCGAGGAAGGCGTACCCCTGGTACAATAATAATAATTATAGTCATGATATTCGACTGGAAAAATACGTGCGGTACTAAATAAGTAAATATAACTTCTCCACCACGCAAAACCACGTGCCTTTATACTGAATTTATAATTATTTCCACCATAATATATTCATGAATTCCTCCAGAGTTTTCCTATCTTTTATCTAACCTTAGCTCTCAGCGTTCACATTTCTTTATCTGCGACTCTCTGCGCTACTTTTAATATGAACACCCTATATGTACCTAATTAACTGTTTTACAAGCATTGAAACGCTTTTTGAAGGTATGTTTTCGTGTTGGTAGAAGTTGAGTATCGTGAATTTCAGTTTTTCTATACAATTTCGAAGAACGTGAAACATATTTCCTTCTTTATAGTATGAAAAAATTGCAGTGAAAATTCCGTCCTAAAATTGTATTCCGAACGTACTGTCTTCAGTGTGATTGATTCCTTCTCCCAGCCTCTCCCTCTTGATTGAAGGGTTGACGACAGCACACAGCGCCCATAAGACTTCGATTGAAGTGGACTGGGGACGAATGAACACGAATTGGGACCAAGGCCTCCTGGATCTAACATCATTGACGTGATGAGACACTGGAGCCCTCTCCAGATGTACGCAAGCGCTTTTCGGAAACAATAGGCTTTCGTACTTAGCTCGCAAAGCCTCCTCAAGTGTGATTTTCGTAACGGATCGTAGAGACTGCTTCAATTAAGGTTGTTAGTAGGCCTTGACGTTATATGCAAACGTGTACGCTTTCTGAACGTAGATAATATCCTATGAAGAAGATGAATCTTTGTCTTTTATTCACAGAAATATTAAGCCCTCAAGAAAAGTCTACATAAGTATCGTGCTATTTATGGAATGAATCTGATGGTGCTGAAAGTGTCACATAAAAAATTAAGTCTGAAAAGAAACAAAATATTATTTCTACTAGAATTTAATCTCCCTTCAAATGCTTCATATTTTAATTTTGAAAACATTTCTTAGCAGAACTACGAAAAACGTAAAATTTTGCAATTTCCTCAATTATGCCGAAATTTGAAGGGATAAATGACTCGGAAAGGTTTCAAATTGTCAGTCTTGGATAGCTCTATTAAACTTAAACAACAAATTTCAAAAGTAACTTCTGACCTAAATGCAGTTTCGGAAAAAACAGCCTAAAATTGCTCGTTTCCTTACTCGTTTTCTTTTTCATTCAAAATCCTAGCCAAATTAACTTATTTACATAATTCTTTCCGTAATTACTTCCTTGGTTCAATACCCCCAGGCGTTTTTTTTAATTTTTTTAATCCCCACACCGAATGTAGTTACAGTATAAGGGCTTAAGTGAAACTTTGCATTGACTCACATTAGCGCTCGTAGTGGTATTTAAATGAAACAATGTATTGACTCACCTTAGCGTTCGTAGTGGTAGAAAAAATTAAACTACTAATCTAATCGATCGGATGACGATGAATAAGAAAAGGATTGTACTTTTAGCAATAAATTACGAGTATGTTCTCATTCTAAAATTCGTAGCTCATATCCATAGGAAGCTTTCAACATTGAGTTGCTTGCATGAAGGGCTATAACATAGGATTTTTGCACTAAAATATTCTTGATATAAATCCATTAAATACCATTTCTGCATTTCTTGAAATTCGACTTACATGAAGTGCGATGAGTTGAACAAATTGTATTTTCTTTTGTTATCCATAGTAAATTATTTAGTGTCTGAATACCAAATTTACTTTTATTTAAACGACATTATACTATAAATAAATATTGGCATTGATGAGTAAGTCGTTATAAAATACTACCCCTAGCCGTTTACAATTAAACCATTCGCGAGCGAAACTGCGGTGGTTAATGCAAGTACATATATGTATTATATTATTCAATGCATCTTGACCCTTAATTTCGTTATTACCTGTTTATTTACATTACACGGTCTATACCATTGATAATAATATATAGTGTTGTTGATTATTTTGTTCGTGTGTTGAAACTCATTGCGATTTGCTCATACAACGAATCACAGTAGTTTGAATACAAGGTTACTTTGCATTCAACTTGTGATTGCACTTCCATCGTTGTCCTAATAAACTTCACTCTTTTTGGATGCTGTATCCCATTGTGTTCCTGTGACTGTACTCTACTTGATTCAGACAGAGCCAGGGAGAAGACACCAAGTGCTGACTGCCGATTTTCTTGTTTCTCTTAAGAAAGAACAGCGCTTTGGTCCAGCTGTGGAGTAAATCGATACTCCCTCCACTACGGCAAGTCTTTCCGTTTTATTTCATTCGAAATACTCTAGAAGGTCTTGTTATGTGACTCAAATCCTGTTGCAATTTTACTTAGATAATTGTGTTAGTAATGGGATGACACAGTAGACACTGTGATGTATTGCATGATTCAGAAGTATACGGAGAAAAGTAACTAATATGTAAAAGCATCATATAGAAAAGAGAATACCAACGTGTATCCTCTAATCTCATCTTGAAGCTGCATGGGTTGTAGACATTAGATCATTGTATATTCCACTGAAATGAACATACTTTGCTAGCCAACTACACTCATCGCCAGTGTCAGGGTTTTGAAACCCTATTTATGCCGAATATTTCTTTTTAAATGTGTCCTTCGAGTTCTTAATGAAATAGTACGTTCCATGGTAAACATCACGATATCCTCAGTCACGTGAAGGTACAATATTGCTTGCATTCACACGTTTTATTCATTGTCTTCAATTTTCTAAATAATTTCAGTCTGAATTTCCAACTGCATTCTGTCACTGTGCGTATGGCTGGCAGAATACACCCACGGTACTGAGCGATTTGGCAGTGTGATTAGGGTCGTTTAGCTGTGAGGTTGCATTCGTGAGATAGTGGGTTAGAATCCCACCATCGGCAGCCTTGAAGATGGTTTTCCGAGGTTCCTCATTTTCATACCAGGCAAATGCTCAAGGTTAATTAAATCCACGGCCGCGAACTTCCCAATTCTAGCCCATTCCCATTTTTGTGTTACCGAAAATCTTCGCTGAGGGAGTGTGACGTTAAACAATTAGCAAGAGGAAACTAATATCCACGGTACATCCTCCCTGTTGTAGCCCCAAGGGGATCTCAATTTCGAAGGGTGACTTCGAATCATGGACCCTGTAGGAAAGTCTGGCATTATTTCCACTTACCTACCCACCCACCCCCGATCTTCCTTGGACAGTTCTTCTATTCTTCCGACTTCTATGATATTAGCTGTGCAGGACCTAGGCAATCTTTCATTTCCACACCCCTCATGGACATTTTCTGCATTTTTCCGATACCTAAATTTATCTCAGTGTCGGAACACTACAATTTTATCTTGCTTAGAGTCCAGATCGGACAGCGTTTTCCCTTGATACAGTTATCGCTGTAGTCCGGATATTTAGGCAGTAAAAGATTGGAATGTAAATCTACTTACCTGGTAAGAACTGACTTCTACCCGCTCCTCCGTAGTGTAGCGAGAGTAACATAAGTTCTTGGCATTCTAATAGGCCGATACCCTTCTGTTTATGCAAATATCATAGCAGAACAGTTGTCCGAGTAGAGTGTACTTGTTATTTGCTTTAGTGTGTTTGCATTCTAACGTATTACAACCTAAACATCCGGGATTTATTTATCTCCACTACCACCACAATTTGATACTAAGTTGAATCTGCGAGCGAAATTCTGACATACCCACGCCAACACTGCAGGATTATCGCCATTCTGTATTTATCCTCTCCAACAGTAGTTCATTGGTGCCCCATAAACGAGGCCCCTCAGAAGTTTGGAGAATTAGGTGGTCATTCGGCCATATAATCCTCGATAACAACTGAATAAATGTGAAGAAAATTGCAATAATTTAGCTTCTGCGAAAGTTATAATGCACGATGTATGAGGAGAATAGAAACACATACTCCAAAATTCAATAGCCCCTGCTGATTCACAGAAATCATGCAGGAGAATATAGACTGCTATCTGAAAGCTGTTCTAATTGAGTTACTCTATATTTTATTTAGGTTTTATCACAACGTTTCCAATTACCTTTGTGTATCATTATGCTATCTTTCTTGGACAGCATTCGGAACGTGGTGGTGTAGCAGGCCATTATATATGCTCATCTCTAACTAAACTTCACCGAACTGAGCTTGAGCTCAGTACCTGAAGTCGCTTAACTGTGACCAGTGTGGAGTATTCGGAACCCCACTGTCGGCAATCTAAAGATGATTTTCTGTGGTTTTCTCCTTTCACACACCAGGTAAATGCTGGCGCTGTACCTTAATTAAGGACACATTCACTTTCCCCCCACTCCCAGCTCTTTCCTATTCCATCATCGCCATAAGACCTATCTGTGTCGGTGCGACGTAAAGCAACTTGCGAAAAAAAAAATCTTAGAGGAAATAATTGATACTCTAACGAAGTCAAGTATTTGAATCTCTAAATAACCAATTGTTCATCGCATTATGAAATACTTCTACATAGAAAAACCCTTGAATGTCTTCCACAAAATAAATGGTTTTGTTTACAAAAATAGGTATTAAAATTTCAGATAACTACCTGCCTCCTAAGAATTTTAAATCTAACGTGAAACTAAAGAGTCTCTCTTAATTTCAAATATGGTTTGTCCAGTCTCATACACTTAACTTCGTATAAATGACTATGTTATAAAAGTATTTTTATTGATTTTTCAAGATTTCCTCAGAAAGTAATTTTTTTTTAATTCCGCCCAAAATTGATGGCCTTTGAACATCAGCATACGTAGTTATCCTTTAAAACTTAATCCCTTCTCATCCCATTCCCACCCAGAAATGCTGGGAGTTTTCTATTTTTATGAGGATATTGGGTGTATCTGTTCTAGGGCTCCGAATTTTAAGAGTGTAAATACATAGAAATGTTTCGTCAATCCGTATATATTTTCACGATTATATTTATCTTTGTACATTGTTACCCCTTAATATTCATTTTTATTAGCATACTTAACCTCTATAACCCGTTGAGTGCTACGACGATCTGTACGTAGGCTGGCGTGGCCGGTCTTTCCAGTGCTAAGCCCAAGCATTGATGGTGCGCGAGAACTTAACTTTATTCTTTTTTCCTCTTCATTCTCGAGCCGCAAGTCGATCTCTAGAATGTTCTGCTTTGTCTTGGGAATTATATTTTACTACTTGAGCTTCACCTTCAGCTTGCCGAATTTCATCAAATTGTTTGAAATGTGAACTTTTCTACTTGTAAGTTTACTTGTTAGTTTACATATTGTAGGAAATAGTTTTACTTTGGACCTTTAACCTTGTATGAACATAATCTAAACATGGGCACAACAAATTAAATTTTATATCTGTAAAAAATAATTTCAGAACAGTTAAGATTTTTCATTTGCATTTGGATTAATAAATACCTAACATTTTTCGACATTTTAAGCCTGGTTTCTTTCATGCGAGTGGAAAAATTCAACACTGTGGTAGCTAACAGGATGTTGGTAACTCGTCATGTAAAATGTTAATATCTGGAAAATTTACCTCAGTGCTTTCTTAGGGTTTGGTGTTAAAAATTCCCAAAAAAACGTAAAGTGCATCGCTTTGGAAAATAAGAACGTTTTCCACTGTATGACAAATATTACGCTTGCAAGCCTTATGCTGTTTTGCTTTTAAACTCAAAATTCTGACCCCCTCCTCCTCACTGCTTAATCGAGGAGTTTTGAAAACTTACAGGGGTCTTAGGATATCAGCTATCTGGAATGAAGTTACAAGTTTCTAGGGTACCTGGGAGTGTTCCATCAAATTCACGTATATATTCTATTTTATTGTGTTCTTCCTTTACATATCAAACACTCCCACTTTCATTTACTAGTACACGTAGATTCTTATTTTGCTTTTTTTACCATCACACTGAAAACACTTCGTTTGAAACGAAGTTCACAAAGTATTGCGTTAATGAATGTATTATGGAGATGAAACTGACAGATTCAAGCTTTAATATCCTTAAAATGCACGTTAAATGTGTCACTGATTAGTATCGCACTGTGTGTTTAAAGGCTTTTCGAATGGAATGTAAATTAAGCTACGGATTGCATTCGAACGAACAAGAGCAAAAGAGGTCCACACTCTCAAGTGATGTGCAGATTATTATTAAGCAGTGAATAGAAGCTTTTGAAATGTGGTGTTACAGAAGGCAAGGCTGCAGTTTTCCAATAGGCGATAAAGGAAATCAGAGAGAAATTTGGAAAAGGAATAACGATCCAAGGAGAGAGAATCAAAAGATTTGCCTATGATATTGTTATTCTGTCCGAGTCTGCAAAAGTCTGCTGAAGGAGGAGTACAAGATGAAAATAAATCAATCCAAAACAAAAGTAATACAGTGCAGTGGGATGAAGTTTAGTGACGCAGAAGAAATTTGATTAGGAAATGAAGTCTTAAAGGAAGTAGATGAGTATTGTTACTTGGGTGGTAGAAAAAATAATTATGCCAGCAGTTAGGAAGACGTAAAATGCAGACTAGCACAAGCAGGCCTTTCTTAAGAAAATAAATCTGCTCACTTCGAACGTTGATATAGGAATTAGATGTTTTTGAATACTATTTTGGAATGTGGAATTGTATGCAAGTAAAGCATGCACGATAACGAACTCGGATAGAAAGAGAATAGAAGCTTTTGAAATGTGGTGTTACAGCAGAATTTTGAAGGTGAGTTCGGTGGATCGGATCATAAATGAAGATATACTGAATCGAATTTTTGAGAGGAGAACGATCTGGCTAAATTTGACCAGAAGAAGGGATGTAATGATAGTACACATCTTAACACACCCAGGTCTTGTTTATTTACATTTGAGGGAAGTGAAGGCGGTAAAAAATGGTAAGTGTAGACCAACGTAAGAATATGACAAAAAGATTAGAGTAAGTGTAGGATGTAGTAGTTATGTAGGAGTGAAAAGGTTTGCACAGGATAGTGTGGCATGGAGAGCTGCATTAAAGCAGTTTATGGATTGATCACACAAACAAGAGAGAGCTGAGAATAAGGGCTCTTATGGGGATAGTAAATTCTTGATTAGAGGAGACGTTTGCAGTCCAGGAGGTTTATCGTTCAATTCTCTTAAGAAATCACTGTGTCCTTAAGTGAAACAGTATTAGTACAGCCCGGATTTTTATGTGTTAATAGGTTAGAATGCAAACTTCCTGAAGCGAGGAACAAGTATAGACTACCTTCACAATGACTATGCTACGGGGTTTGCATAAACATTAGGGGTACGGCCAATCAGAACCCCTGTAATTTATGTTACTCTTCCTACATTGTTGAAGAGCAGGTGGCCGACACTTCCTACTAACCAAATTAGCTTGCAATCTAACCTGTTACTGCATAAAAATCCGGGCCTTATTTATAACAGACGTTATCCTCACCTGTACGTAGAATCTGGAACACACGGAACAATTTATGATTGCAACATTATGTGGGGCGGGGGGGAACCTCAGATGGACCAATGGGGAATCGCGCGACCGCTGGCGTGTTGTTCAGACTGACAGGCAAACAGCGGCGCAGCCGTGACGTCCTATTTTAAATTCATTCAGCACC
This sequence comes from Anabrus simplex, assembly GCF_040414725.1. Classification (NCBI taxonomy): domain Eukaryota; kingdom Metazoa; phylum Arthropoda; class Insecta; order Orthoptera; family Tettigoniidae; genus Anabrus; species Anabrus simplex. The sequence goes on along the minus strand of NC_090279.1, from coordinate 166,041,673 downwards.
TCTCAGCCTGGAAATAGAGACTACCGTATTTTCTAGCTGACATTTTCTACACGCTCTCAACTTCTGTGACGTCAGTCTAGTATTCTCTCTCTTTTGAAATCCCTACCATCTACTCCCTGTGCTACCTCACCATCAGCAGATTACATTTCCAAATAAATCGATACTCCCTTTCCCTGCCACAATTTTCATTAAATCCATTCTGAATTTAAAACTTTGCCTTGAAAAGAATAAGTTCTAATTTAAATCATTTTTACCATGTAAAGTACATTACATACGCCGCAAAAAAGTTTGGAATATCGAGCGCGCAATGCGTTAATAAAGTTACAGAGCGTTGTTTGTTGTATTACAGAGATACAAAACCTGGGAATATAAACTTTTACAAACTCAAATATTTTCCTTCCAAAACCCAACACAAATGAACAGTAGATTACAATTTGTGTGGGGATTGTAATTAAGGTTGTCATTTCTTCACTGTGCCTTAGTACTGTGCATGGCCTCCTCTGACATTCCTCAGCTGTCCAACACCCTGTGGTATCCTTTTTTTTTTTGCTAGGGGCTTTACGTCGCACCGACACAGATAGGTCTTATGGCGACGATGGGATAGGAAAGGCCTAGGAGTTGGAAGGAAGCGGCCGTGGCCTTAATTAAGGTACAGCCCCAGCATTTGCCTGGTGTGAAAATGGGAAACCACGGAAAACCATTTTCAGGGCTGCCGATAGTGGGATTCGAACCTACTATCTACCGGATGCAAGCTCACAGACGCGCGCCTCTACGCGCACGGCGAACTCGCCCGGTGTGGTATCCTTTCGATCAGTACAGTACCTTGATGTCATCTTCACGAACAAGGTCCCATTCCATCCGGGCAACTCTAACGAGATCTGGGAGTATATGTGAAGGTTGTGGACGATCAAAAATAGCAGTTTTCAACCTGTCCTTTTCATGCTCAATAAAATTCATATCCGGTGAATTAGATGGCCAAGTCATATGCTTGATACCCGTGTCCCTCACATGAATAAAATCACTGAAGGCGGGCGTTGTCGTCGACAAAAATGAATTCAGCAAACTATGGATCCCTAAAAAAAGGCTAAAAGATTGTCATCGATATACCACTAAGCAGTTAACTTGACCTCGAATTGTTATCAAAGGTGTACGGCGGTCATGCATAACCCCAGGCTGGAACATAACACCACATCTAAATGCATGCAGCTCTTGAATATGCTGGTAATTTTCCTCGTGTCCTTTACGACTCCGCACCC